>NC_140167.1:35815301-35913175 GCF_963971535.1 Notolepis coatsorum
ATTTTAATGATGAACTTGGGAATCCCTCTTTGGGACAACTTATTAAACAGTTTGTTATGGTTAACTCTATCAAAAGCCTTAGAGGCATCTATAAAGCACAAAAACATTGTTGAGTTTTGGCTTCTATATTTGGTTATTATTTCTTTTAAGCAAATATACACATGTCTGTTCCGTGTTTACGTTTAAAACCAAACTGATTATCAGTGGTAAGCATGTACAATTCAATTCTGTCCAACAAAAATGATCTCAAGCACTTTAGAGAGTATGCTGGTCAGGGCAATCGGTCTGTAATTATCTTTGCTGTTAATTTTCCCAGCTTTGTTTTTGATAACCGGCACAAGTAATAATAATAATAATGGCTTGGATTTATACAGCGCCTTTCACATACCCAAGGCGCTTTACAATAAAAGGGGGATGGGAGGAGAGGATAATGGTGGCCTAAACTGAGAAACAAATTACAAAAACAGAACAGAGCAAACAGAACAGAACAACAGATCAAAACAAAATAGAACAAACTGTTACGGTTGCAGTGCAGGTAAGCAATTGTGAGTCCAGTAGAGGAGGAAATAATACGAGTCGGAGAATGATTGCTCTTTCTTAGTGGTGCCTTTTTAATGTAAGAACACAGAGCACAGGGAATCTAGAGAAAGACGCCGGGCGTCAACTTGAGAGCAAGGTAGATACATGAGAATAATCAAGAGCAAGAAGGTCAGCAGTATCTCCAGCTCCTTCCACACGAAACACGGTCTGAAGCCTCGACAGGGATAGAGAGGACAACAAGTGAATATATAGTCAAACACCAACATTCCAATGCGTCAATTAGTGACAGGGTAATTGACAGCAAAGTGACAGCGACCAGTGGTGACAGAACAGGGAGTGACACATCAGGAATGGGGCGTGACCAACAGTGAGTGCAGATACCAACCACCAGGGGAAATAACTCCAGAATGACAGTTGGGTTCCTAAGACAGAACCCCGAACGTTACACAAACAGAATGAATAGGATGCTAAGGAGCATCAGAGACCATATGCCTGGGTGAAGAGGTGTTTTTTTTTTTTGATCCACTTTTTCTCCTCTTTTTTCTATTTTTCTCCCATCCCAATTTCGCTGTGCCAATTCTCCCCTCCCCTGTCTTGAACGTTGCTCACATATTCCCCCCACTGGCAGGTTGTAGGGAGGATAGAAGCCTTGCATCACGTGTCCCCTCCGATACACGAGGAGGCAGCCTGTCACATCTTTTCACCTGCCAGCACGGACTCTCATTGGCGAGGTGTAACGTGTGGGAGGCTCACACTACCCCCGCCATTTCCGCTGTGCAGGCGTCCCCCAACCGACCTGTAGGAGTCGCTGTCCACAACGTCCAGATTACCACCCATCGACTTCAACCTGCTAACTCTGCCAATTGAGTTAGTATGACGGCCGGCCCAAGCCGGAGGTAACGCCGACAGCCGGATTCGAACCTGGTGTCTCTTGCGTTGGTGACGAGCGCAATGTCCGCTGCGCCACCCAGCCGCCGGTTTTCAGCGGGTTTTTAAAGTGGGCGGATGTCCATGGGGAGGGAGGTCCAAAGGGTGGGGGCAGCGACACTAAAAGCCCTGCTAAAAGGTGTATGTTGACGGATAGGGTTCCTGCAGGTTTTAACAGGTTACATTTAAGACTTTTAAAGACGTTTTTAAGACCACATTCAATAGAATCTAATACGTATTTCATGGCCATACCAGCAAAGAACTATTAAGGAAAATGACTAAGAAGTAATTCCATATGTATTGGCCTGATATGCTATCACCATACTGCTTACTTTGCAGCCCGGATGTAACTGAGGGGTACAATTCCCTGACTGTATTACTAGATATGATACTTACTACCACTACCTTTGTACTTAATATTCGGCCACCCAGTACACGGCATAAATATATTATCATGAACACTCTCACGTAGATGAAACGGATCCAACACAAATGTACGAATTAGAAACAGGTCTTTATTTCCTACACAGCGATGGTGTGTAGAATAAACACTTAATCACTTAATTACATTTATGAATTGAAATAGTATGCACTTTTATGGCAAGGAGTATTCGTCGGTATATCAATAGAGAATGTCCAATCTCTGAAGGCGCAGGTGGTAAATATACGACCTGGAATAGTTAAGGAATAACAGCAATGATACTTTAATGATTATAGGCTGGATACACTAGAGGGGGTTAATCCGGTCGCTTGTAAGCCGACAGGAGTAGGAGGGGGGGGGGGGGTAGAATCCAGCTGCCTCGTCCGGCCAAGGGTATCCCAGGTGAACCCACTGTAGTGCCGTTCAATGCGCCGGCGATCCTTGGACCACAGATGAAAGCAGGTGGACTCTTTGTGGGCCGGCTCTCTCCGGTCCACGGGGAAGAGACGTGAAGAGACCTCGTCTTGCAGAGCGTCTCCTCACCTTGCGTCCTCTCCAGGGGGGGGGGGGTTCCAACACACGGCAGTGTCGGGGGTCTTTATCCATGGAATAATCAAAGTATCCAAAGCATAATCCGTGCCTGGGAAGGCGGGCTGTCGTCGGTAGAATAATCCGGTATACAGGTCCACTCGCTCGTCGGCTCTGGGGCTCCTCGGGTGCAGCTTCACATAGGGTCAACCACCCTGGGTAAGCAGCCAGTTCTCTGCCCGAAACGATGGGGTACTGACTACGGTAGTATTCTCACCGCACGAAGCACTATATATTAACAGACTATTATTAGCTTAATAGACTACGTCCAACTCGACGATATAGTGCCAAATATGACTATTCAAATATTAATATACACGATGTCTCAATACCGATGGTAGGCGAACTTGGCCTTACTCCCACACGTGGCGTCGCGGGGAGGCTTTACGTCTGTGACTCTATTGGAGGGTAAGAAACTGGACTGAAAAGAAAGTCCTACTTTAGTAGCGCAGTATATATACGCACTATGAACAAATAGTCCCATTAGTGGTGCGGTAGCCAAATTCCTACGCGGAACTAGGACTTGTTCGTACATGTCAAGCGGTACGTTTGAACTGGGTCTGAGGGGTATGGCAGCCTGGCACCAAGGTCTCGACCAATAGTAGAATGGAGACTATTATGGGATGTTCAGTAGGCTAGAATGGATATTCAATGCATATTGTACAAGGAATATACAAGGGATATCAGGGAATATTAGAGAATATACAAATACAATTAAATATATATATATAAATAAATATATATATTCGGTTTAATCTGGCCCTTCACAACAGCCACCCCCTGAATAGGTCCCAGACCTAATCAGTTAAACAGAGACAGATTAATCGCGTTGTCTAT
Organism: Notolepis coatsorum; assembly: GCF_963971535.1. Classification (NCBI taxonomy): domain Eukaryota; kingdom Metazoa; phylum Chordata; class Actinopteri; order Aulopiformes; family Paralepididae; genus Notolepis; species Notolepis coatsorum. The sequence continues at coordinate 35,818,615 of NC_140167.1, forward strand.
TTACACATAAGGGTTTGCTGTAGGGGTCAGTCAACTTCACAAAGTCATAGGGTTGTAGGGTCATGGTCATCATCGATTGTGTCTGGGAGTCGAGGCAGTTCTATGAGCCTTGCCACGGGACGGGTGTAAGTGCGACCCTGGACGAGCACTTCAGCTGCTCGGACCTTGCCGTCGGCACCGGTGATCACTTTGCTTACGCGGCCGGCCGGCCACATAGCTCTGGGCAGTGATTGATCAATAATCATGACGACTGTTCCTTCTGTCAAATTGTCTCTCTCCTTTACCCACTTCTGGCGGGTCTGTAGAGACGGTAGGTAGTGCAGTAGGAAACTGTTCCAAAACTTGTCGGCTAATACTTGGCTGTACCTCCACATTCGTCTGCCGTTCGCTTCTTCAGGCCGGTACATTGTCTGTGGTAATGCAGGATCTAGCCGCCCCATCAGGAGTGTGTTGGGGGTAACTGGGTCGATATCCGCCACATCACTGGAGACATATCCGAGGGGCTTCGAGTTAAGTACTCCCTCAATCTCCGTGAGGACTGTCATTAGGACTTCTTCCGCCACAGTCTGGGCCCCAAGTACTGCGTACAGGGCTGTCTTTATGGAGCGCACTTCTCGTTCCCAAGTGCCACCGAAGTGGGGTGCGTTTGGGGGGTTGAATTGGAAATCAACCTGTGCTGGAGCGAGGTGGGTCTTAAGTTCTGGGCCCATAGCTTGGAAGCTCTCTCTCAGCTCTCTTTCGCCGCCTTTGAAGTTTGTCCCATGATCGGACAATAGGGTAGACGGTCTTCCTTTCCGTGATGTGAATCTACGGAAGGCCATAAGGAATGAGTCTGTGCTCATGGTCGGGAGAAGCTCGATGTGTATCGCTCTGGTGGTCATGCATTTGAATACAATACCCCACCGCTTCTCGGTTCCTCTTCCTTTCTTTATGTGCAGCGGGCCAAAGCAGTCCATACCCGTTGAGTGGAATGGCTTGTCACCGATTCGGAGGCGACATGGAGGAAGGTCAGCCATCCTTGGTATGCTGGGCTGCGCGCGCCACTTGCGGCAGTCTAGACATGTTCGTTGGAAGCGTCGTACCGCCTCTCTTCCTTGTAGGATCCAGTAACGACGTCTGATTTCCGCGAAGACTCTTTCTGCTCCTGCGTGATGTACATCCTCATCGTATTTCTTTATAATCAGCTCTGTGACCTTGTGTCGGCTGTTCAATACGATCGGGTATTTAATGTCATCCGGTAGATTGGGGGCTCTGCGTAGGCGACCACCCACTCTGATGAGGGTATGAGCGTCGCTCTCGGGGGCCAGATGAATTAATCTGCTGTCGGATGGGACGGGCTTTCCTCCCTGTAGACAGGCCAATTCATCGGGGAACGAGTCTCTCTGGGCTCGCTGCAGTAGAAGCAATTCTGCTTCCTCGTAGTTAGCTGCTGACATATCAGCGGGGGACTTGCACTCCGGGTGGTACCGCAGGAATGTTCTTTGTTGTGCACTCTCTATGGACGTGCAAGCGTCTATGTTAGGGTCGGTGGAGGCTACGGTGCTCAATCCACAGAACACAGACTTCTTAATTTCCACCTCCTCTGGACTTGCTTCCCTCGGGATAGGCATGGGCCACTGTCCTTCCGGGAGTCTTAGGAATGCGGGGCCGTCACTGTAGACATTGCGACGGGTGAGGTCATCCAGGGGCATCCCCCGGGTGATGACGTCAGCTGGGTTCTGTTTTGTATCAACGTAGCGCCACTCTGTTTCTCCGGTTAACTCTTCGGTTAAGTCTTGAATCTCGGTGACTCTGACTCCCACGAAGACTTTGTACTTGCATGAGTCCGATTTGATCCAGGCGAGTACCGTCGTGGAATCTGACCACAGGATTGTTCTAGACACCGGTATGGTGAGCTCACGTTGGATGAGCGTGGCTAGGTGCGCTCCGGCTAGGGCTGCGCAGAGCTCTAGACGTGGGATAGATTGTTGCTTGCGTGGGGCTATTCTCGAGCGGGCGAGGACAAATGCTGTGTAGATCTCTCCCCCCTGGTCTTGGGCCCGCAAGTAGGCTACTGATCCGTATGCGACCTCTGAGGCGTCACTGAAGACGTGTAAGTCCATTTTACATGTCTCTGGCCTCACCGTGGGTGGGAAGTAGCTTCGGCGCATATTAACGCCTGGGAGTGAGTGGAGCTCCATCTCCCACTCTCTCCAGGTGGATGCAAGGTGTGCGGGAATGGGGTCGTCCCAGCCCTGGTCCTTGTCCCACAATGCTCGTACAATCATTTTTGCCCTGGTGGTGTACGGTAGAATACATCCTAGCGGGTCATATTGTCGAGCGAGTGTTGTGTACACACTCCGTCTGGTGGTCGGCGCCGCCGCCGGCCTTCCCTGCTCCGTAGTCAGGGGCTTGTGTCTGTAGTGAAGCGAATCTGTTTTGAATCGCCACACCAATCCCAGGGTCATCTCCTGGGCTTCTCCCGGGATTGTAGCCATCCAGGTCTCGCTGCTGGCTGCCTTGTCCTCGGAGGAGAGGCTGCGCAGTACTTGCGGATCGCTGCTGGCCCACTGCCTGAGATCAAAGCCGCCTTTGATCAATGAGGCGCGGAGTTTAATCAGGAGAGCCTCGGCTTCTTCCTGGGTTGAAAGGCTTTGTAGACAGTTGTCTACGTAGAAGCTGTTCTTTACGCTGTGTCGGACCTCTTCGTCCGCTGCTGGGTCCTCTGCTACATGTTTCTGTAGTGCAAATGTCGCACAGCAGGGGCTGCACGTCGTTCCAAAGGGGAGGACTTCCCATTGGTAGATGGCTGGGTGCTCATCTCCTGGCTTCTCTTTCCATAGGAACCGTAACAGGGGCTTGTCCGCCTCTACTAATCTCACCTGCAGGAACATTCCTTTAATGTCCCCGCTGATGGCCACCTTTTCCTGGTGGAAGCGGAGTAGAACGCCGAGTAGGGAGGGGCCGAGTGTGGGACCGGGCAGTAACTCTTTATTCAGATTTTGGGATCCGATCTGGTAGCTGCAGTTAAATACTATGCGGTCTTTACCGTTGTGATGGACCTTGTGGTGGGGCACGTACCACGATTCAGTGGTCTGGTCAGCCTCTTTAATGTCCATCTTTGTGACGTGTCCCGCTGTGATGAGCTTCTCAATCTCAGCGCGGTATACACTCTCTTGGGCGGGGTTCTTGGCTAAGCGCCGCTCCGTGTTCAGCAGGTACCGTTCTGTGGCGTCTGTCTTGGCGTGGAAAGTAGGCATTCCTTCTCGCCGCAGGAGTGGCGTGGCGTATCTCAACACGCCGTTGACCGGGACTCTCTTGGTCCCTGTCTCGAGGAGGTGAATGGCGTAAATGTCATCTTTAGAGCGAATGTCTTTCTTTCCGTTCTTAAAGGGCATTTGTTCCAGGGTCCATAGCCGCTCTACGTGTTGCAGGAGTGCGGTTTCTCCCTCTGTGACTCGGGAGTGGAGACATCTAGTGGCTGTACTTCGGTTGAGAGATTTGGCGAGCGGGCCTTGGAGAGTCCATCCCAAACGGGTCTCGACTGCTGCAGGACAGCCTCGGGGTCCGGTATGAACCCGGTCTATCGGGACAATGAGGTCTGCATGGTCGGAGCCTATCAACAGGGTCGGCATAGCATTGTCTATGAGCGGGATCGGTAACTTGCGCAGATGTGCATATTTCTCCATCAGCTTGGCGACGGGGTATGTGTACCGCGACAGTCCTATTTCTTGGCTGGTGAAAGCGTCTGCAATCTGGTACCGTCGCTCAGGCTGGCCGCTTGCTGCGATAGAGAATGAGACATTCTCGCCCTTTATCGTCTTCAAATCTCGTCTTATTGTCCGAATTGTCATTTGGGTTTCGCTTCCCCGCAGCCCTAGCTGGGCCGCAGCGGAGGCGAGCAGCAGGGTCTTCTCTGACCCGTCATCGAGGACGGCGTAAGTGTCCAGGACTTTATTCTGGTAGCTTAGTGTCACACGCACTACTTTTAGGAGTACTCGGGCTCCACTGCTGCTGGCGGGATCGATGTACATGACGCTCGCTTTGCGGCTGGATGGTGCAGGTGAAGGGCGCCGTCTGTTACTGTCGTGAAGTATGTCCAGATGGGCTCCATCGCACTTGGTGCACCTTTTCTTTAAGCGGCATTCGGCTGCCATGTGTGAGCGCGCACAGCGAAAACAGCGCTTGTTGGACTTTATCCATTGACCTGCTTCCTCCGCGTTCAGCTTGGGGAAGGAGTCACATTGCGCTAGCCAGTGTTCTTTCTCACAGTAGGGGCACACTATCTTCCACTTCTCCGTTCTGGAGGGGGTACTGTGGCTCCTGCTGCTCGGTACTGACTCCGATTGGTGCATCACAGTCACCGATCTTCTTCCATCATTTAGTCGTCTGGTTCCTTCTCTGGAGCCAGGGGGTGCTCCGTCCGAATGTATCTAGCCGTAGGCTGCTGACTTCTCTCGCCAGGAAGTCTGCTAGATCGAGGAGGTTCGGTTCGGGGCCATTCGGGTCTCTGTGGTCCCTCTGCCGCCTAAAGCGCTCCTGACGAGCGGGCGGCAGCTTCTCCAGAATCCTTTCCACATTTGAGTTGGCGTAAAGTTCATACTTCCCCTTCTCTCTTTGCGCTCCCAACATCCCTACCAGGGACTGCACTCTGATGGACAGGTCGTCCAGTGCTCGATTGTCTATTGCTGGGGGTAAGCGGTCGATGTGTCGGATCTCCTGGATCACGTAATCCCATATGCGCCCATACCTCTGGTCCAATGCTACCAGCGCTGCTGTGTATGGGGTGGTGGAAGTCGCGTAGGCGAGCGCTATATTATGTGCGCGGGGCACCTTTAAGTGCTGCAGTAGGATGGCGTATTTGTGGCGTTCATCCAATACATCCACCAACATGGTCTCCAGACACATGCAGAGTTCTGTATACTGGGCCCGGTTCTCTTGGGTGAAGTCGGGTACCATAGGCGTGCCAATGTATGACGCTGACTGTGGATACATCGGCGAGCGTTGGGGGAGAGGCCTCCTAGGCGAGTCTCCTCCCGCTCCTTGGTATGGGCTGGTACCGGCAGTGTACCATGGCCCGCTTGTCCAGGTGCTGTTCCTCGGTGCGGGTCGTGCGTCGTGCTCACCCGTGTATAGAGTCGGGGGTCTGTAGCGCAGCTCCGCGGGAGTATAGCCTGGGCTGTACCGGACCTCCTGGTCCGGTAGAGTACTGTGCTGTCTTCGGGCGTGGTTCTCCTCCTCTTCCTCTTCGTCTTCAGTTAGGTCATCCAGTGCTTGTAGTCTCTGGTTTAGCCTCTCCACAGGATATGCTGCTCCTTCCCGGTTGCTAGGTCTCGCTTGGACCGGTGGGGGGAGGTGGTCTGTGGGGGGTATAGACCTCGTCTGTTGGTCAAGTTCAGGGTTGTTTACTCGGCTAGGGGATGCCGCCCTGGAGGTGTGTCTAGACGAGTTCCTGGAGCCTCTGGCGGAGGGAGAGGGTGTTGTCCGTCTGATCAGCTGTTCTATTAGTTGCGCTTGCTGTCTGTCGCGCTCTGCGTCCCGTAGAGCACCAGCAGCTGCTCGCTGGCTGTCTGCTCGGTCTCGGGCCACATTCTCTTCCATCTGAATGCGTCTTATTTCCAGGCGTATATGCTCTTCTTCGCTCCGCTGCTGGATCTGCAGTCGGTCGCGTTCAGCAGCGGCGTTCAGGCTGATGAGGAAGGCCTGCTGTAGGGTCCTCTCTGCCTCGCTGGGAGAAGGCGGTTGTATAGGGGAGCCTTCCCTCGGGGTACTCCTTGCGGAGCCTTGGAGCTCTATCTCCACGGTGCTCTCCCCGTCTTCTTCCGTGCCGAGTTCTCTCTCGGTAGCGTTGTATTCCTCCCGGGACTCATCGGGGACTACTTCTTCAGTACTGGCGGGGTGTGAAGTCATGTCTGGTTCCCACTGGTCCCCACCGTGAACTTGGTCAGTTACATTAGAGCCCGTAGGGGCCTCTATGGTCGGGGTAGTCTGGGCGTTGGGGTTAGACATACTTTTACTTTCTAGTTTTACCGCGTTTACTGTTAGTAGAAGACTAGGTTGTTGACTGACAGCGTAAGCCTCTAAGTACTGAGGGAGCCGTCGTTCGCGCTGCGGGCGTTGGTTAGGAGGATCGTTTCGTGGAGTGTTCATCATAGGCCATTTCAATATTAATAACACTATATTAATATTACACTAATTACCCTCCGGCTCGAAGGACCAATTGTAACTGAGGGGTACAATTCCCTGACTGTATTACTAGATATGATACTTACTACCACTACCTTTGTACTTAATATTCGGCCACCCAGTACACGGCATAAATATATTATCATGAACACTCTCACGTAGATGAAACGGATCCAACACAAATGTACGAATTAGAAACAGGTCTTTATTTCCTACACAGCGATGGTGTGTAGAATAAACACTTAATCACTTAATTACATTTATGAATTGAAATAGTATGCACTTTTATGGCAAGGAGTATTCGTCGGTATATCAATAGAGAATGTCCAATCTCTGAAGGCGCAGGTGGTAAATATACGACCTGGAATAGTTAAGGAATAACAGCAATGATACTTTAATGATTATAGGCTGGATACACTAGAGGGGGTTAATCCGGTCGCTTGTAAGCCGACAGGAGTAGGAGGGGGGGGGGGGGGGTAGAATCCAGCTGCCTCGTCCGGCCAAGGGTATCCCAGGTGAACCCACTGTAGTGCCGTTCAATGCGCCGGCGATCCTTGGACCACAGATGAAAGCAGGTGGACTCTTTGTGGGCCGGCTCTCTCCGGTCCACGGGGAAGAGACGTGAAGAGACCTCGTCTTGCAGAGCGTCTCCTCACCTTGCGTCCTCTCCAGGGGGGGGGGTTCCAACACACGGCAGTGTCGGGGGTCTTTATCCATGGAATAATCAAAGTATCCAAAGCATAATCCGTGCCTGGGAAGGCGGGCTGTCGTCGGTAGAATAATCCGGTATACAGGTCCACTCGCTCGTCGGCTCTGGGGCTCCTCGGGTGCAGCTTCACATAGGGTCAACCACCCTGGGTAAGCAGCCAGTTCTCTGCCCGAAACGATGGGGTACTGACTACGGTAGTATTCTCACCGCACGAAGCACTATATATTAACAGACTATTATTAGCTTAATAGACTACGTCCAACTCGACGATATAGTGCCAAATATGACTATTCAAATATTAATATACACGATGTCTCAATACCGATGGTAGGCGAACTTGGCCTTACTCCCACACGTGGCGTCGCGGGGAGGCTTTACGTCTGTGACTCTATTGGAGGGTAAGAAACTGGACTGAAAAGAAAGTCCTACTTTAGTAGCGCAGTATATATACGCACTATGAACAAATAGTCCCATTAGTGGTGCGGTAGCCAAATTCCTACGCGGAACTAGGACTTGTTCGTACATGTCGAGCGGTACGTTTGAACTGGGTCTGAGGGGTATGGCAGCCTGGCACCAAGGTCTCGACCAATAGTAGAATGGAGACTATTATGGGATGTTCAGTAGGCTAGAATGGATATTCAATGCATATTGTACAAGGAATATACAAGGGATATCAGGGAATATTAGAGAATATACAAATACAATTAAATATATATATATAAATAAATAAATATATTCGGTTTAATCTGGCCCTTCACAACACCGGACATTTCCCCCCCAAACACATTTAAACATGATACAGACAAGTATTCGCAACATAGAAGTAATTTCCTAATCCAATACAATTTTAAGACCTATCTGACTTTTTAAGGCCCACAATTCTGATTATTAAATGTAAGACTTTAAGAATCCTGGACAAACAGTTATGAATATCAGAACTTTAAAAGGGATTATGTACCTTGGCTAGTGTGTCATCCTGAGCTTGGTCAATATCCACCTGGGCTGGTGTATCCTCTTGCACATTATAGGCAGGAGATGGGGTGCCAAAATACTTCAATAATGACCCTAGGAGATATAAGAAAATTATATAATTAATTATAGTAAAAAGCATTGCATTCATCATAGCTTAAAATTACAAGAACAACTACAGTCATAGCTAAGTTAATAATTATGCTCAAGTCACCAACAGTGTTTATGAGCTTTTGAAAAGCAAATATATTACAAAGTGCATATTCTTCACTAAATGAAACAATGAGACACTAGACGATTGCATGTTAGTGTGAAACACATGATAAATGAGTGTTCCTGTCCTTTACATTTAGCTAGCTAGGTTAACTAACAAAATAACATGAGCCCTAGCTAGCTAACGTTATCTGGAGAGTTTTTAAGTATCTCACCCATTAAGGCTATACCATTACTAAACAACACTTACCAGTGTCTTTCTTTCTTTTCTTTCTTTTCTAAATCCTAACAGTAAATATATACATACGAGGGGGAGGGAAATGTAAATTTAGGAGGGGGTGGGTTGGTGGGAGGCTGTTCGGACATTTACAGAGATCCTAACAGAAAATATATACATACGAGGGGGAGGAGACTGTACATTGGGAGGGGGTGGGTGGCGGTGGGGGGTGCAAGGTGCAAGCATAGGGAGGGGGGGTTTAGACATTTACAATTGCAGCCTTCCGTAGGTGCTCTTTGAGAGCGGTTTTGAAGGTGGGTAGGGATTCACTTTTTTTTATGGGTGTGGGTAGTGCATTCCACATTGATGTGGCATAATTGCGAAACGTGTTTAGTCCCTTGTTTGAGCCGAATCTGGGTTGAACATGATTTGTGGAACTCCCTCTGGTGTTGTGGTCGTGGTATTCACTGACCTTTGGGAAGTATTTCGACATGTACATGGGTACCTTAGTGGTGTAGTGTATCTTGTAGACCAGGTAAAAATCAGAAGTCCCGGTACTGCATACTGGTGAGTACCGGTCCAATTCAGAGAAGCATGGATGCAGAGAAGCTTGTCCATGCCTTTATCTCCTCAAGACTGGACTACTGTAACGGACTCTTCATCGGGATTCCTGGCAAGAGCATCCAAAAGCTGCAATACATCCAGAACAGCGCTGCCAGGATCCTGATGAGAGTCCGTAAACACGATCACATAACCCCCATCCTCCACTCACTACACTGGCTCCCCGTCTCATCCCGGATCAATTACAAAATCCTGATGATCACCCATAACTGCATAAACGGACACGCAAACCTCTACCTTCAGGAACTCATCACTCCACAATCCTCCACCCGCACCCTCAGATCCGCAGGTAGCCTGCTCCTTCAGGTCCCCAATACCCGGCTCTGCACCATGGGTGACCGAGCCTTCTGCACGGCTGCACCACGCCTGTGGAACAGCCTCCACATCCAGCTGAGGGCACCACAGAGCCTGGACTCTTTTAAAGCAGGCCTGAAAACCTACCTGTTCAAAAAGGCCTTTGACTGTTAGCTTTTTATTAAAATGTTCTTGTGCTGTTGTTTTTAAATTGTCTGTTTATACTATGTTTTTAATTAACTATGTTCTATTTTTATCTTATTTTTATTCTGTATTTTATTTTATTTGTTTTACTAATAACTATTTTATTTTTTCTTAACTATGTTTTAACCCTGTAGTGTAGCACTTTGGGATCCCAGCGAACAGAAAGTGCATTACAAATTCAATCTATTATTATTATTATTATTATTATTATTATTATTATTATTATTATTATTATTATTATTATTATTATTATTATTATTATTATTATTATTATTATTATTATTATTATTATTATTATTATTATTATTATTATTATTATTATTATTATTATTATTATTATTATTATTATTATTATTATTATTATTATTATTATTATTATTATTAATTCAAGCACTGCTGTTAGGTAAAAGGTAGTCTCACATAGCCATAGTGTACTCTTCACACTACGTTACACTATGTTAGCGCTGTGCTAGCGCCGGAGAGAGATCTGGCTGAACCAAGGGGCGACAGTGGCTCAGGAGGTAGAGCGGTCGTCTGGTAATCAGACATTTCCTGGTTAAATTTCGGCTCCTCCTGGCATAGTGTCGGAGTGTCCTTGAGGGCTTGACATTAAAGGAAAACTCCAACATTTTGGGAAATTAGCTTATTTAACATCTTCCCTGACAAGAAGATACATACCTTTTTTGTCTCTCTGCATGCATTAGGCTTAGGGAACGCCTGGACCGTTAGCCTAGCTTAGCTGGAAGTGGGTCAGACATTTTCCCGAGTTCCCTACAGTCACGAAATACACACTCCAAATACAATCAAAATACAACTCCAAAACGTTCCTGTAACAATGTTGTGACCTGTGTATTTACCACATCTCCCAGAGACTTGTGTGACTGGGAGACTTGTGTGACTGGGAGACTCGTGTGACTTGGAGACTTGTGTGACTGGGAGACTTGTGTGACTTGGAGACTTGTGTGACTTGTGTGACTGGGAGATGCATGTGACTTGTGTGACTGGGAGACTCGTGTCACTTGGAGACTTGTGTGACTGGGAGACATGTGACTTGGAGACTTGTGTGACTGGGAGATGCATGTGACTTCTGTGACTTGGAGACTTGTGTGACTGGGAGACTTGTGTGACTTGGAGACTTGTGTGACTGGGAGACTTGTGTGACTTGTGTGACTGGGAGACTTGTGTGACTGGGAGACTCGTGTGACTTGTGTGACTTGGAGACTTGTGTGACTGGGAGACTTGTGTGACTTGGAGACTTGTGTGACTGGGAGACTTGTGTGACTTGGAGACTTGTGTGACTGGGGGACTTGTGTGACTGGGAGACTCATGTGACTTGTGTGACTTGGAGACTTGTGTGACTGGGAGACTTGTATGACTGGGAGACTTGTGCGACTTGTGTGACTGGGAGACTTGTGTGACTGGGAGACTTGTGTGACTTGTGTGACTGGGAGACTTGTGTGACTGGGAGACTCGTGTGACTTGTGTGACTTGGAGACTTGTGTGACTGGGAGACTCATGTGACTTGTGTGACTTGGAGACTTGTGTGACTGGGAGACTTGTGTGACTGGGAGACTTGTGTGACTGGGAGACTTGTGTGACTTGTGTGACTGGGAGACTTGTGTGACTGGGAGACTCGTGTGACTTGTGTGACTTGGAGACTTGTGTGACTGGGAGACTCATGTGACTTGTGTGACTTGGAGACTTGTGTGACTGGCAGACTCGTGTGACTTATGTGACTTGGAGACTTGTGTGACTGGGAGACTTGTGTGACTGGAGACTTGTGTGACTGGGAGACTTGTGTGACTTGGAGACTTGTGTGACTGGGAGACTTGTGTGACTTGTGTGACTGGGAGACTCATGTGACTTGTGTGACTGGGAGACTCGTGTGACTGGGAGACTCGTGTGACTGGGAGACTCGTGCGACTTGTGTGACTTGGAGACTTGTGTGACTGGGAGACTTGTGTGACTGGGAGACTCGTGTGACTTGTGTGACTTGGAGACTTGTGTGACTGGGTGTCACAGTCCCAGCCGGGGTTCTTTCCTGAACAATGTGAACAGTGGCCTTCTGCTGCCCTCTGGCGGGCAACTGCAGATACTGAACCCTCTCTTGCATTTATGCCTAGGTTTGCTGGCTATGATTAATGCTATGATTAATGTTCTGCCTCTGTTCATGTTGTCTTTGTCACTCCCCTTCCTGGTATGATGTCTTCCCCCGGTCTGGGTTGTGTATTATGGTTTAATCTCTTTACATATATATTTCCAGTATGGTTTAATCTCTTTACATATATGTTTCCAGTGTGGAGATATCTCTTTACATATATGTTTCCAGTGTGGAGTTAATCTCTTTACATATATGTTTCCAGTGTGGAGATAATCTCTTTACATAATGTTTCCAGTGTGGAGATAATCTCTTTACATATATGTTTCTAGTGTGGAGATAAGCTCCTTATTATATGTTTCTAGTGTGGAGATAATCTCTTTACATTACTATATGTTTCTAGTGTGAAGATAATCTCCTTACATTACTATATGTTTCTAGTGTGGAGATAATCTCTTTACATGTATGTTTCTAGGGTGGAGATGTTCTCTTTACAATTACTATATGTTTCTAGTGTGTTTATCATATTCATACAATTACTATATGTTTCTAGTGTGTTTATCATATTCATACAATTACTATGTTTCTAGTGTGTTTATCATATTCAGCCAGTCTTGTTCAAGCCTGGCCTTAACCAGCTGGCGCTCCTTATCAATCAGGGGCAGTACTTATTCCTGCCCGTTACTGACTTCCTTGTCGCGCCATTGTTTTGTTCTACCCTTGTGTTCTGTCATGCACTCTGTTCACATTTTGTGAAGTTTCCTGTATTCCCAGTGAGTCCGTCCCTGTATTCCTAGTCCACGTATTCCAGCTTTGCTGAGGATTTAGTTTATCGTTTTCGGTTTTGTTTGTTCCTTGTAAACACTGATTGTTTATTGCTACTCAGTGGTAAATACACAGGTCACAACATGTTTACAGGAACGTTTTGGAGTTGCATTTTGATTGTATTTGGAGTGTGTATTTCGTGACTGTAGGGAACTCGGGGAAAAGTCTGACCACTTCCAGTGATGAAGCTAAGCTAGGCTAACGGTCCAGGCGTTCCCTAAGCCTAATGTATGCAGAGAGACGAAAAAGGTATGTATCTTTTTGTCTAACTCCAGGGAAGATGTTAAATAAGCTAATTTCCCAAAATGTTGGAGTTTTCCTTTAACATTTTGGCTCACCAGCCACTGTGGCTAGTGGTTTTCCAAAGTCACTAGCCACTCAGCATTTTCACCAGCCAAAAATCACACACATCTCTATCCAAATATCCAGTTAGTTTTTGTAGTCTACTTGAGACAGACTGTCATTACGTGTGACGCAAGTAAGCGTGCACTGCGTTGAGAGAGAGAGAGAAAGAGAGAGAGAGAGAGAGAAAGAGAGAGAGAGAGAGAAAGAGAGAGAGAGAGAGACTTTCATTACGTGCGACGCAAGCGAGCGAGAGAGAGAGACTCTTCACTACGACGACTCTAAAACGGTGACGCTGCACGGTCTATCCGCCAAAGTGGCTGGTAGAGTGACAGAGTTACACGCCACTGCCGAATTCTACCCGCATTTGGCGGGTGGCGGGTGTTAATGTCAAGCCCTGCCCCTGACTGCAAGACACTTAACCCCTAACTGCTCCTGATGAGCACCTTGCATGGTTGCCTCCACCATTGGTGTGTGAGTGAATGGGTGAATGTGAGGCACAAGTTGTAAAGCGCTTTGGATAAAAGCGCTATATAAATGCAGTTCATATTATTATTGTACAGCATTCACTATATGCCTTTTGATACACAGAAATAGCGGCCACCGTACCGTCTACTGTTTAATGTGCACTCCCGGTAGAGCCTGTGTTAAGCCATGTGTCGTGGTAATAAACACAATACTTTATAAAGTATTCCCTCCGTCTGGTCATTCAACATGGTGTCAGAAGTAAAAGTGGACATACTGGATTATGCACGTTTCGAGAAAGACGAAAAGAAAAGAAAAAGCAAGGAATAATTTCTTTTATCGATTGAGAGGCTAACAAGCTAACGTTGAACGTGTAGCCTACTAATTAGCCACGCACATTATCATACAGTGTCGTCATGGCAGACGGGTTCCGCAGACCCGATCCCCTGGTATTTGATGGGAACATCGCGGAGAACTGGCGAGTGTTTGAACAAGAGTACGACATTTTCATTGCGGCGGCACACTCTGAAAAACCAGCCTGCACACAGGCGTATATTCTACTCAATCTGGCAGGATCAGGAGCCATTGAACGTGAGAGATCATTCACATACGCAGCGGCGGTAAGAGCACCCGGTGAAGGTGGAAACGTCATCACTCCTGCGGAGTCTAAGGAGAACCCAGTATGTTTAAAGAGAACATTTCGGGAAATTTGCAATCCTCAAACCAACATTACAATGGAAAGGCACAAGTTTAACACAAGATGCAAAAACCAAGGTGAGACAATTGAATCATACGTTACTGATTTAAGGATCAAAGCTAAGAGCTGCAATTTTGGAATATTGCAAGACGACCTCACCAGAGATAGACTTGTGGCATAAGTGACGATGGTCTGAGAAAAGTATTGTATTGCTGCGTGATAGTGAACTGACTCTAACTAAGGCCATATCAGTGTGTCGAATACATGAGCTGTCTGACCAGCACACAAAGACACTATCTGCAGTACCGCAAATGTCCACTAAAGTTGACAGCGTGCAACACAGAGTCTCAAGGAAACAGAGATTTGAGACAAGACAGAAACCACAGTCAGAAAATAACACGCATATCACAAATTGTAACAATTGTGGGGGCAGCCATGCAGCTAAGAGGGAGGTGTGTGCTGCATATGGTCAACAATGTCACACATTCAAGAAATGGAACCACTACAAAAACAGTTGCAGATTAACACAGCAACGCTCTAGCACACAGAGGCAAAGGAGATCCGTCAACCAACTAGAACCAGAACGAGCCACAAGTGGTAGTGATAAAGAATCATTCTATGTTGACACAATAAACTGTAATGCAAAAGGGAAAAGCACCACCAACCCCTGGTCACAATCATCAACAAGCCGATCTCCACAACTCCAGCAAGACTCCAACGTATGATGCTACAGTTGCAGAAATATAACATCAACCTCGGCTACAAGAAAGGGAAAGACATGTACCTGGCCGACACTCTATCTCGAGCCCCCAGGACATCAACCTTTCAGCACACAAATGAGAGGAATGACTTTGAGGTGATGTCGATCAACCACATCTCATCTGCCCGCCTAGAGGAGATAAGGAGACGCACAGCAGAAGATGCAACGCTGCAGAAACTCACCGCTGTTGTCAAACATGGATGGCCCACCAAACAGCGCAGCGCTCCACCAGCCATTGGTCCTTTCTTCCCCTTCCGGGACGAGCTGACCATTGAAGAAGGAATCGTAATGAAAGGTCACCAAATATTCATCCCTCGGTCCCTACAGAGTGAATACACACAGATTGTACACAGAGGCCACCCGGGGGCAGAGTCAACCAAACGCAGAGCCCAAGGCATAGCGTTCCCAGCCCTTCCCAGAGGCAGTCGCATTTCTCTCCTCTCCCCAGGCTCCTCAAGGCCGTTCCTACCGCCGCCTCTACTGCTCCATGAAGCCAGAGGCTGCTATGCTCTGTGTTTCGTTGCCGGTTGCCGGACTATACTCAAATCAACTCTAAATGGATCTAATCAGTGGATTGCATACTTTCGTCAAGAAGCAGAATAAGGCTAACCCTCTCTGCTTCTTGGGACATCAAAATCGGGCTATCAACTTGAAGATGTGGTAATTTTTGGATTATCGAAGCTTTTGGACTGCAATAAGAAGATTTTGGATCTGTTTACCGCACACAGGACCTACCAAAATGAACTGATTAAGACACTTGGACACTTGGACTAATGCATTCAGTCATTTGGACGGAGTTGTTAAAACTCACTCCACTCAAATCAATAGAGTTATATTTCACTCTACTCAAATAAAATTTAAAGTGACGTGGCTGGGAGAAATTGTTGCCAGTCAGTTCAGCCAAAACAAATTCCTGGACCAAGGTCGAACCAGGGAGCTGCTGGAGTCGAAGGCCCTCTGGGAGATAAGAGAGGCAAGTGGCCCACCCCCAATCCCTATACCCAATCCCCCCTCCCGCGTGTACGCCTGGCGCCTATGATGGCAGCCAACTAGTACACGTGCTGGAGGGGGGGAGCCTAAGACTGTCTCATCACCAAAGTTCTATCCCCCTGCTATGACGGCAACTGTAGTCATATCCAAACTCCTCCCCCTCCGGTCCTAGCTGATGGCAAATGTAATTAGTCAAGGCCGGAATTTCTCTCCGTCCCCCCTCCCACCCCACCACCCCCTCCCCTCGGGGTGCTCTGAGACACACAGACTCACGGCTAGTTTAGCATGTCTCAACAAATGAACATGTTTGTATTAATTAAGGGTTGTGCCATTATTGCTATGCAAATGTAATAATTGTGAATGATTTTCTGTAATAAGTTGTATGTGTTGTATCAAGCATCCTTGACTTCCAAGGACAATGATGTAAATAAGTCATTGGCTTTTTCGTTTCTCTCCTTGACAAAAGCAAATATGTGAAATAATGATCTGTATATGTTTTGTTGTCTAAATAAATACCTACCTACCTACCTTCTGGCCCACCATGAGCAAGGACATTGACAATGCAGTACTCTCATGCTCTGTGTGCAACAGCACAAAGCCACACCAGCCGAAGGAACCACTCCAGCCACACCCGGTTCCTGACCTGCCTTGGTCTACAGTGGCAACAGATATTCTGGAATGGAACGGGAAACATTATCAAGTGCTCGTGGACTCATCCATATTCTGGATGGTATGAGATTGACCAACTCAAGGACATCACGTCAATTTCAGTCATCACAAAACTCAAACAACACTTCTCTGCCCATGGATCACCACACACACTAATCTCGGACAACACTAGACAGTATACCAGCCAGCAGTTCAAGGACTTCGCCACACAGTGGGACTTTAAGCATGTCACCAGCAGCCCAGAATTCCCACAGAGTCTAGCTGAGAGGGCAGTCCGTAGTGCAACACAGCTGATGGAAAAGTCGAAAAGGGATGGAACAGACACGTTTCTAAACCTACAGAATCTGAGAAACATCCCTTGAGATGCACAGCTAGGTTCACCTGCACAGAGACTCATGTCAAGGCAGACACGCACCACCCTCCCAGTCAGCAAACAGCTACTGGAGCCTACCACTCGCAACACCCAACAAGTCAAAGCCCAGCTTCAAAAGAAAAGACTCTCTCAAAAGCTGAGCTATGATAAGTCGAGCAGTCCACTACGGGCTCTTTATGAAGGTGGGGTAGTCAGGATGCAGACCCCCCATGGGTACAATCGCATGGGCATGATAAAAGAGGTGTACAAAGAACCAGATCTTACCTCATCCAGTCTGAAGGTAGGGAGTACAGGAGAAATCGCAGACATATCCTACCTGTAGCTGAGCCACTTCCAGGACAGTCCGATGATGCCGACCGGCTGCACTTCAGTCCAGCTGTAGAGGAAACTCCCACTCCCTTTGCATAGAGACCCAAGCTCACAGACAGTGAGACACCCTTATCTCAAGAGCCTGTAGCTCTGATGCCCACACGCACCAGTGAGAGCACATACCAAACACGCTCAGGTCGCAATAGTAGGCCAAACCCCTGAACTGAACTTGGTGTGGACTTTAAGCACCACACACTCATTGTTAATTACAGTACACCTGTAGTGTTGTTAAAAAAAAAGAGAAAAAAAAGAAGAATGTTTACTGGGTATCTAAAGTAATTTGTGCATTTAGTCAGTGGAGTTAAATGAGATACCATGTTTTTATTATTTTACATATTTCAATCAACATATTTGATGATTCTGTTATGACATAGAAATGGCATTGTTGTTTCCAGTTAACCATAATCTATCTTGTTGTCAGGACTACAAGTTAAAGAGAGAGGATGTAGAGCATTCACTATGCCTTTTGATACACGGTTATTGTGAGGATTGGTCCGTTACCGCACGCTTCCAGGTACCAATTACCTTCACGCACCTGAAGTGAGTTCCAAATCAGCTCGGTGGAGCCTTATATGTTGTACCTCGTCTGTTTTCTCCAGGACGTCTATGGAAGTCGCCGCTGTTGCTTCTCTCTGCCATCCGTTGGATCTGTGCCTCGTTGCCCGCTTTGCGCAATTGCGCCTTGGTGAGTTTTTGGAAACGTTCTTTTTGGATGCTCTGTTTTTTCTCGCATTTTTCTGGACTCGGGACCTATCTGTTTTTTGTGTGTTTGGTAAACACTGAAGAATTGTCGCTTGTGTTTGTACTGGACTCAGCTAAGGAAGACTGGACTGCTTTGTATTCCATTCGCTCGTTTGTTTACATTCTCTCTCTCTCTGTTCCTTCCCGAGTGGATCTTCAAGTAGCTGCAGAGCCGCAGAGTCAGAGGCGCAACGCCACAGTGCCGTCTCTGCTCTGACTACTCTGCCCAAGAACATTCTCCCCTTGTGCTTTTTGTTGTGTAAATAAATACGCCCTGGTTTTTGAACTACCTGTCTGTGCCGTGCTGTTGGGGTTGTTAACAAACCATAACATTACGACCCGACCATGTCGACCCCAGCCGACACAGACAGAGTTAGGGCAGCGTTGGCGGTCCAGATCCAGTTGACCAACGACCACACCCAACAGTTAGGTGTGGCTGCGGCTGCTGTGCAGGACCTCCGGGCCCAGGTCCAGCCTATTCAGGATTCTCTTGACACTCTGGCCATCCAGCAGACTACCCAGGGTAATCAGCAGGCTGATATTCTGCACCAGCTACAGGCTCTCAGTGCAGCATTTAACACCCTGCTTTTAACCCCACCTGTGCCAGGAGTTCCAGCCAGATCACCACCCGCCGCCGCGACAGACCCCGCACCTCCCGACCTCGCACCTCGGGAGCCCCGTCTCTCCAACCCACGTTTGTTCGACGGTAACTTCGAGGAGTGTGCCACGTTCATCATGCAATGTGAGTTGGTTTTCATTCATCAACCCAGCCGATTTACGTCAGAGGGAGCCCGAGTAGCCTACATGACTAATGTTGTGAAGGATCAGATTAAACCGAATATATATATTTATTTATGGATATATATTTAATAGTATTTGTATATCGTTTGATATCCCTTGTATATTCCTTGTACATATACACTGAATATCCCTTTAGTCTACTAACAGCCCATAATAGTTTCATTCTCTCATTGGACAAGAACTTGGCGCCAGCAGCCAAGCCCCTTGGTTCAAGTTCAATCGTGCCGACGAACATGTCGTTACTAGCCCGGTTCCGCGTAGGAATACGTCTGGCGAAATACGACTGGTACTATTTGTTCACAGCGCATATATATATGGCGCAAGTAAAGTAGAATTTTCTTTTTAGTCCCTTAGCCCTTAGTTCTTTACCCTCCAACCTAGTGGCAAGACGTTAAGCCTCACCCACGATACACGTGTGGTGCAGTATGGTCAACTTGGCCTCAGAATGGCATTGAGACATTGTGTGGATTAATAGTTGAATTGTCATAGTTTGGCACTATACCGTCGAGTGGGACGTATTTCTATTAAGTTAATAATAGTCTATTATGTATGGTGCATCGTTCGGTTAGAGTTATAAAGTGAGCAGTACCCCCATCGTTTCCTCGCGTTATCTAGAGTCTTAACCAGGCTGGGCAGACTACGTGTGGTGCTTTCATCCGAGGAGTTCTGGGCCAGGACGAGTGGACCTGCACATTGGATTACCTTACCCGGGCGACGGCGAGCCCTACACGGCTTGGATTATCTACTTGCTTTGGGTGCTTTGATTATGCCATGGATAACAGCCAACACTGGTAAGTGTTGGAACTACCCCCGAGAGGAGTCCAGGTGAGATGGCCCGCGGCGCAGACGACAGACACCTCAGTACTTAGAGGATTACGCTGTCAGTCAACTACCTAGCCTTCTACAAACGGTAAACGCGGTAAAAGTAGAAAGTAAAATTATGTCTGACCTTAACGACCAGGTTACCCCGACCACAGAGGCCCTAGTGGGTTCTAATGTAACTGACCAAGCTCACGGTGGGGACCAGGAGGGAGCTGACATGCCTTTACCCCCCGCCAATACCGAAGAAGTAGTCCCCGACCAGCCCCGGGAGGAAGACAACCCTACAGAGAGAGAACTCTGCACGGAAGAAGAGGAGGAGAGCGCCGAGGAAATAGAGCTCCAGGACTCCCCAACGAGTACCGCCAGGAGCGGCTCACCTCTACAACCGTCTTCCCCCAGCGAAGCGGAGAAGATGCTATCACAGGCGTTCCTCGTCAGCCTGATAGCCTCTACCGAATGCGATCGACTCCAGGGTGAACGCGATCGACTCCAGACACAGCAACGGAGCGAAGAAGAGCGCATACGCCTGGAGATGAGACGCCTTCAGACGGAAGAGAATATGGCAAGAGACCGAGCAGACACCCAGCGTGCCGCTGCCGGTGCCCAAAGAGAAACAGAGCGCGACCTCGCTCTCATCCAGCGCGAAACCGAGCGCGACAGACTACAGGGCGAGCGCGACAGACTACAAGCCGAGCGCGACAAGTTACAAGCGCAGCTAATGGAGCAGCTGATCACCAAGGCAACACCCTCTCCCTCCGCCAGGGGTTCAAGGAACTCGTCGAGACAACAGTCAAGGGCAGCATCCCCTAACCGAGCAAGCGACCCTGAACTTGACCAACAGACCAAGCCTATACCCCCCGCAGACCCCCTTCCCCGACCGGTCCAAGCGAGACCCAGCTACAAGGAAGGAGCGGCATACACTGCGGAGAAGCTAAATAAACGACTACAGGATCTAGAGGATCTGATAGAAGAAGAAGAGGGAGAGGAGGAGAACCAAGCCCGACGACAGCACAGTACTCCACCGGACCAGGAGGTCCAGTACAGCCCAGGCTATACCCCCGCGGCGCTGCGCTACAGACCCCCGACTCTATTCACGGGTGAGCACGACGCACGACCAGCCCCGAGGAATAGCACCTGGACCAGCGGGCCATGGTACCCTGCCGGTACCAGCCCACAGAGAGGCGCAAGGGGAGACTCGCCTAGGAGGCCTCTCCCCCAACGCTCGCCGATGTATCAGCCATCCACGGCGTCATACATTGGCACACCGACGTTTCCAGACTTCACCTATGAGAATCGAGCACAGTACACGGAGCTCCGGATGTGCTTAGAGACAATGATGGTGGATGTCGCTGATGAACGCCACAAGTATGCAATATTACTGAAGCACCTGAAAGTACCCCGAGCGCACAATATAGCGCTAGCCTATGCCACCTCTACGACCCCATACACCGCGGCTCTAGCAGCGCTGGACCAGAGATATGGACGTATATGGGATTACGTAATCCAAGAGATAAGGCATATTGACCGCCTACCCCCAGCAACAGACAATCGCTCATTAGACGACCTGTCTATAAAAGTGCAGTCCCTGGTAGGGATGCTGGGAGCGCAACGAGAAAAGGGTATGCACGAGCTATACGCCAACTCTAACGTCAAGAGGATTTTAGAGAAGCTGCCACCCGCCAGACAAGAGCGCTTTAGGCGGCAGAGAGACCACCGTGATCCTAACGGTCCCGAACCATCCCTCCTCGATCTAGCCGACTTCCTGGCGAGAGAAGTCAGCAGCTTACGACTGGATACGTTCGTGCGGAGCACACCAAGCTCCAGAGAGGGACCCAGGAGAATAAACGATGGAAGAAGATCGGTGACTGTCATGCACCAATCAGAATCAGTACCGAGCAGTAAGAACCACAGTACCCCCTCGAGAAAAGAGAAGTGGAAGATGGTGTGCCCGTACTGCGAGAAGGAACACTGGCTGTCACAATGTGACCTGTTCACAAAGATGAATGCAGAAGAAGTGAGTCAATGGATAAAGTCCAACAGGCGCTGTTACCGATGTGCGCGCAGTCACATGGCAGCCGAGTGCCGCCTAAAGAAGAGGTGCAGTCGGTGTGACGGAGCCCACCTAGATGTCCTACACGACAGTAACAGAAGAAAGCCTGCACCTGCACCATCGAGCAGCACCAAGGCAAGTGTCATGTACATTGACCCCGCCAGCAGCAGCGGCGCCCAAGTGCTCTTAAAGGTAGTCCGTGTAACATTGAGCTACCAAGATAAAGTCATGGACACTTACGCCGTCCTTGATGACGGGTCAGAGAAGACCCTTCTGCTCGCGTCCGCTGCGGCCCAGCTGGGACTGCGGGGGAGCGAGAACCAAATGACGATTCGGACAATAAGAAGAGATTTAAAGACGATAAAAGGCGAGAATGTCTCCTTCACTATCGCAGCAAGCGGGCAGCCAGAGCGACGGTATAGGATTACAAATGCTTTCACCAGCCAAGAAATAGGACTATCACAGTACACCTACCCCATCGCCAAACTGATGGATAAATATGTGCACCTGCGTCAACTACCTATCCCGCTCATAGACGGCGCCACCCCGACCCTGCTGATAGGCTCCGACCATGCAGACCTCATAGTCCCGATAGACCGGGTCCATACAGGACCCAGAGGCTGTCCTGCAGCAGTCGAGACCCGCCTAGGATGGACACTACAAGGCCCCCTCGCTAAATCTCTCAACCGAACAGCAGCCACTAGCTGCCTCCACTCCAGAGTGACAGAAGAAGACGCCACTCTCCTACAGCATGTCGAGAGGCTATGGACACTAGAGACAATGCCCTTTAAGAACGAAAAGAAAGACATTCGTTCTAAAGAAGACATTTACGCCATAAACCTCCTCGAGCAAGGGACAAAGAGAGTCACAGTCGGCGGAGTGATGAGATACGCAACTCCACTCCTCAGGCGAGAGGGAATGCCCACCTTTCACGCCACGAAAGAAGCTACGGAGCGGTATCTATTGAACACAGAGCGGCGCCTAGCCAAAGACCCCGCTCAAGAGAGTGTGTACCGCGCTGAGATTGAGAAGCTAATCACAGCGGGACACGTGACAAAGATTGACATTAAAGAGGCCGATCAGACGACCGAATCATGGTACGTGCCGCACCACAAGGTCCACCACAACGGCAAGGATCGCATTGTGTTTAACTGCAGCTACCAGATCGGATCCCAAAATCTGAATAAAGAGCTCTTGCCCGGCCCCACACTCGGCCCCTCTCTACTAGGCGTGCTACTACGCTTCCGCCAGGACAAGGTGGCTATCAGCGGGGATATCAAAGGGATGTTCCTGCAGGTGAGACTAGTGGAGGAGGATAAGCCCCTACTGCGGTTCCTATGGAGAGAGAGGACCGGAGATGAGCACCCAGCCATCTACCAATGGGAAGTCCTCCCCTTCGGAACCACATGCAGCCCGTGCTGTGCTACATTTGCACTACAGAAACACGTCGCAGAGGACCCAGCAGCAGATGAAGAGGTCCGACACAGTGTGAAGAACAGTTTCTACGTGGACAACTGTTTACAAAGCGTTTCGACTCAAGAAGAAGCCGAGGCTCTCCTACTCAAGCTACGCGCCTCCCTGATCAAAGGCGGCTTTGATCTCAGGCAGTGGACCAGCAGCGATCCGCACGTATTGCGCAGCCTCTCCCCCGCGGACAAGGCTGCCAGCAGCGAGACCTGGATGGCGACAATCCCAGGAGAAGCCCAAGAAATGACACTAGGACTAGTCTGGCGCTTCAAAACAGACTCGCTCCACTATAGACACAAACCCCTGACCACGGAGCAGGGAAGGTCGACGGCGATACCGACCACCAGACGGAGTGTGTACAGAACACTCGCCAGACAATATGACCCGTTGGGATGTATTCTACCTTACACCACCAGGGCAAAGATGATTGTACGAGCACTATGGGACAAGGACCAGGGCTGGGACGACCCAATACCCGCACCCCTTGCCTCCACATGGAGAGAGTGGGAGACGGAACTCCGCTCACTCCCAGGCGTCAATATACGCCGCAGCTACTTCCCACCCACAGTGAGGCCAGAGACATGCAAGATGGATCTACACGTCTTCAGCGACGCCTCCGAAGTAGCCTATGGATCAGTGGCCTACTTGCGTGCCCAAGAGAAGGGAGGAGAGATACACACCGCTTTCATCCTGGCTCGCTCAAGAATAGCCCCACGAAAGCAACAATCTATCCCGCGTCTAGAGCTCTGCGCAGCCCTAGCAGGAGCGCATCTAGCCACGTTAATCCAACGTGAACTCACCATTCCGGTGCACAGAACAATCTTGTGGTCAGATTCCACGACAGTACTCACATGGATCAAGTCTGATTCATGCAGATACAAAGTCTTCGTGGGAGTCAGAGTCACCGAGATTCAAGAGTTAACAGAAACAGCGAGCTGGCGGTATGTGGACACCAAACACAACCCAGCTGACGTCATCACCCGGGGAATGTCCCTAGATGACCTCACCCGTCGCAACATCTACAGTGACGGACCAGAGTTCCTCAAGCTCCCGGAAGAAGAGTGGCCTACGCCCACCCCATGGGAAGCGAGTAAAGAGGAGGCTGAGAACAAGAAACCTATGTTCTGTGGACTGAGCACAGTCGCCTCCACAGACCCCAACATAGATGATTGCATTACCCTACAGAGTGCGCAGCTAAAGACATTCCTGTGGCACCACCCAGAGATTCAGCCCACTGCCGACATTTCAGCAGCTGACTACGAAGAAGCAGAACTTCTTCTACTACAACGAGCCCAGAGAGACTCGTTCCCCGATGAGCTAGACTGTCTACAGGGAGGAAAGCCCGTCCCATCAGACAGCAGATTGCTCCACCTGGCACCCGAGAGCGACGCCCATAATCTCATCAGAGTGGGTGGTCGTCTGCGGAGGGCCCCCAATCTACCGGATGACGTTAAGTACCCGATAGTCTTGAACAGCCGACACAAGGTCACAGAGCTGATCATAAAGAAATACGACGAGGATGTACACCACGCAGGAGCAGAGAGAGTCTTCGCGGAGATCAGACGTCGCTATTGGATACTTCAAGGAAGAGAAGCAGTGCGACGCTTCCAGCGAACCTGTCTAGACTGCCGAAAGTGGCGCGCGCAGCCCAGCATACCCCCACCAGACTACGTGTGGTGCTTTCATCCGAGGAGTTCTGGGCCAGGACGAGTGGACCTGCACATTGGATTACCTTACCCGGGCGACGGCGAGCCCTACACGGCTTGGATTATCTACTTGCTTTGGGTGCTTTGATTATGCCATGGATAACAGCCAACACTGGTAAGTGTTGGAACTACCCCCGAGAGGAGTCCAGGTGAGACGGCGCTCTAACCCGAGTGAGGTCGCCTCACGTCTCTTCGTTGTGGACCGGCAGCTACCGTCTACAAGAGGGCCCAGCTGTATTCATCTGTGGACCAAGGTTCTGTGGGCACCGTGTTCAGCACTCTGAATTCTCCCAAGAAATCGTTGGCCAGATGGGATATCGCCAGCGGCTCTCCTAACCCCCCCCCCCCCCTACTGACTTACAACCAGCGGGACCCCCTTTAGTGTATCCAGCTATAATAATTAAGTACCATCGCTATAGTTCCCTAAAGAACCAGGTTGTATACTTGCTTCCTGCGTAACCAGAGATTGGACATTCAATGTTGATTTGCCTACGAATACTCATTTGCCTTACAAGTGCATTCAAATCATAAATGTCATTAAGTGAACGTTGTATATACCCTTTGCTATATATTAAATATTCGATTTATACATTTGTGTGGACTTGGTTTCATCAGGTGGGAAAGTGTTCATCATATCTATATCATGTACTGTGTGGCCAGTAGTTAAAGTACATAAAGCGGTAGTGGTTTAATGATACCATACTTATCAATACAGTCAGGGAATTGTACCCCTCAGTTACAACTAACCTGCTCACAGGCCGAGCAGCACAGTGGGTCACTGCTTCCTGGTCTATGAGGGCTGATTTTTGTTTCTCTTACCCAGACTTCGTGGCAGAGCTCCGAAGGGTTTTCCACCACCCAGCTCATGGCCAGGACCCGGGAGCTCGGTTGGGCACCTTCCGGCAGGGCAGTGGCAGTGTCACCGACTACGCGCTGGAGTTCAGACTAGCCGCGACCGAGAGCGGTTGGAATGATCGGGCGCTTCATCTCACCTTCCTGAAGGGGCTCAACGACGCGGTAAGGGACCAGCTTGCGACCCGAGAGGAGCCCAATTCTCTCGAGGGCCTAATCAGCCTCGCCATTCGCATCGACGGACGCCTCCGGGAGAGGAGGCGTGAGAG
Source organism: Notolepis coatsorum (assembly GCF_963971535.1). Classification (NCBI taxonomy): domain Eukaryota; kingdom Metazoa; phylum Chordata; class Actinopteri; order Aulopiformes; family Paralepididae; genus Notolepis; species Notolepis coatsorum. The sequence continues at coordinate 35,844,303 of NC_140167.1, forward strand.
AGCACGACTGGGACCCACAGAGGTTCCCCAGACCCCCCGTACTCGTGACTGTTCTGCTGACCGTCCTGCCCCCTCCGCGACTGGTGGCCCTTTTCCCTCCAGAGCTGTGACCAAGGAGGAACCCATGCAGCTGGGACGCACCCTCCTTAGCCCAGCCGAACGGGAGTCCAGGCTCAGGTCCGGCCTTTGTCTCTACTGCGGCCGGGATGGACACCGTATCTCCAATTGCCCTACCCGGCCAAAAGACCAGGCTCGCCGGGACCCCGGGAGATCCTGGTGAGCCGTTTTTCCTGTTCCCACACCCGTGCACCACCTAACCGAGCGTCACCCTAGTCTGGGCGGACCAACGGGCGACGGTGGATGCACTCATTGACTCGGGTGCTGATGAGAGTTTCCTGGACGTTGAGTTTGCCACCCAGGCCAACATTCCACTTGAGGACCTCGAGAGGCCCTTGGAGGTTTTCGCGCTGGATCAGCACCGCCTGGCTGACATCACTCAACGCACCTGTCCTGTCCTCCTCACCATTGCTGGTAACCACGTTGAGAGACTCCAGTTCTTTATTACCAGATCCCCTCTTGTCCCAGTAGTCCTGGGTCGGCCCTGGCTCGCGCTGCACGAGCCCCACATCGCCTGGTCCTCCGGCACCATCAGGGGGTGGAGCTCCTCCTGTCATGCCCAGTGTCTTCAGGCGGCGTCCAGTCCTTCGCCCCGGAGTTCCCCTTGTGTGCTGCCCCCGGACCTCTCAACTATTCCCCCCGAGTACCACGACCTCGGGGAGGTTTTCAGCAAGTCCCGGGCTCAGGCCCTTCCGCCTCACCGGCCTTATGACTGTGCCATCGACCTCCGCTCAGGGGCCCCCCTTCCCGGCAGCCGCCTCTACAGTCTGACCGTCCCTGAGAAGGTAGCAATGGATAAGTACATCTCTGAGTCCTTGGCTGCAGGCCTCATTCGGCCCTCATCCTCCCCGTTTGGCGGCCGGTTTCTTTTTTGTTGGGAAGAAGGATGGAGACCTTCGGCCCTGCATTGACTATCGCCAACTCAACGAGATCACCATTAAGAACAAGTATCCTCTTCCTCTCATGAACTCCACCTTCGAGCCCCTCACCCAGGCTACCGTCTTCACCAAGCTGGACCTCCGGAGTGCCTACCATCTGGTCCGTATCCGAGAGGGCGATGAATGGAAGACCGCCTTCAAGACTCCCAGGGGTCATTACGAGTATCTGGTGATGCCGTTCGGCCTCACCAACGCTCCGGCGGTATTCCAGGCGCTCATGAACGACGTCCTCCGTGACATGCTCGAGGAGTTTGTGGTGGTATACCTGGACGACATCCTCATCTTCTCCAAGACTCTCGAGGAACACGTCCAGCATGTCCGCCGTGTGCTGGAGCGCCTCCTCCACAATCGGCTCTTCGTTAAGGCTGAGAAGTGCCGTTTCCACTCCGACTCCGTCGATTACCTAGGCTTCATCGTGGAGAGCGGCCTGACTCGAGCCGACCCTCGCAAGATCCGGGCCGTGGAGGAGTGGCCGGAACCCACCTCTCGGAAGGAGCTACAGAGCTTCCTCGGGTTCGCAAACTTTTACCGGAGATTCATCCGGAACTACAGCCAGGTGGCGGAACCACTTACCAGGCTTACCTCTCCCTCCCTGCTGTTTGACTGGTCTCCAGCGGCCTGCGCTGCGTTCCGTTCCCTCAAGAAGAGGTTCACCACCGCCCCGGTCTTGCTCCACCCAGACCCCAAGAGGCAGTTTATTGTGGAGGTGGACGCCTCGGATACTGGACTAGGGGCTATCTTGTCTCAGCGGTCGGCGACAGACCAGAAGGTCCATCCGTGCGCTTTCTACTCACGTCGTTTCCTTCCTGCCGAGAGGAACTATGACATTGGCAATCGGGAGCTGCTGGCGGTAGTGGCTGCCTTGGAGGAGTGGCGTTATTGGCTGGAGGGGGCCGAGGAACCGTTCACCATTTGGACGGACCATAAGAACTTGACGTACATCCGTTCATCCAAGCGCCTCAACGGCCGGCAGGCAAGGTGGGCCAGCTTCCTCAGTCGGTTCGACTTCTCGCTGACTTTTCGCCCTGGGTCCCGCAACACGAAGGCCGACTCTCTGTCCCGGTTACACTCCAAGGGGGCTCCAACCACTGAGGATCCGACTCCCATCCTCCCAGAGGCCAGGGTGGTGGGAGTGGTCACCTTGGGCATCGAAACCGTGGTCAGGCGTGCCCTACGTTTCCATCCCGCTCCCAGCAACGTACCTGTTCGTCGCCTCTTCATCCCCGACTCAGTCCGGTCCCGGGTTCTCCAATGGGGCCATACCAGCCGGTTTGCCTGCCACCCCGGCGTTCATCGCACTTACTCCTTCCTGGCTCGTCGATTCTGGTGGCCCACCATGAGGAACGACGTCAAGGAGTTTGTTCTGGCCTGCACGGTCTGCGCCCGCAGCAAGGCCTCCCACCAGGCACCCTCCGGGCTATTACAGCCACTTCCCATTCCGAGCCGCCCTTGGTCCCATGTGGCGTTGGACTTCGTCACGGGTCTTCCTTCGTCCCAGGGAAACACGTGCCTTCTGACTGTGGTGGATCGGTTCAGCAAGGGGGTTCACCTCGTGGCCCTTCCCAAGCTTCCCTCAGCTTTCGAGACAGCGGACCTCCTGACAAGCCACGTGTTCCGCCTCCATGGTTTCCCCCAGGACGTCGTCTCTGACCGGGGTCCCCAGTTCACTTCCCAGGTATGGCGGGCCTTTTGCAAGGGATTGGGGCAACTGTCAGTCTTTCGTCTGGTTACCATCCCCAGACTAACGGACAAACAGAGAGGATGAACCAGAGCGTGGAGTCTGCTCTCCGTTGTGTTGCCGCCGGGAGACCCGCTTCCTGGAGCCGGTTCCTCCCCTGGGTCGAGTACGCCATCAACTCCCTGGTCAGTTCCGCCACCGGCCTCTCGCCATTCGAGGTATCCCTGGGCTACCAACCCCCTCTTTTCCCTGCACAGGAGTCGGAAGTGGCAGTTCCCTCCGTGCAGGATCATCTCGACCGGTGTCGTCAAGTCTGGGAGATCACCAGGACTGCGCTGCTCCGGGCATCGGAGCGCGCCAGTCAAGGAGCTGACCGACGCCGGATCCCTGCGCCGACGTACCACCCTGGGCAGAGGGTATGGTTGTCCTCCAAGGATCTTCCGCTTCGATCCTCGGCCAAGAAGCTTAACCCCCGGTTCGTCGGCCCTTTTGAGATCCAGAAGGTGCTCAGTCCCGCGGCGGTGAGTCTTAAGCTTCCTGCGTCCATGCGCATTCATCCCGTTTTCCATGTGTCCCGGGTTAAACCTGTCTCTCTCAGTCCCCTGATGCCTCCTGCTCCGGGGAAGCCTAGGTCGCCGGGTGGCTCCCGTGGAGGGGGGGGGGTACTGTGAGGATTGGTCCGTTACTGCACGCTTCCAAGTACCAATTACCTTCACGCACCTGAAGTGAGTTCCAAATCAGCTTGGTGGAGCCTTATATACTCTGGTGTTCCGAACGTTCTGTGTCGGGTCGTTTTGGGCTTACCACTAGCTGCTGCTTGTTTTCCTCCCGTGTTGTACCTCGTCTGTTTTCTCCAGGATGTCTATGGAAGTCGCCGCTGTTGCTTCTCTCTGCCATCCGTTGGATCTGTGCCTCGTTGCCCGCTTTGCGCAATTGCGCCTTGGTGAGTTTTTGGAAACGTTCTTTTTGGATGCTCTGTTTTTTCTCGCATTTTTCTGGACTCGGGACCTATCTGTTTTTTGTGTGTTTGGTAAACACTGAAGAATTGTTGCTTGTGTTTGTACTGGACTCAGCTAAGGAAGACTGGACTGCCTTGTATTCCATTCGCTCGTTTGTTTACATTCTCTCTCTCTCTGTTCCTTCCCAAGTGGATCTTCAAGTAGCTGCAGAGCCACAGAGTCAGAGGCGCAACGCCACAGTGCCGTCTCTGCTCTGAGATGAGCTGCAGAGCCGCAGACTACTCTGCCCAAGAACATTCTCCCCTTGTGCTTTTTGTTGTTTTCGCTCATTTCTGTTTTGTAAATAAATACGCCCCGGTTTTTGGCTAACTCTGAACTACCTGTCTGTGCCGTGCTGTTGGGGTTGTTAACAAACCATAACAGTTATAGCGGCCACCGTACCGTCCACTGTTTAATGTGCACTCTCGGTAGAGCCTGTGTTAAGCCATGTGTCGTGGTAATAAACATAATACTTTATAAAGTATTCCCTCCGTCTGTCATTCAACAATTATCATTCCTGTATAAGGGAAAAAACAATCTGGCTTGTTTGTATTTATTTAAAACAATCACAATCATCCTGGGCGGGCGCTATCTAGCCCTTGTAAAATAGTGTTGCAGATAGCAGAAGGGGAGGAGAATTCCCACTGAAAATGTCAGTCAATGGCATGCTTTTACCGATAGTCTCATGGCGCTGATCCAGGTAACCCTTTTAGTGGTTCATGGGTTTAATTAAACAGCAGCAATAGATAGACAAACAGATAGATATGAACGACTACATGTTGCTGCACCCGCTAGAAAATATTATTCAGTGAAACTATTTTGGTAAAACCACCAGTGAAATATGTGAAAACAGCTGAATATTTAGATTTACGCATTCTCACACTTGGCTGCTCTTGAATGCATCCCTGGCTTCTCACGGCTCATGGTAACTCTGTAGTTTTGTTGTTAGCAACATGCTAACTGCTAGAACTCCTCAACATCTGAGGAGTCCCGTTATGAAAGTATTTGGCAGTTTAATTTAGAGGCCAAGATTCCATGAAGGTACAGTACACTGTCATTTGTAGATTTTGCAAAGAGCAAATATCAGTCCCCTATAAGGATCGTTCGAACTAGGATTAGCTAGTGCAGCCTGCCTGGCGGTAACGCTAATCTATAACCAGTTGGGATAATCTGCAGCTGAGAAAAGCCACACAGCGTTCACATGGGTGATGATGGATGATGCTACCAAAGGAAACCATCTCAAATATTTTTGATGATATGTCTGCACTGTGAGTTTATGGAAACAACTGACAATTTCTGTAGCAGTGGCTGTACTGTGAGGTTTGGTCCGCTCCCCACCCACTCGCTCCGTTCCTTTAAGGTATTTTGTTAATTAATTGCATTCCCCGCCACACGCTTCTTTCCTGTAAGATGCCGTGTTGATTGGTGCTCTTCCCACCACACGCTTCTGGAGCAATGATCAATTTCATCCCGCAGCTGTCACAGCTTGTCATCAGCGCCCTGTGGCTTTATATACCCTGATTCCCCTAGTATCGATGTTGGATCGTTTTGAATATTCCCTGCATCTGCCTGTCTTTCCCGTCGCTGTTCCCTGTCTGTTGCTCCCCAGGACTTTCGTGAAGTATCCCTGTGGAGAACCTGATTTCCCGTACGAAGCTGCGCCTCGTTTATCTGCCCGCTTTACGCGTTGCGCTCTGGTGAGTTTTTGGAAACAGTTCTTTTTGGATCACCCGTTTTTTGTGTGTTTGTGAAACACCGAAGAGATCCCGTTTTTGTTATACTGTTCTCACCTAATTTTTGTTGTTGGATTTACACTTTGGATTACCGTATTGTTTTTTCCCTGGACTCTGCTAACTGTGTGTATCACACCGAAGATCAAGTCACTTGGATATTTATTTGGATCAGTCACCTCTCTGTTTCTGTTGTGCGCTGGGCTAACTGGGATTTCTCTCTCTCCCTCCGTTTCCACCTGGAGTGTATGCTGGGAGGATCTGCAGAGCGGCTCAGACGTCACAAGCTAATTCCTCACCACCACCTACTGGGAGAATCTGCAGAGCCGCAACATTCTTCACATGCCAGATTCCCCGTTTGTTCTGTTGCTCAACCTAATTCTATCTTGTGACTCTGAGAATAAACACGCCCTTGCTTTGGCTAACTCTGAAACAACTCTCTCTGTGCCGTTGCGCTTGGGGTCGGTTACAAACCCTAACATGTACTGTATTACTGTAGCCTAAGCATTTCAAATAGAAGAAGTCTTTATTTGTCATGCAAATTAACACACACATATAAGATTGGAGACACGCAGGAACACACACACACACACATGCATTGGGTCGCCGATGAAATGTCTCTCTGCACTTGACCCATCCCGTCGTCCTTCCCCCCAACGGCAGCTGGGAGCAGACATGGGCTGCGGCACGGGCCGCGCCCAGGAACCAATCCAAGTGCTCCTGTCCGTCTTCGTCAGGGACGCACACGACAGCCCTAGCGATCTGTTCTGCATGTTTTTCCATTGGGTTTTATCTCATTGGGAGGGGATACGGGGAGAAGATGCTAACTCCACACAGAAAGGCCTGGGAGATACCCCACCTGGGTACCTGGCAACGCGGCAACCTGGTCCCCAAGCGGGAATCAAACCCAGGACCTTCTAGCTGTGAGGCGACAGTGTTAACCACTACACCACCGTATATTTTTGTAACGGTCCACCTGTTCTGAGGTTTTCCCCTGCTCTTCACTTGCCCCCACCTTTGCACAGACTTTCCCCTGCTCTTCACTCGCCCCCACCTTTGCATTTGAACGACCACATCAAACAAGAGGTGGACGCGGGCAAATACTGCGGCATGGTCATGCTGGACCTACAAAAGGCCTTCGACACTGTCAATCACTCCATTCTGATTGACAAGCTAAAAGCTATTGGTTTTGATAGTTTATCAGTGAGCTGGACGCAATCCTACCTTGAGGGGAGAGAACAGATGGTGGAGGTAAACGGTACTCTATCCCCCCCCCTCACAGTGAGCTGTGGTGTTCCACAAGGAAGCATACTAGGACCGCTACTGTTCCTAATTTATGCAAATGACATGTCGTCAGCTTGTGACTGCAACTTGTTCCTGTTCGCAGACGACTCAGCCCTGCTGGTCTCTGACAAGAACAAGTTATAGGTTGAAAAAAACCTCAGCTCAGAACTCGGCAGAATCTGCACCTGGCTCGCTGATAACAAACTATCATTACACCTGGGTAAAACAGAGTCCATTCTCTTCGGAGCAAATAACAAACTCAGCAAGGCCGACGGCTTCTCAGTTACAGTGGGTGACAATATTGTCACAAGGAAAAATGAAATTACATACCTAGGGTCCATCCTAGAGGAAAATCTTTCCTGTGACAAAATGGCATCCAAGGTAATAAAAAAAGTCAACCAACAAACTCGATTCTTGTACCGGATCTCCTCTCTGGTAAACAAGAATACCCTGAAGACTCTGGCAGGAGCACTCATTCAAGGGTACTACGACTATGCTTGCACCTCATGGTACCAAAGTATTCTCTCCTCGTTCTGTTCAGCAATTGGGTCCTAGACAACACAAACCATAACAATTTTCTTATTGTTATTATTAGGCATACTTTTGTCAATGGTTCTTACTGGAAAAAATCTTTTGGCTAAGCATGTTAGGCCTGGCATCTATTTATTTTTTCTTAGACTAGTCGTTTAATTGTTCTTTTTAAAATAAAATGTTTGGGACATGTGAACATGACCTTTGGGCAAGTAGAACATGACCAGTACTTGCCCGATGGCCAAATGCTTTTGAGACCTTAGTGTGAACCCCTGCATTGGTTTGTTTGCCCTGCCCCCTACATTTACATTTTGTCATTTCGCTGACGCTATTATCCAAAGCGACTTACAAGTTTTGTATGACAAATCAGTAGGAAGGGTACAACTCTATCAGCTGAGTAACAATGTTCAACAAAGTGTTAACACATTCGGGGCCACGATTTCCCCATCATGTGCTAGCACGGCCAGGTCTTCATTACATAGTTTCACTGTGTGTCACCTTGTTTGTAGAGCTAAATCTATATTTTATATTATAGCTATGGATACAATACCATGGTCATTTGACAGTAACTTCCGTTCAAGATGAAAAAAAAATAAAAAAAAATCATGAATACGTTCACGCGTTATCCCGTGGTGAATATGAGTATAATTTCGGAATGATCCAGGCTAATTCTACTAAAACCATTGGCGTTTTGTCTCTGGACCCGCTACTATTTTCAAATAAAATGCATATGATAGGTATTATGTTTCATCATGAATGCATGAAAGGGGGGGGGGGAAGTAATTTCTGTTTATTTGATTGCCAGTAACGTCATTTGTTATTACCACAACACACGCTGATCAGGGGGATGGGTATGATAACCTTGCACGATCAAGCTGAAATTTACGTCAGATTGTCCTGTTGGTATTCCAAAAAGAATATTCCAATTATTTGATCGCCATCTGGTCCATCCTATGTCCATCTGGTCCACGAATTAACCCACCACAAGGATCGGGGGTCCCGAAAACAATTCAATGCGATCGGGTGACGCCCTAGGTTTCCCATTACTAGAAAAGTCCGTCCGGAGACATTTGAGTGTAGCACCCGGTCAGATCCTAGCAGTCCTATGTTATGTTAGTATATTAGGAAGCGTACATGATAGGTAAGAGGGTTAGTAAAAAAAAAAATTTAAGTTTAGATATTGATTGAAGAAGTGTGTCTTCAGTCGACAGCAAAAGCAAACGGGTGCGTAATTGAGGCGTAAATATGACCCTTTCGGCTTTCCATAGAGTTTCGGCTGTCCTAATTGTGGTGGGAAGTTCGTTCCACCATTGTGGAGCAAGAACTGAGAATATGCGTCTTTTCTTTGATGACCCTCCCGGAGCTCGGCCCAACCTGTTAAACTGTAAGGTCCCCCTACAGGGGGACCCTGCTTTTTGTATCATAAATCGATCAATAGAGACCGTATTAGATCCCCAATTATCATATCATGGGGTATCATTGGAAAGCCACACTCATTGGCTACAACCCTGTGCAAAGTTTTCGAGATTGCCAAATGATTGACGAGGCTAGAGCCCCGGGAGTCGGGGGTGGTAATGTGTACTTTTGCGTACTTTGACTTTTGTCACCTGAAAGGGCAATCGACAGGCAACAAATAGGGCTATAATTATATCTATATATTGTTGTTGAAGTCCCACAAACAACTAGTGACACTTTTTATTATGACATCCTGTTCTCTCTGTCACTTGTAGGATGTAAAGGATTAAGCATATGTTTATTGTATATATCTGTTTTAAATCTAAGCATATGTTAAGAGAAAAAGTATGGCCATGACTTAAGCGTCAGTGATTATGAAGAATGTCTTTGTGTATTCTTCCTCCTACTTATGTAACCTGTATAACTATATAAACTATAAACTATACTACATTTAATGGAATATACACTATATAGTAGAGAAGCCTTCTGTTGCTGTAGGAATGTGGCCTTGAAAACGGCTCCGAGCAGAGGAGCAGAGGAGGGAATGTGGCATGGTTTTAACCCTTGCAGTTCTGGGGCAGAGAGCTATTATACACTTTAAACACTACATATATGATGTGTAAACATATCAATCAGTGTTTAAGTATATGAGTATTGAATTGTACATGTATATATATGCTATATCTGCTTTCTGTACAATTTTGATCATCGCAAACATGCATAAACATGACAAGTCTTCCGGTTTAGCGTTAGAATGGAGTAGGTCGCATGTGACACAGCTGCTCACCCGTTATTTTTTTTTCGTTTTAAAAACATATTTATAAACCATTAATGCGTTTAAAACTTGACGCATATATCAACTGAGACTATCAACTAACTATATTGACCAAAAGAATCGAGATGAAACCAAAGAAAACCACAACGAGTCCAAAAACAGTCGTAGAGGTCCTGCCGCAGGAATCAGGATTCGTACGGCAGACAGCAGAAAATATAGACTTGACAGTGGCCGCTTCAAGTTCAACCCCATCAAACACCTCCGCAGACACCGAACATATCATCCGGAAAATGGAGGAAATGGGGAAAACAATGGAGAAGAGAATGGAGGAAATGGAGAAGATAATAACTCAAAAAGTAGATGCTATTAAAGAATCTATTGAAGGCAAAATTGATGCGCTGAGAGCGGACGCCGACGCACAGATTAAACGCACAGAGGCTCTGGAAACAGTAATGGAAGCCCACGAAAACAATTTCTCTCGCATCTACAAAGAAGTAGAGGTTAACAACGTTAACCTAACTGCTGAGATGAAGGGAAACTACAAAGAAATCAAGACGGAGCTCAGCGAAATAACGTTGGAGCTTAAGCGAATCAATGAAGAACAGAAAGCCAAAATATTCGAGATGGAATATCAAAAACGCAAGCTGAATATTCGTATAGTAGGTCTGGACGAGTCAGTGAGATGTTCAAACCCTGAAGAGTTTGCCACAGAATTACAGAAAATCTTGGGAACAGAGATCCTTCCTAAAATACCAGAGGTGGAACAGTGCTTCAGATTGGGGACCCGCTCCATTGGCAATAACGCTAAGCCCAGAGTGATATTGGTTATCCTGCGCCAAGTCAGAATAAAAGAAATGATTATTCGTGAAACTCGCAGGATGAAAGGCAATCTGAAATACATGGATGTACCAATACACTGCTTTGAAGATTATTGTCGTGATGTAGTGGAACTGCGTGCCAAGTTCAAGACGGTGATGTCTCAACTATACCTGGAGAAATACAGACCCCTACCCTACTAATATACCCTGCAATACTTTGCATTGTCGATAAACAAGGAGCAAGGATTTTACTCAACTCGCCTGAAGATGCAGCCAGATACTTGTCTGCACAACACGCAGAATAGTGTATAAATGGCCTTTTAATCTCTGTTATGCAAGGTCACCATATAGTACAATCTTTAATGAACCGAGGATTTGGGACAGAGAGACCTACGTGCTCAGAGTTTTTGAATGCTTTCCCCGTCGGGTTTATATTATTGCGGACATATTGGATTCAAGATTGGAACACTCCAGAACATACTGGAACATTCAAACAATGTAAAAATGACATATTGGAATAATCTAGAACATCTAAGCATTCTTTGATATATGGAACATTCTGGAATATCAGCAATACGTGGTCAGTCACTCTACCAGAAGCCCCTCGGGGGAATAATCAACAGCTATCTAGATGCAGAACCACAGAACCATCATAGCCGGCCGGCTGAAAGATCACTCTACACAACGATCATCGCCCACCCTGGTCAGGGGAAATGCTGCATATACGTATTTAAAAACTGTTTTTTATTAATGGGAAATATTTCCACTACTTCTCCAATTTATACTTTAGATGTTTAAGCATAGCAATGCTCTCTTAAGATCTAAGTTAATGTTCTCTTCCTTTTACTTGTTTTTTTTTTTCATTTTATTCATGGGTTACTATAAATTACACAAGTTCATATAAAATGTAAGTGATTAGGGCATGACAATTGAAGCTTATTTTTGGTCTTTATTTTTATTTTTGGTTTTATCTCATTTAAATTTTTATTTTTATTTTATTTTTTACGGGAAAGTGGCCAAGCCACAGTCGACATTCTACTTATGGTAGAATTTAGAGTGTTAGATCCTATGGTATACATAGGAATGTTAAGGATAATTGGATCATTCTGGGATATCCGGTGGTGCAAGGGAGGGAGTCATACGCAAAGGTTGTGTTCATGGAACACAATCCTGTACGACTCTCGGTGGGAGGGAAGGGTAGGGGATTTTTATTTGTATATATGTATGTTTTTAAGCTCGGCTCTCAACGGGACCTCACTAGTGGGATGTATATCTATTATTGCCTCGCACTCTAGAAGCATTACCAAAAATTACAATGCAACATGTATAGACTATGGCTAGTTTGAATATAATGATATGGAACACCGGGGGAATAAATAACCAACTCAAACGCAAAAGCGTGCTCACACTGATGAAAAAAGAACATGTGGACATTGCTCTGCTAAGCGAAACACACATTCTAGGGAAAGACATAGATAAATTAGCGGACAACACATACCATAATATCAGTCACTCTTCTATTGGTACGAGAACTCGGGGTGTAGCCATAGTCGTTAAACGTAAGTTGAATATTGTACTAAAGGGAGTATGGTCTGATGTAGAAGGTCGGATAACTATAGCTAAGATTGAACATAAGAACAGGAAAATAGCGTTGATAGCGGTATACGCCCCAAATTTGTACGAAGAAGATTTCTTCACTACACTAACCAATGCAATGTTAGACATTCCCGATTACTCATTTATAATAGGAGCGGATTTTAATGCCATCTGGAACCCAAGGATGGACAAATCTTACCTCGCCTTTTCCAGCGAACAAAAGAATTCATCGAAGGCATTAAAGGATTGGTCGAAGATTACAGGTGTAAATGACTTATGGCGGTTACTTAATCCCACAACCCGAAAGTACTCTTGTCGATCTGCGAGACATAATACACTATCCAGAATAGATTATGTCTTTGCATCACAGAGACTATTTGATAATTATGAAGTGGAAATGATACCCAACGCACTATCAGATCACTGTTATTTACTCCTTAAAGGTACATTTGGTATACTATCCTCCCGAGCCCCAAGATGGCGATTTAACTCGTTGCTGCTTAATAACAAGGAATTCATTACACAACTCAAAGAAGCTCTTATAGTATTCCAACGGGAGAATGCAAACTCGGTGCAAGACCCCAGAATAATATGGATGTCGGTAAAGGGAATGATCAAAGATTTCACGGATAGCTTTTCCTCCAAAATGCGCAAGAATCAATGCACAAAACTGGCTGAGCTGGAAACGCTTTACTCAACGTTATTTAATTCTCTAAAATACAACAACTCAACTCGACTAGAAAATCAAGTTAACGTACTAAAAATAGAGATCAATGCCATATACAGACAACAATCGGAAATACAAATACGCAGCACAAGACAACAGCAGTACTCCCATGGTTCCAAACCCAGCCACCTATTAGCCATGCGATTAAGAATTAATGCAACATTTGCAGATATAACTACCATTAGAGCACAACAAGTACTTGTAACTAGGGATGCTCGATATTGGCTTTTTTACCGATACCGATATTCCGATATTGTCCAACTCCAATTTCCGATACCGATACCGATACCGATATCAACCGATACCGATATATGCAGGGTTTCCCCCCCAAAAAACGGAATAATTTCAGGTAACTAATAATTTCACTGGATGCATTCAAAAGGCTTTCTAAATGTAAGCATTATCTGTGCAAAATATGATCATTAAAAAAGTAAAAATGAACATTTTAAACCAACATGCATACTTTTGACAATAAATAAAATAAGAATTGGTTCTTACTTGCTTGCCTGGGTAAATAAAGGTTAAATAAATGTTAAAAAAAAAAAAAAAAAAAAAAAAATTGTTATTGTTTTTTTTTTTTTTTTTACCGATACCGATATTTTCCGATATCACATTTTACTGCCGATATCGGCCGATAATATCGGTCGGCCGATAATATCGGACATCCCTACTTGTAACAGATCCTGTAAAAATAAACGATACATTCAAAGTATTCTACTCCGACTTATATAAATCAGAAACGACCTTCGATCAAAACAAAATGGACACATTTCTTAATCAAATTATTTTCCCTAAACTTTCAGAGGATGACGCTAAACAGTTAGAAACACCGATCACACTAGAGGAACTCAAGAAGGCCATAACCGCAATGAAAAGTGGTAAGGCTCCTGGAAGAGACGGTTTCCCATCAGAAATGTACCTTTCTTGTTGGGACATAATTGGCCCCTTATTACTAAATATGATCTTATACTCAGTCAAGGAGGGGAACTTCCATAAGAATGACAATATTGCACTCATAACAGTCCTCCTTAAAAAAGACAAAGACCCCAACGAGTGCGGTAGTTATAGACCTTTAAGCCTCCTCGGAACAGATATCAAACTGTACTCTAAGGTATTAGCCATCAGATTACAAAAGCATATGACGTCTTTAGTTCACCCGGACCAAACTGGCTTCATAGGAGGCCGCCTGATCACTGAAAACATAAGACGAATACTGCACGTACTTGATGCCGACAAGGAGGACACCATACCTAAGGCGATGCTGTCCCTGGATGCTATGAAAGCCTTTGACAGGCTGGAATGGTCGTATCTATGGGCAGTGCTAGAAAGGATGGGGTTAGGAAAAGGATTCATCGATATGATTAAAGTATTATACAAAGACCCATCGGCCATGATTACAACAGGCACAATCATCTCCAAAATCTTTCCGGTATCACGCTCTGCCAGACAGGGTTGTCCTCTTAGTCCCGGACTGTTCAATCTATCATTAGAGCCTTTAGCACAATATATAAGACAATCCCAATCCATAGAACCAATCGTAATCAAGGGCACACAACAAAAAATTAGTTTATATGCGGACGATGTAATATTGTTCATGCAAAACCCCAACACCACATTGCCTCATCTGCTCAAGTTGATTGAGGACTTTGGTGATTTATCGGGATTTAAGATAAATTGGCCGAAGTCGGCTTTCCTTCCACTTAACACCCCTGCAAAAAAAGATACAACCCTCCCAGGACAGATACCGATGATAAAACATTTCAGATGCTTGGGAGTGGAAATATTCCCCACCATAAGACAAACAGTGAAGCACAACTACACAAAAATCCAAAACTAAATCAAAGACGACCTTGATAGATGGGCAAAACTTAAAAACACAGTACAAGCACGGATATCAATAGTTAAGATGGATGTACTACCTAAAATCAACTTCTTCAGTTCAATGATACCGTTACCCCCTCCAGAGGGTTACTGGAAAAGATTACACTCCTCCACATACAAATTTATTTGGAATAACAAACCACCACGTATAAAAAGATCCACCGCACAGAGAAATAAAGCAGATGGTGGCATGGCATTTCCAGATTTTTTCCTATATTTTAAGGCGTACACATTAAGTCCATTGACAACATGGTTTGACTCCCAAGCATTAGCATCCTGAAGAAAATTAGAAGAAAACATAGTAGCCCCACATAGACTGAAGGACATAGCATACACTAAACTACCAATCAAGCACTGTGAACGGAAATTTGGCCCCATAATTACTCATGCGATCCGGATATGGCGTGTGTTGTGAAGGGCCAGATTAAACCGAATATATATATTTATTTATATATATATATTTAATTGTATTTGTATATTCTCTAATATTCCCTGATATCCCTTGTATATTCCTTGTACAATATGCATTGAATATCCATTCTAGCCTACTGAACATCCCATAATAGTCTCCATTCTACTATTGGTCGAGACCTTGGTGCCAGGCTGCCATACCCCTCAGACCCAGTTCAAACGTACCGCTTGACATGTACGAACAAGTCCTAGTTCCGCGTAGGAATTTGGCTACCGCACCACTAATGGGACTATTTGTTCATAGTGCGTATATATACTGCGCTACTAAAGTAGGACTTTCTTTTCAGTCCAGTTTCTTACCCTCCAATAGAGTCACAGACGTAAAGCCTCCCCGCGACGCCACGTGTGGGAGTAAGGCCAAGTTCGCCTACCATCGGTATTGAGACATCGTGTATATTGATATTTGAATAGTCATATTTGGCACTATATCGTCGAGTTGGACGTAGTCTATTAAGCTAATAATAGTCTGTTAATATATAGTGCTTCGTGCGGTGAGAATACTACCGTAGTCAGTACCCCATCGTTTCGGGCAGAGAACTGGCTGCTTACCCAGGGTGGTTGACCCTATGTGAAGCTGCACCCGAGGAGCCCCAGAGCCGACGAGCGAGTGGACCTGTATACCGGATTATTCTACCGACGACAGCCCGCCTTCCCAGGCACGGATTATGCTTTGGATACTTTGATTATTCCATGGATAAAGACCCCCGACACTGCCGTGTGTTGGAACCCCCCCCCCTGGAGAGGACGCAAGGTGAGGAGACGCTCTGCAAGACGAGGTCTCTTCACGTCTCTCCCCCGTGGACCGGAGAGAGCCGGCCCACAAAGAGTCCACCTGCTTTCATCTGTGGTCCAAGGATCGCCGGCGCATTGAACGGCACTACAGTGGGTTCACCTGGGATACCCTTGGCCGGACGAGGCAGCTGGATTCTACCCCCCCCCCCCCTCCTACTCCTGTCGGCTTACAAGCGACCGGATTAACCCCCTCTAGTGTATCCAGCCTATAATCATTAAAGTATCATTGCTGTTATTCCTTAACTATTCCAGGTCGTATATTTACCACCTGCGCCTTCAGAGATTGGACATTCTCTATTGATATACCGACGAATACTCCTTGCCATAAAAGTGCATACTATTTCAATTCATAAATGTAATTAAGTGATTAAGTGCTTATTCTACACACCATCGCTGTGTAGGAAATAAAGACCTGTTTCTAATTCGTACATTTGTGTTGGATCCGTTTCATCTACGTGAGAGTGTTCATGATAATATATTTATGCCGTGTACTGGGTGGCCGAATATTAAGTACAAAGGTAGTGGTAGTAAGTATCATATCTAGTAATACAGTCAGGGAATTGTACCCCTCAGTTACAATTGGTCCTTCGAGCCGGAGGGTAATTAGTGTAATATTAATATAGTGTTATTAATATTGAAATGGCCTATGATGAACACTCCACGAAACGATCCTCCTAACCAACGCCCGCAGCGCGAACGACGGCTCCCTCAGTACTTAGAGGCTTACGCTGTCAGTCAACAACCTAGTCTTCTACTAACAGTAAACGCGGTAAAACTAGAAAGTAAAAGTATGTCTAACCCCAACGCCCAGACTACCCCGACCATAGAGGCCCCTACGGGCTCTAATGTAACTGACCAAGTTCACGTGGGGACCAGTGGGAACCAGACATGACTTCACACCCCGCCAGTACTGAAGAAGTAGTCCCCGATGAGTCCCGGGAGGAATACAACGCTACCGAGAGAGAACTCGGCACGGAAGAAGACGGGGAGAGCACCGTGGAGATAGAGCTCCAAGGCTCCGCAAGGAGTACCCCGAGGGAAGGCTCCCCTATACAACCGCCTTCTCCCAGCGAGGCAGAGAGGACCCTACAGCAGGCATTCCTCGTCAGCCTGAAAGCCTCTACTGAACGCGATAGACTCCAGGGTGAACGCGATCGATTGCAGCTACAGCAACGGAGCGAAGAAGAGCACATACGCCTGGAAATAAGACGCATTCAGATGGAAGAGAATGTGGCCCGAGACCGAGCAGACAGCCAGCGAGCAGCTGCTGGTGCTCTACGGGACGCAGAGCGCGACAGACAGCAAGCGCAACTAATAGAACAGCTGATCACACACCCACTTTAAACAAACACACTGTAGCACCCACTCCCCACACTTTATATTTATAGATGAAGGATTGCACTACAACTCGTACACCTTACTGTAAATTGTACCTAAAATTGTACCTCATCCCATTTCTGCTTTGCACTAGATAGTACTGTACATTAGTACACTGCATAGTATTGTGTATTGTATATTATATGGTAACTCAGAACATTGTACATATGTCTATACCGAACACTGTGACCTCATTTTCTTCTTCTAAATTCATGCTATATTATGTTATTATGTTATTTGATACTATCTTGTCTAGCACAGTCTCTGGAGCGTAACAGTAAGAAGCATTTTGTATGAAAGTATTCTGTACTTCTGTATGACAACTATTAAAGAACTTGAACTTGAACTTGATCAGACGGACAACACCCTCTCCCTCTGCCAGAGGCTCCAGGAACTCGTCTAGACACACCTCCAGGGCGGCATCCCCTAGCCGAGTAAACAACCCTGAACTTGACCAACAGACGAGGTCTATACCCCCCACAGACCACCTCCCCCCACCGGTCCAAGCGAGACCTAGCAACCGGGAAGGAGCAGCATATCCTGTGGAGAGGCTAAACCAGAGACTACAAGCACTGGATGACCTAACTGAAGACGAAGAGGAAGAGGAGGAGAACCACGCCCGAAGACAGCACAGTACTCTACCGGACCAGGAGGTCCGGTACAGCCCAGGCTATACTCCCGCGGAGCTGCGCTACAGACCCCCGACTCTATACACGGGTGAGCACGACGCACGACCCACACCGAGGAACAGCACCTGGACAAGCGGGCCATGGTACACTGCCGGTACCAGCCCATACCAAGGAGCGGGAGGAGACTCGCCTAGGAGGCCTCTCCCCCAACGCTCGCCGATGTATCCACAGTCAGCGTCATACATTGGCACGCCTATGGTACCCGACTTCACCCAAGAGAACCGGGCCCAGTATACAGAACTCCGCATGTGTCTGGAGACCATGTTGGTGGATGTATTGGATGAACGCCACAAATACGCCATCCTACTGCAGCACTTAAAGGTGCCCCGCGCACATAATATAGCGCTCGCCTACGCGACTTCCACCACCCCATACACAGCAGCGCTGGTAGCATTGGACCAGAGGTATGGGCGCATATGGGATTACGTGATCCAGGAGATCCGACACATCGACCGCTTACCCCCAGCAATAGACAATCGAGCACTGGACGACCTGTCCATCAGAGTGCAGTCCCTGGTAGGGATGTTGGGAGCGCAAAGAGAGAAGGGGAAGTATGAACTTTACGCCAACTCAAATGTGGAAAGGATTCTGGAGAAGCTGCCGCCCGCTCGTCAGGAGCGCTTTAGGCGGCAGAGGGACCACAGAGACCCGAATGGCCCCGAACCGAACCTCCTCGATCTAGCAGACTTCCTGGCGAGAGAAGTCAGCAGCCTACGGCTAGATACATTCGGACGGAGCACCCCTGGCTCCAGAGAAGGAACCAGACGACTAAATGATGGAAGAAGATCGGTGACTGTGATGCACCAATCGGAGTCAGTACCGAGCAGCAGGAGCCACAGTACCCCCTCCAGAACGGAGAAGTGGAAGATAGTGTGCCCCTACTGTGAGAAAGAACACTGGCTAGCGCAATGTGACTCCTTCCCCAAGCTGAACGCGGAGGAAGCAGGTCAATGGATAAAGTCCAACAAGCGCTGTTTTCGCTGTGCGCGCTCACACATGGCAGCCGAATGCCGCTTAAAGAAAAGGTGCACCAAGTGCGATGGAGCCCATCTGGACATACTTCACGACAGTAACAGACGGCGCCCTTCACCTGCACCATCCAGCCGCAAAGCGAGCGTCATGTACATCGATCCCGCCAGCAGCAGTGGAGCCCGAGTACTCCTAAAAGTAGTGCGTGTGACACTAAGCTACCAGAATAAAGTCCTGGACACTTACGCCGTCCTCGATGACGGGTCAGAGAAGACCCTGCTGCTCGCCTCCGCTGCGGCCCAGCTAGGGCTGCGGGGAAGCGAAACCCAAATGACAATTCGGACAATAAGACGAGATTTGAAGACGATAAAGGGCGAGAATGTCTCATTCTCTATCGCAGCAAGCGGCCAGCCTGAGCGACGGTACCAGATTGCAGACGCTTTCACCAGCCAAGAAATAGGACTGTCGCGGTACACATACCCCGTCGCCAAGCTGATGGAGAAATATGCACATCTGCGCAAGTTACCGATCCCGCTCATAGACAATGCTATGCCGACCCTGTTGATAGGCTCCGACCATGCAGACCTCATTGTCCCGATAGACCGGGTTCATACCGGACCCCGAGGCTGTCCTGCAGCAGTCGAGACCCGTTTGGGATTTACTCTCCAAGGCCCGCTCGCCAAATCTCTCAACCGAAGTACAGCCACTAGATGTCTCCACTCCCGAGTCACAGAGGGAGAAACCGCACTCCTGCAACACGTAGAGCGGCTATGGACCCTGGAACAAATGCCCTTTAAGAACGGAAAGAAAGACATTCGCTCTAAAGATGACATTTACGCAATTCACCTCCTCGAGACAGGGACCAAGAGAGTCCCGGTCAACGGCGTGTTGAGATACGCCACGCCACTCCTGCGGCGAGAAGGAATGCCTACTTTCCACGCCAAGACAGACGCCACAGAACGGTACCTGCTGAACACGGAGCGGCGCTTAGCCAAGAACCCCGCCCAAGAGAGTGTATACCGCGCTGAGATTGAGAAGCTCATCACAGCGGGACACGTCACAAAGATGGACATTAAAGAGGCTGACCAGACCACTGAATCGTGGTACGTGCCCCACCACAAGGTCCATCACAACGGTAAAGACCGCATAGTATTTAACTGCAGCTACCAGATCGGATCCCAAAATCTGAATAAAGAGTTACTGCCCGGTCCCACACTCGGCCCCTCCCTACTCGGCGTTCTACTCCGCTTCCGCCAGGAAAAGGTGGCCATCAGCGGGGACATTAAAGGAATGTTCCTGCAGGTGAGATTAGTAGAGGCGGACAAGCCCCTGTTACGGTTCCTATGGAGAGAGAAGCCAGGAGATGAGCACCCAGCCATCTACCAATGGGAAGTCCTCCCCTTCGGAACGACGTGCAGCCCCTGCTGTGCGACATTTGCACTACAGAAACATGTAGCAGAGGACCCAGCAGCGGACGAAGAGGTCCGACACAGCGTAAAGAACAGCTTCTACGTAGACAACTGTCTACAAAGCCTTTCAACCCAGGAAGAAGCCGAGGCTCTCCTGATTAAACTCCGCGCCTCATTGATCAAAGGCGGCTTTGATCTCAGGCAGTGGGCCAGCAGCGATCCGCAAGTACTGCGCAGCCTCTCCTCCGAGGACAAGGCAGCCAGCAGCGAGACCTGGATGGCTACAATCCCGGGAGAAGCCCAGGAGATGACCCTGGGATTGGTGTGGCGATTCAAAACAGATTCGCTTCACTACAGACACAAGCCCCTGACTACGGAGCAGGGAAGGCCGGCGGCGGCGCCGACCACCAGACGGAGTGTGTACACAACACTCGCCCGACAATATGACCCGCTAGGATGTATTCTACCGTACACCACCAGGGCAAAAATGATTGTACGAGCATTGTGGGACAAGGACCAGGGCTGGGACGACCCCATTCCCGCACACCTTGCATCCACCTGGAGAGAGTGGGAGATGGAGCTCCACTCACTCCCAGGCGTTAATATGCGCCGAAGCTACTTCCCACCCACGGTGAGGCCAGAGACATGTAAAATGGACTTACACGTCTTCAGTGACGCCTCAGAGGTCGCATACGGATCAGTAGCCTACTTGCGGGCCCAAGACCAGGGGGGAGAGATCTACACAGCATTTGTCCTCGCCCGCTCGAGAATAGCCCCACGCAAGCAACAATCTATCCCACGTCTAGAGCTCTGCGCAGCCCTAGCCGGAGCGCACCTAGCCACGCTCATCCAACGTGAGCTCACCATACCGGTGTCTAGAACAATCCTGTGGTCAGATTCCACGACGGTACTCGCCTGGATCAAATCGGACTCATGCAAGTACAAAGTCTTCGTGGGAGTCAGAGTCACCGAGATTCAAGACTTAACCGAAGAGTTAACCGGAGAAACAGAGTGGCGCTACGTTGATACAAAACAGAACCCAGCTGACGTCATCACCCGGGGGATGCCCCTGGATGACCTCACCCGTCGCAATGTCTACAGTGACGGCCCCGCATTCCTAAGACTCCCGGAAGGACAGTGGCCTATGCCTATCCCGAGGGAAGCAAGTCCAGAGGAGGTGGAAATTAAGAAGTCTGTGTTCTGTGGATTGAGCACCGTAGCCTCCACCGACCCTAACATAAACGATTGCACGTCCATAGAGAGTGCACAACAAAGAACATTCCTGCGGTACCACCCGGAGTGCAAGTCCCCCGCTGATATGTCAGCAGCTAACTACGAGGAAGCAGAATTGCTTCTACTGCAGCGAGCCCAGAGAGACTCGTTCCCCGATGAATTGGCCTGTCTACAGGGAGGAAAGCCCGTCCCATCCGACAGCAGATTAATTCACCTGGCCCCTGAGAGCGACGCTCATACCCTCATCAGAGTGGGTGGTCGCCTACGCAGAGCCCCCAATCTACCGGATGACATTAAACACTACCTACCGTCTCTACAGACCCGCCAGAAGTGGGTAAAGGAGAGAGACAATTTGACAGAAGGAACAGTCGTCATGATTATTGATCAATCACTGCCCAGAGCTATGTGGCCGGCCGGCCGCGTAAGCAAAGTGATCACCGGTGCCGACGGCAAGGTCCGAGCAGCTGAAGTGCTCGTCCAGGGTCGCACTTACACCCGTCCCGTGGCAAGGCTCATAGAACTGCCTCGACTCCCAGACACAATCGATGATGACCATGACCCTACAACCCTATGACTTTGTGAAGTTGACTGACCCCTACAGCAAACCCTTATGTGTAAATAGACAACACGATTAATCTGTCTCTGTTTAACTGATTAGGTCTGGGACCTATTCAGGGGGTGGATGTTGTGAAGGGCCAGATTAAACCGAATATATATATTTATTTATATATATATATTTAATTGTATTTGTATATTCTCTAATATTCCCTGATATCCCTTGTATATTCCTTGTACAATATGCATTGAATATCCATTCTAGCCTACTGAACATCCCATAATAGTCTCCATTCTACTATTGGTCGAGACCTTGGTGCCAGGCTGCCATACCCCTCAGACCCAGTTCAAACGTACCGCTCGACATGTACGAACAAGTCCTAGTTCCGCGTAGGAATTTGGCTACCGCACCACTAATGGGACTATTTGTTCATAGTGCGTATATATACTGCGCTACTAAAGTAGGACTTTCTTTTCAGTCCAGTTTCTTACCCTCCAATAGAGTCACAGACGTAAAGCCTCCCCGCGACGCCACGTGTGGGAGTAAGGCCAAGTTCGCCTACCATCGGTATTGAGACATCGTGTATATTGATATTTGAATAGTCATATTTGGCACTATATCGTCGAGTTGGACGTAGTCTATTAAGCTAATAATAGTCTGTTAATATATAGTGCTTCGTGCGGTGAGAATACTACCGTAGTCAGTACCCCATCGTTTCGGGCAGAGAACTGGCTGCTTACCCAGGGTGGTTGACCCTATGTGAAGCTGCACCCGAGGAGCCCCAGAGCCGACGAGCGAGTGGACCTGTATACCGGATTATTCTACCGACGACAGCCCGCCTTCCCAGGCACGGATTATGCTTTGGATACTTTGATTATTCCATGGATAAAGACCCCCGACACTGCCGTGTGTTGGAACCCCCCCCCCTGGAGAGGACGCAAGGTGAGGAGACGCTCTGCAAGACGAGGTCTCTTCACGTCTCTCCCCCGTGGACCGGAGAGAGCCGGCCCACAAAGAGTCCACCTGCTTTCATCTGTGGTCCAAGGATCGCCGGCGCATTGAACGGCACTACAGTGGGTTCACCTGGGATACCCTTGGCCGGACGAGGCAGCTGGATTCTACCCCCCCCCCCCTCCTACTCCTGTCGGCTTACAAGCGACCGGATTAACCCCCTCTAGTGTATCCAGCCTATAATCATTAAAGTATCATTGCTGTTATTCCTTAACTATTCCAGGTCGTATATTTACCACCTGCGCCTTCAGAGATTGGACATTCTCTATTGATATACCGACGAATACTCCTTGCCATAAAAGTGCATACTATTTCAATTCATAAATGTAATTAAGTGATTAAGTGCTTATTCTACACACCATCGCTGTGTAGGAAATAAAGACCTGTTTCTAATTCGTACATTTGTGTTGGATCCGTTTCATCTACGTGAGAGTGTTCATGATAATATATTTATGCCGTGTACTGGGTGGCCGAATATTAAGTACAAAGGTAGTGGTAGTAAGTATCATATCTAGTAATACAGTCAGGGAATTGTACCCCTCAGTTACAGCGTGAATCACAAAAAAAAAATCCTAACCCACAAAAATGGCACAATCATACTCCCTTATTCAATAACAATGCACTCTTAATTGGAAAACGACCTATAAGATTCCCTATATGGGAAGAGCAAGGCATACACTCATTAGGGGATGTTTTTAACAAACAGGGTTTTTGTAGTGATAAAGAAATACGCAAAAATGTTTTATCTCACCAAGTCCACATGGCTTTTTCACAAACAGTTAGAGCTATGTTTGAAGTCTCACGGTGTTCCATTAGACAGACCAATTGAACACCACAGATACCACAAATTATTCTACGCAAGAGAGACATCGAGAGGTTTTGTTTCAGAATTTTATCATCAATTACTAACGTCCTCGTATGAAACCCTCCAACTAGACTCTGTCTGGAGGAGGGATATACCAGACCTGGAAAATGACTTTGATTGGCAAGGAGCCTGGGCAAATGTCCGACTTACATCAAGGAACCCGGATCATCAACAAATCAATCTTAACTATATTCACAGGACATACTTGACTCCTATAAGACTGTGCCGAATGGGGCTTAAACAAGATTCCAAATGCACCCAATGTACAAATGGGGACGAAGGGACATTTATGCACATGTATTGGGACTGCTCACCAGTTAAGGCATTCTGGAAAGATGTGACCCAACAAATATCAAAACTCGTATCTTGGAATATACCTGTACACCCCTCGGTATTACTATTGAATGATGTTTTTGAGTTTGCAGTGAATCCACAGCTAAAGAGATTGGTTTTATCGGGTATCACAGTAGCCAAAAAGCTGATCGCATCACGCTGGTTTCAACCGGAAAAAATGTGCCGTAAAGTTTGGTTTCTTACATATCTCGATGTAATTTACCATGAAATATCTACAGCAAGAATTCTGGGTCTCAATGAATCCAAAATGTCAATGTGGTTAGAAGTGGTGGAGAGAATAAAAGCTAGCTTATAATGGTAGTGTCTGGTTAGGTGCGAGGGATAGTGGAGGTACTTCTCAAGGTGGGGTCCGGGAGGGGGGGGTTCGAGCTGGAGCATATGTGTGTAGGTTTTTTAGATAACAGGTATTAGGGGTATATCTTATATAAGACAACTAACTAAAATGTGATCTCATTGGATGTGCCCTGACAATTAATGCTTGTATATCTTATTGTGTGTTGTCATGTTTGTTTATATGTTTGTTTAAAAAATAATAAAAAAATAAAATACAAAAAAAACATGACAAGTGACGTAATAGGGTTTTTCCCAACAGAAAGTAATCTGTTACTTCTCCAGTAACTGTAACGACTAGAAAGGGAGGAGGGTTCATCCTTACTGAATGTGTTATGTGTTATGTGTTGATTGGCTGGTAGAATGATATCACTGTATTTAGACCAATAGTAAGAGGTCTTGATATGATGCAGAACCTGGGTATATAAAGCCCGGCTCGCTTGCTCCGAGTCAGATTTTTTATTTTGAGATTTTTTGAGATCTTGTTTTAGCCCCAGGCAATGTTGAGCGGTGTATGGAACATAGCCTGGGAATTTTTGAGTAAACCTCCCTAGGAAGAATACTCTTTAGAATACTCTTGAGAG
Source organism: Notolepis coatsorum (assembly GCF_963971535.1). Taxonomy (NCBI): domain Eukaryota; kingdom Metazoa; phylum Chordata; class Actinopteri; order Aulopiformes; family Paralepididae; genus Notolepis; species Notolepis coatsorum. The sequence continues at coordinate 35,869,471 of NC_140167.1, forward strand.
AGATGTTTTGTTTTATACTTTTTTTTACTGGATTGGACATTTCCAAGACAGAATCTTTGTAACTTACTTTTTCTAATTAAACCAACTTTGTTAAAATACTATTGCCAATTCGTGGACTGCTTTCATTGGGCTGCTTTATCACAATGTGTCACGACGCTGGCCGCGCCCTGCTCTCATCTGAGGTAACACGGTATAGCTATATTCTGGAAGCCATGCAGATTAAATCAATTGCTGGTTACTGCTTTTAGCTAAAGTTATATAAAGGATATAATATATATATATATAGAAATATCACTATTTGTTGTTTGCAAGCACCGGTATCTCTGTGTTCGAAGGGCTCCATTGGGTTTGTGGGAAACTGAGAGTCGGGCCACTGCAGGGCCTGACGATCGGGCCACGGATTGATGGACCTGTCGAACTGATAGGAGGTTATGGGGCTTGCAAATGATTATTAGTGTTATTGCGCTAATATTACACTATTAGCAGTAGTAATACTTATTAAAAGAGTAGTAATATCATCAGGCTTACAAATGATTAGCATTACAGGCTTTTCCTAAAATGATGATAATGGTGATGGTGATGATAATGATAATGATAATATAATTATTATTATAGGCAAGGAGTTCTCCCAGACATACATTCGGTTTATTACAAACAAAGAAGAGGTTAACAGCTCTTCTACGCTTATATTTCATATCAACTGGATATAACTAACTAGTGACTATGAAGTAAGCGTGATTAGGAATAGTAATTGACCCGAGAACTTGGTGAGTTTAGCACCTCGCTGGGGGATATCGGGCGGCCACAGGGTTCTATCTCGAGTAGGTGATTTGAGATAGATAGAGACATCCCGTAGGCTTTCAACAATTGTATTAAAAGAAATGCACACCCGAGCCACTAGAGCAGTGGTTCCCAACCTTTTTTGAGTACTGTACCCCCAAAGCATTTCAAGCCAACCTAAAGTACCCCCTACTACGCAATCAATCGTGATGATCCCCAGGATATATAATTAATAGTCTATATATTGTGGCAGACCGGCTGTGTGTGTGTGTGTGTGTGTGTGTGTGTGAGTGAGTGGATGACCTGGATAAAGTCACATGGTCACACAGGTTGGCAGTTTATTGAAGTAAAGTTTTAGTTCTGAGGTCTGACATCATCACCTCATTCCCATTGTAACATTAAGTTAACAAAGCACTGAAGACTCTGCTACAAAACTAAGATAACATAAAATAAGATGAGATACGATGCGATACGATATGATACAATCAGATGAGATATTCCTTTATTGATCCCCTTGGGTAAATGTGGGTGTCATAGCAGCGTGGGGGAGGGGAGGTATAGGTATGGGCAGGGTAATAGCAGAAAGACATAAATATAGGCAATAGAATTAGATCAGAATATAAAAATATGTAAATGAGATGGTTTCATGCTATAATTCGAAAGCACGTCGCCACAGAGGAAACACATTGGCTGCGGTCGCTCTGTAGTTGTGACAGTAAATCCAGAGAGCACATAATGTTCACCATGAATGAATGAATGACCAACCAAAGTGACGATTCTTCACCTTCTCCGTTTTCTTTTTCTTCTGAACGGGTTCTCCTGATTCAGCAGTATCACCTGTGCTGTTGTTGCTGGATGAACCAGCTCGCTAGCTAGCAAGAAAACCAGTGCGCCACTACAATGATGATGCTCGGTGTAACACCTGACAGTCCGGCGGGAAGCTGAACGTCGTGCGATGGAACAAGTATAGCCAATAATAATATTATAGCCAGCTAATTATTAGTTAATTTGAATTCCCCAAATTTTGGCATTCATTATTCATTATTTGGGTAAAGTTTTCCTGTACATAAAAAAATATATATTTAATTGTTTTGAATCTTTTCATGTACCCCCTGGGGACCACCCACGTACCACTAGGGGTACGCGTACCCCCGGTTGGGAAACACTGCACTAGAGGTCGGCAAAGTGGCATCGCGAATCGTCCTCATGAGGGCCCACATGTGGGCCCTTGGATGGTAAGAGGTTAATGTTTTTTTTATTTAAATGTTTTTGCCAAGAGTAAAGACCATAACCCTATCAAAACAGTAGTCAAAGTGTATATTTTCATTTTTACCGATGTTTTATACGATTTATCGGAAATACGAATTTATCTGAAAAATGCTAATTATATCTCTTTTATCGTAAAACCGCAAGGAAATGACTAAATCCAGATTCAACCCTGCCATTGGAAAAAGGAGCCTTTTCCCTATCAATAGATGTATGATTTGGCCATAATTGTGAGGATCGGTTCTTTCCCCACCACAGGCTTCTTAAGGTACTGTGATGATTGGTCCGTTCCCCGCCACACGCTCCGTTCCTTTAAGGTACTGTGAGGATTCTGTGATGATTGGTCCGTTGCCGAACCCACACTTCTAAGTCAAGTATCAATTACCATCACGCACCTGATGTGTGTTCTAATCAGCGCCCCAGAGGCTTCATATACTCTGACCTTCTGTCATTCGATGCCGGGTCGTTTTGAGTACTACTGTTCTGGAATACAACTGCATATACCTGCCTTCCCCGTCGCTGTTCCTGTCTTCTTTCTCTCCAGGACCTTTTTGTGGAGAACCGCTGTGGAGAACCTGGTTCCCCGTTTGGAGCTGCGCCTCGTTATCTGCCCGCTTTACGCGTTGCGCTCTGGTGAGTTTTTTGGAAACAGTCCTTTTGGATTATCAGTTTTTTGTGTGTTTGGTGAACACTGAAGAAATACCGTTTTTGTTTGTACTGGACTCAGCTAATTTGTGTGTTAGGATAACACTGAAGAATTCCGTTTTGTTTCGCACTGGACTCAGCTAATTTGTGTGTTAGAATAACACTGAAGAATACCGTGTTGTTTTTCACTGGACTCAGCTAACTTGTGTGTGGTACACCGAAGATCAAGTCACTTGGGATTAATACTGGACTCAGTCACCTCTCTGCCTCTGTGTGTTAGTTGGCTGTTTCTGATTTCTCTCTCTCTCCGTTTTCCACCGTGAGTGAAAGCTGGGAGTATCTGCAGAGCCGCTACAACGCCACATGCCAATTCCTCACCACTATCTACTGGGAGTATCTGCAGAGCCGCTACATCGTCACATGCCAGATCCCCGTTTGTTTGATTACTGTACCTCATCCATCTTGTGACTGTAAATAAATACGCCCTAGCTTTTGGCTAACTCTGAACTCCCTGTCTGTGCCGTTGCGTTTGAGGTCGGTTACAAACCATAACATTACGACCCAACCATGACGACCTCAGCCGACACAGACAGGATTAGGGCAGCGTTGGCGGTCCAGATCGAGTTGGTCAACGACCACACCCAACAGTTGGGTGCGGCTGCGGCCGCTTTACAGGACCTCCGGGCCGAGGTCCAGCTTATTCTGGATGTCATTGACACCCAGAGGTATCAGCAGGCTGTTGTTCTGCACCAGCTTCAGGCTCTCCGTACATCATTAAACACTCTGCTTTTGACCCCACCTGTCCCAGGAGTCTCGGCCAGCTCACCACCCGCGGCAGACCTCGCACCTCGGGAGCCCCGTCTCTCCGAACCACGTCTGTTCAAGGGTAACTTCGAGGATTGTGCCACATTTATCATGCAGTGTGAGTTGGTCTTCCTTCATCAACCCAGCCGTTTTTCGTCAGAGGGATCCCGAGTAGCCTACATGACTAACCTGCTCACGGGCCGAGCAGCACAGTGGGTTACTGCCTCCTGGGCAATGGCGGCTGATTTCTGTTTTTCCTACCCAGACTACGTGGCAGAGCTCCGCAGGGTTTTTCACCACCCAGCCCATGGCCAGGACCCAGGAGCTCGGTTGGGCACTGTTGTGGCTGATGGTTGTTTAACACAGCAGGAGACGATATTTCCAATTTTAACAAGTAGGTAATTTATTTAGGAAAAGAAGTTTTAACAGCGAAAGCTATGGCTCAGTAGACGGTCACCACAGTTGAAGGAAAAACACTCTAACTCTCAATCCCCCTGCTTGTCCCCTAAATCCCCTCTCAGTCCTGCCCCCACATGACAGATATGATGACGTGTCATATCATGTCAGATATGACATGACGTACATTAAGATGACACGTAGATTTAACATCGGAGAGAGATAAAAACATTAAGAACATCGAAGAGAGATAAAGACATTAAGAAGAACATAGATTTAGATAAAAACATTAAGAACATCGAAGAGAGAGTGAGATGTGTGTGTGTGTGTGTGTTTGTGTGTGTGTGTGTGTGTGTCTGTGTGTGTGTGCGTCTGTGTACAGACGTGTGTGTATTGTATGTGTGTATTGTGTGTGTGTGTCTGTGTGTGTGTGCGTCTGTGTACAGACGTGTGTGTATTGTATGTGTGTATTGTGACACAGGGAATGTGTGTGTGTGTGTGTGTGCCGGTGTGTATGTCTGTGCGACTGTGTGTGTCTGTGTGTGTGTGTGTGTGTGTCTGTGTAACTGTGTGTGTCTGTGTGTCTGTGTGTGTGTGCTGTGTCTGTGTGTGTGTGCTGTGTATGTGTGTGTCTGTGTGTCTGTGTGTGTGTGCTGTGTCTGTGTGTCTGTGTGTGTGTGCTGTGTATGTATGAAAGAGAGAAAAGACACAAGATTAGAGCACACGATATGATGTACTGAAATGTCCATCTGCCTATCTTGAGGTTGTTTTAAGAACATCAGCCAGACTGTCGCCCTAGTGTCTTTGAGCCCTGCTAGTTGACCTATATTAAACTAGTCAAGACTAACCCCTTTCCTACCTCCACCCCCGTATACACATTTTCCACAACATTCCCCCATTTGGGGCTATCCCTAGTCCCACCCAAATCATATAACCAAGAAAATGTGAACGTCTAACTAAACGAGAAACCACAATTATATAATAAAAGTTTAAATGCCTAATCTAAACCAGAAACCTTACTTCATTCACTGGACCCCTAACGCAGTGGTTCCCAAAGTCGGGGTCGCGACCCAAATGTGGGCCGCGAGCAGCCACGGATGGGCCGCGAGATGATTAAAAAAAAAAAAATAAAATAAAAAATCATTTTTTAATATTTTTTGCCAGGTCACTGAACTTAGAAGCAGGCCAGGACAGTGTTTCTAGTTGTATTCTAAAATTCTATTCTATTGTATTCTAAAATGTGACTATATGGTTTTATATTAACTTAATAAATAAACAAAAACGAAAAATCTACTTATTTCAACGAACATTTCAAACTAAATAACAGATTATGCACATAAAACGCTGAAAACAACCGAAGCAACAATAGTATTTTAATGAGGCTATTATTATTATCATTATTATTTTGCAACAAGTTAGCCCTCTCATAAATAGCACATATAAATGAATAACTAACTTGAACTAACTATAATAGGATTGAAGTGATATTTGGCTTAAAAAATCGGTCGCCTGGCAAAAAAAAAAAAAAAAAAAGGCCAGACGATGTGCATTGGGCCGCGGCTCTCTGACGCCTTATTTTCTGGGCCCCGGCCTGAAAAGTTTGGGAACCCCTGCCCTAACGGACCAACAAAGGCTGACTACCGTTCTTACCAAAACACAAAACCGTTCCAAACAAGAGTAATAATAAAACATCAACAAAATACCCCAATTTATAATCCTAACCTGACAGACAAATCCCCCCAACCTCCACCGCTTACCAAATGAGCCACAGTTCCGGCCGGAAACCGCGACTCTCATCAGGGAAAGGAGAAGTTGACCGTCAGAACTAAACATAGAACATCCCTCCCAAAAAAAAAATTACATTGTCTCTTCCATAACATTGAGTCCTAGTGTCCATCGCTCAGCCCCCCTTCCATGCCCACGCCATAGTCTCCTCACCGTATTGCCAAAAAGTCACATTTTGCCAATACCGCAACCACCACGCCACACCTCCAGTCCCCGTAGAAGCATGTCCCCATGCCTGGACGGGAGGCGCTGGTCCCGACCTCACCACGTGTCCCCCCATCTTCGACGGGAGGTGCCCATCTTGCCCACTGCGTTAGCCCCCCCCCTTTGTCCCTCCAGTCCCCAGAACCGATCCCCAGACCACTTCTTCTCAATGCTTCCTCAGGCTCAGAACCGACACTCTGCCGATGCCCCTTCCCATTCCGGTTTGACCAGGACCACGAGTAAAATAAACAAAAAATAATAAAAAAATAAAAAATAATGCAATGATTTTCAATGGTTGCAATCTCTATGCCGAAGGATCATTAGAAAATCAGACTAAAATTCCTAGTTAAAGGAATAAACCAACAAAACTGCACTCAGACCATCCCCCGTCACTCTTAAAGGAAAGAACCAACAAAAAGAAAATGTCCCTACCTCACCATACCCCTAATCCTCTATCCCCTCGTCTCCCTCTAAGGCAGCATAAAGCTGAGGACATGGCCCGATTTGTGGCTCAATCTCTTTCTGTCCCACCATCAGCATTTGGCTCGTTACGTGTGAAGTTACCAGCCTACCCAAGAGAGGCATACCACAACAGAAAAGGAGAACCAATATCAACCCTGCCACCCCAATGGATATCCCCGTCTGCATCACTATGCTTCCCCACTGTCCCAATCTTTCCAACACCCCACTCCCCCACCATTCTTCATTCCGGCCAGAATTCCCCCTCAACTCCTCCCTCAAATCCTTCAGCTTAGCCATGGCCTCGGAGAACTTTCCCCCTGGCCCCACATTCGTCGGAATGAATGTGCAGCAGTACTGTCCAAACATGGAACAGACTCCACCCTTCTCCACCATTAACCAGTTCAGAGCCTGTCTATTCTGCCACGCCACCGTACTGGTCGCATGCATCTGGTCCCCCATTGCATCCAACGCCTCCTCGGTGTAGTTGAGATACCGCTGCTGATTGTAAAACAAATAGTTGATCCACCCGGTGTTCTTATTGACCGATATCCATGGCAGAATAGACTCAAACCCTGCCGCAATCTCATTCTTAGCCATGAACTCGGCTGGAATGCCCCTTGGCTGTCCTATGCTGTCCAGATACACCCTTGGGTCTGCCTTGTAGCTACGCTTCGTTCGAGAGATAGGAGACTCAGAAGGTCCTTCCGTCACTGATAATGGTAGGACCACCATTGGCATGATCGCCTGAACCCGGGCACATCTACCTGACCAATCTAAAGGAAGTGTATTCCTCAACCTCCTACCGCCGCAGAGCCAGTATTGGTCCGCCAGTGCCATATCCTGGACATGAAAAGGGCAAGCTACAGGCCGTGGGTTGGTATCCACTCCCTTTAACACGACCCCGTGTCCACACTTTCCTTCTTTCGTGCAGTTAGTCGTGATGCTCCAAATAGTAGTGCACCGCCCCTCTGCCACCTCCCCTACGTCCCGGGTCCCCTCCTTTTGCAAGCACTCGAAATCCTTGGTCAGCCATAGTTTGACACCTCTGGGTATTGGCAACCCCGTCGCTACCCCCTGCACACGTACATCCAATTTCCTACAACGTTCCCGCATAGTGACATCCTTGAAATCCGTGACGTTTCCTGCCGCCTTAAAACGACTAGAGCCGAGAAACCCCAAACACTCTGCCTCGCACCAAGGGCGACTATTATGGGGCCCCTCCCATGCCTCTGCGTCCCTGTCACACTGAGCCCAACTGAACTTCGTGCCCTTCACCAGCAGCCTATCCGGACGTGCCTTGGAGCAGACATAACAATCCTCTATCTGATTCTGCGCGCTCGTGTACTGGACCCACTTAAACCACTCATTCCCTAAAGCCGCCCTATACATCGGGTCAGCCTCCGGGTCTTCCTCGTCATAGTCATAGTCGCCCCCATCTTGTTCCCCGGAAGGAAGCAAACCCCTCAACCTGGCCCAGAGTGAGCCCACTGAGTCCCTCAACGTTCCGGCTGTCCTCTGGAACATATCCTGTCCCCCCACCTCTTCCGACTCAGTGTCCTTGACCTCCCTTTTTCCCCTCACCCCTGTCCCCTGTGATTGGTTCGGGACAGGCTCAACTCTCCTATCTACCCCCACAACCCGATCCTCGTTAGTATAATGGTAAGTATCCCCGCCTGTAACGGGGGAATGGTCAAAATCAAAAACATGCCCTTGCGGTCCTACGGGAAACACCCCTTTTGGTTGTAGTCTTATCTTCTCCCCCCCTTCCTCGATGGAGGGCAGAGGGGGCGCCTGATTCTGAGCCTGGTCATGAAAGCCTGCCGGTACTTGAGCCTGAGCGGGACCCCGTGGGACTCCTACCCACTCAAACCCGTCATCCTCAAGGACGGGTCGACCGTGACGGTTCTCAATGACGTCGTTGTGCCCGGCCGACCGTCCGCACACTGCTGCCAACATCTGCGGGAGCATCAGCAGGCACTGCACCTTCCAGTTGCCGTCTCGGACCCTCCATGTCGGGTTCTGCATAACTGCGATCGATTGTATCCCCCAAGAGATCGCCGCTGGCCTTTATGCAGTGATTGAAGTGGAACCAGGTCGCTGATCCTTTGACTTGGACTGCCGTTCCAGTCGATCGGATCACCTCGTACGGGCCCTCTCTCCGGGGTGATGACCACTTTCTCTTGTGGACCTTTACGAAGACCAGGTCCCCAGGGATCAGTCTCGGTTTGGTGGCTTCCTTCTCCGCCTCCTTCACCCCCTTTTTCTCCTTTCTCTGCTCCTGTCGAAACACAGCTTCATGTATTTTAGTCACTTGCTGAAGATATTTTTTCAGATCTTGCTCAAAAATATCTAATGCCGGGCCCCTAGCCAGGTGTCTAAATGGCGGTGCTGGCATGCTGCGGCCTGTAAGCATTTCATGCGGTGTTAGCTGTGTTTGGCGGTTTACGCTGCTTCTAATAGCCATCAGAGCAAGTGGCAAAGCATCAATCCAGTTAAGCTTAGTTTGCATACAGATTTTCAACAATTTGTTTTTAATGACCAGATTGGCCCTTTCCACCTTCCCCTGCGACCCGGGACTATAGACACAGGAAAGGCGCTGTCTTATACCTAATTTCTGCATCAGCCCTTTAACCACCTTGTCGATGAACTCGCGGCCATTATCGCTTTGTAATATCGTGGGAATTCCAAATCTCGGAATGACCTCGCGACACAGGAACTTGATCACTGTGTCCGCGTTCTTGTGTTTAGATGGAATGGCCTCAATCCAGCGACTAAAGCAGTCCTCTACTACCAGGAGGTATCGTTTGCCCTGCACTGGCGTTATCATATCTGTATAGTCCATAATCAGATGTCTGAATGGTCCCTCAGGGAGGGGTGTGTAAGCCGCCACTGTCGGTACTCCTTTGCGCACATTGCCCTGTAAGCATGTTAAACACCTGGCTAGTGTAACGTCAATTTGTGCCTGAAGCTTTGGGGACCAAAATCCCATTTTCGTGATTCGTTTCAGGGTCTCTGCTCTTCCACAGTGATCAACACCATGAGCCTCAGGTATCACCAAGGACAGAAGATCGATGGAGGCGACTATCAAACCGTTATGACTCCTCCACAGACCATCTGCCCCCCTTACAGCCCCCCTCTCCGTCCACGACTGTTTCTCGGCCTGCGTGGCTGAGTCCTGAAGATCACTCAAATTATCCTCAGTTACCTCAGTCGTCAGTTCGGCCGCAAACATCAGAACAGCCGTGGACGGCACCGCAGCCGCCGCCTTCGCGGCCTCGTCCGCCGCGTTGTTTCCCGTCGTCACAAAGGACAGGTCTTTTCTGTGTGCCTGGCACTTTACGATAGCAATGCTTTTGGGCAACTTTACAGCCTGAATAAGCGCCACAACCTGCTTGTGGTGAAGGATCGGTGAGCCGTCCGATTTCTTAAAGCCTCTTGCCTTCCAAATGGCCGCGAATAGGTGGCATACGCCATGCGCATACGCAGAGTCTGTAAAGATGTTAACCGTGCGATCTTTAGCTATTATGCATGCTTCTGTTAGTGCTATTAGTTCTGCAAGCTGGGCCGAACATGGTTGCATGCATTGTCCGGCCTTTCTTGTTAGTGTTTCTCCGTTAGGTTTGCACTGTACGACGGCGTATCCTGACCTTAAATTTTCCCCCTCCCGATAGCAGGACCCATCCACAAAAAGTGAGAGTTCTGCTATCGCGAGCGGGTCGACTCCCAAATCAGGACGGAGTTTCACGAAAGCCTGTACCTCCACCTCGCACTCATGCGGTTGACCCTCGCTAGGGAGTGGTACCAGATCCGCCGGGTTACTGCCGTGGCATGTTTTTATCGTAACGTCCGAGTACTGCAGGAGCCTCATGTAAGCCTGTTGCCGTTGGCTGGTCAGAACAAATTTGCCTCTTTCAATCAAGTTTGCCAATTTGTGATGTGTCCAAATGCAAATGTCATATCCCATTGTCACGGCCGTTGCCTTCTCATACATCAAATGTGCTGCGGCCAGGGCCTGATAACAAGGTGGCAGACCCTGCTCTACCGGCGAAAGAGCTCTAGAGTAATATGCTATCGGTTGTTTTTTCCCACTCACCCCCTGTGTTTGAGTCAGGACAGCTGTCGCATGCTGCGCTCTATGTGAGACGAATAGGTGGAAACACTTCTCATAATCCGGCAGCGCCAGGGCAGGGGCCTGTAACAACAGACGCTTAATGTTTATGAACGCGTCCTCCCCCTCCTCGGTCCATGTCAAGGGAGCGCGAAGCTTGTCTGTACCCGCCTCTTTTATCATCATCCTCAACGGCGCTGTCGCTATCGTATAGTCCTCCACCCACTCAGAGCTGTACCCAGTCATCCCTAAAAACGTCATCATCTGTCGGACCGTCAATGGCCTAGGTGCCTTGGATACAGCTTCGAGTTGCGTGGGTGAGATGTTTTTTATGCCCTTTTGAATGACGCGAGACAAGTACTCAACTTTTGGCTGGCAGTACTGCAGTTTTGAACGGGATGCCTTGTGGCCTCCCACGGCCAATCCACTCAAAACTTTGATGGAGTCCTCATGGCACTGCTGACGTGTATCCGAGCAGATTAGAATGTCATCTGCATACAGTAAAACCGTGCTGAGTAGTGTGTCGCACACTCCTTGCAAGTCTTCCTTGAGCGCCTTCGAGAAGTAATGCGGAGAGTGCGCGAACCCTTGTGGCAACCGGGTGTAAGAGTATTGTTTCCCCCTGTGGGTAAAAGCAAACAGATACTGAGACTCTTTTTCCAATGGAACACTGAAGAATGCCTGCGTGAGATCAATGACCGTATAGTACTGCGAGCTACTCGGGATGTTTGTCAGGAGGGTGTGTGGATTAGCGACTTCCGCCTCTGGTCCAGACACCACGTCGTTCACCGCCCTCAAATCGTGTACCAGTCTGTACCTAGCCCTGTCCGCCTTTAGCACTGGGTGGATAGGTGTATTACATCTGGATTTGAAAGGGACGAGCACTCCCCCCTTTAACAGTCCCTCAATCTGATGTGATATAGCTTCCTCCGACTCTGGCTTCATTGTATACTGTCTGATAAAGGGTGGTCTACAACCCTTCTTTAACCTGACCTTCACTGGCTGTGCCGACAATATTAGACCCACATCCGTGTCGTGTTTTGACCACAACCGTTCCGGGGTGCGCGCCAACATGTCCTGTTCCAGCAAAGCATCCGCCTCTGGAATAACGCAAGGGTCTCCTGGTAATCTGATTACTTGCGGTTTTGCCAAAACTGAAAAGGAAATCATTATTTTTATGAAACTCCCATCTGCGCTGTTCCAAATTAGCGGAGATTCGGTGGAGACCCACCTTTGAGTCTCGGATTCCTGTATCATTGAACCTAGATGTTCGGATTTGTAACCAGGATTTATTCTCAGAGTGATGTGTGGGGCGGCGTCTCTTAGTCTATGTTGTTCCCGTAGATACTTACCCGTGTTAACCCTCAACGCCGCGCCCTGTCTCCCTACAATTATCGTAGATGAGTTAATCTGCACCTGCTCGGGCTGTCCCTGCAACCATGCCTTGTTCCTAACTAGGTCACTATTCGTCAAATATTGTAGTGTGCAATGTGCCTCCATGTTTGTTTGTCTAGACTGAGGCAGTTGGGTTTTCAGAAATGGCTCCCAGGGGTCACAGACCCTTTGCAGCTCTGCATCTATGTTGCCCAGCCAGAACACAGTGGCCTCTTTCTCCCCCGTCCCTTGTAGCATCATTTGGTACACGTCTTGTTCAATTTGAATCCCCTCAGGCGTACATAGGATTTTACAGCCTAGTTTACACATTGCATCTCGTCCCAAGAGATTGCGCGGGGTGCTGTCCGAAATTAATACAGGTATTGTTATGGTCTTGTTGTTATACGTCATAGAGATTGGATCTGATGTGGGTATTAATTGTGTTTTTCCCGAGAATCCGACCGTCCGAACATACTGTCCAGACTGGGGTAAGTGAGCGGCGTATTTTTGCTTTATGCAGGAAAAACCTGCTCCAGTGTCTGCCATCATCTCTGTTAATTTGCCCTCCACTAGGACCTGCAGAATAGGTTCTTGCTCAGCTCCCTTGGAAACCACAATCATTTGATTTCCCCCCGTCGCATTCTCTGGGCACCCCTAGTGATTACCCCCCTGGTTTCGGGGCCCTCCTGTCTCCCCCTGGTCGTGGGGCCCTTGTGACTCCCCCTGGCGCACGGGTCTTCCATACTCCGAGCCGGGACGGTATGGTTGCCTACATCTCATTTCCCTGTGTCCCTGCATGCCGCAGTTCCAACAGTGGAAACGGGGAAACTGTTGTTCGTTCCCCGGTCCCTGTGTAAACCGTGGGCCTGATTGCCCATTCCCTGCCTGCCGCCTGGACGCCTGGTTCTGTGAACTATAGCCATAGCTTCTCACTACCTGAGGTGCAGGCGGGGGTCCCTGGTCCTGCATGGGTGGAGAGGTAGCAGATGACACCATTACTGCCTGCAACCTCCTTTGGGGCTGCAGTTGTTGCTGAGTTAACTTCCTTGAGTCATTTCTATCCTGATCCCTGACTTTCTGCTCCTGAGCCCTTTGCTTCTCCACACTATGTGTTACATGTGCACAGAACAAAGGATAAGTCATGTCCATTAACCCCACCACGTCTTCCAGTCTATTCTTAACCACCTCTGGAAGCCCTCTCATCACACTTTCTCTAAACATCGCTCTCTGCAACGGGTCAATTTCTGGGTTGTGTCCTAGCTCACCTCTCCACTCCTTCAGTATTTTGTTCACATAGGTGCCAGGCCCTTCCTTCTCCATTATGGGGTTGCCCGCCAGTTTTGCCGGATTAATACGTGATGGATATTGATTCCTGAGTTTGTACCACAACGCCGCTCTATGCGCGTTGAATATGTCTCCATCATGGGCCTGCGTGTCGCATGCCACTCGCATCGATGTATCACCCATGATGTCCCGGCAGGCACCAATTCCTAGCAAGCGCGTCAACAGGGATTTGACGTCACCCACTGCTAGCAGAAAAGATGACGTATTTTCCTCAAACTGCGTGATCCACCTGGAGGCTCCTTCTGAAAGGTCCGGTAGTCTTGCTATTATGCCATCGATGTCTAGAGGTGACCATGGCATGTGAAAGATATCGTTCCCCTTTATTAGCAGGGGAAACTGGCCTGTACTTGTCACACTTCCCAGGAATGTAGGGGCGAAAGTCAGGGTTCCTGTAATGTTTCCTTTCTCCTGTGCTGGTTTCGTGTCGTTCTCATCTTCCTCCTCAGTCAACAGTTTGGTGTGGCCACACGCCCCGTGTTTCCCTGATGTCTGCTGTGCCACATTTTGACGGGCCTCTTCCTCTATCTTCCTCCCGACTCCCTCCCTCTGCCTGCCCAGGTTCTCTACCTCCTCTTCCTCTGCATCATACAACTTCAGACGTACTGTCTCACCATATGCCGCCAGGACTTTCGGATAGAGATCCTGCGGGGTCAGTTTGGGGGGGGTATCTCGCCTAAGGGAGGTCTCTGATCTAGCGGAGGTTTCTGACCTAGCGGGGGTTTCTGACCTAGCGGGGGTCCCTAATTCCGTCTCCTCATATTCTCCTCTTATTGTCACAGTGCCCACCGGCAATTGCGTGACATAAGGTGGGGATGTTGGTTTCCCTATATCCGTCTCTCTCTGATTTAGCGCTAAAGCTTCCTGCCTGTATGCTCTCCCCTTCTGGGCGTAGAGCTTCATTACCCCCAACTCTTCTGTCCTCTTTTTCAACCTCTTTTTGCTGCTGTCGCCTGGCTTGTGGTTACGAATCATTACATTCATCTCTTCGCATACGTCGAGATCAAAAGTACCTCCGGAAGGCCATTTTGTGTCCCCGGCCTTTGTACGCCTCTGCCAACGGACACCAACCTTGAGAATTAGGTTCTTTATGAGCGGGTTCCGGTCTAACAGTATGTCCTCTGCTGTATGCATCGTTGTTTAGTGTGTATGTGTGTTTATTGTGTTGTGTGTGTGTGTGTGTGGTTGTACTTCAGCTACTACTACTCTACAACTACCACTCCAGGACACAGTTAACCTAGATCTACTACTACTCTACAACTACTACTCCAGGACACAGTTAACCTGGATCTACAACTACAACTACTACTCCAGGACACAGTTAACCTGGATCTACTACTCCAGGACACAGTTAACCTGGTTCTACTCTACAACTACTACTCCAGGACACAGTTAACCTAGATCTACAACTACAACGCTACTACAACTCGGTGTGTGTATGTCTGTGTGTGACTGTGTGTGTGTGTGTGTGTGTGTGTGTGTGTGTGTATGTCGGTGTGTGTGTCTGTGTGTGTGTGTGTGTGTATGTGTGTATGTCGGTGTGTGTGTGTGTTTGTGTGTGATTGTGTGTGTGTGTGTGTGTGACTGTGTGTGTGTGACTGTGTGTGTGTGCGTCACAACCCGCTGTCTACCGGGACACAGGAATGTGTGTGTGTGTGTGTGTGTGTCGGTGTGTGTGTGTCTGTGTGTGTGTGTGTGTGTGTGTGTCTTTGCTGTGTGTGTGTGTGTGTGTGACTGTGTGTGTGTGTGTGTGTGACTGTGTGTGTGTGTGTGTGTGTGTGACTGTGTGTGTGTGCGTACTGTGTGTGTGTGCGTCACAACCCGCTGTCTACCGGGACACAGGAATGTGTGTGTGTGTGTCGGTGTGTGTGTGTCTGTGTGTGTGTGTGTGTGTGTGTCTGTGTGTGTGTGTGTGTGTGACTGTGTGTGTGTGTGTGTGTGTGTGTGTGTGTGTGTCTGTGTGTAGTGACTGTGTGTGTGTGTGTCTGTGTGTGTGTCGGTGTGTGTGTGTGTTTGTGTGTGATTGTGTGTGTGTGTGTGTGTGACTGTGTGTGTGTGACTGTGTGTGTGTGCGTCACAACCCGCTGTCTACCGGGACACAGGAATGTGTGTGTGTGTGTGTGTGTCTGTGTGTGTGTGTGTGTGTGCTGTTTGTGTCTGTGTGTGACTGTGTGTGTGTGTGTGTGTGACTGTGTGTGTGTGCGTCACAACCCGCTGTCTACCGGGACACAGGAATGTGTGTGTGTGTGTGTGTGTGTGTGTGTGTCTGTGTGTGTGTGTGTGTCTGTGTGTGTGTGTGTGTGTGTGTGACTGTGTGTGTGTGTGTGTGTGTGTGTGTGTGTGTGTGTGTGTGTTGTGACTGTGTGTGTGTGTGTGTGTGACTGTGTGTGTGTGCGTCACAACCCGCTGTCTACCGGGACACAGGAATGTGTGTGTGTGTGTGTGTGTGTCTGTGTTGTGTGTGTGTGTGTGTGTGTCTGTGTGTGTGTGTGTGTGTGTGTGTGTGTGTGTGTGTGACTGTGTGTGTGTGTGTGTGTGACTGTGTGTGTGTGTGTGTGTGTGACTGTGTGTGTGTGTGTGTGTGTGTATGTGTGTATGTCGGTGTGTGTGTGTGTGTGTCTGTAATAAGTAATAGTAATTTAGGACCTGCTCCGAGGTCATCAATTGGCACACATGCAATGCATGCATGCAATTCGTATCTGCGATTAACCCATCCCGTCGCCCTTCCCCCCCAAGGGCAGCCGGGAGCAGACAGGCGTCAACGTGAGCCGCGCCAGGGGACCAATCCAAGTGCTCCTGTCCGTCTTCGTCAAGGACGCCACAGCGTTAGCGATCTTGTTGTTGTGCATGTTTTTCCATTGGGTTTATCTTATCGGGGGGGAAACCCTTGCGAGCACGGGGAGAACATGCAAACTCCACACAGAAAGGCCTGGGAGATACCCCACCTGGGTAACTGGCATCATGGAAACCTGGTCCCCAAGCGGGAATCGAACCCTGGACCTTCTTGCTGTGAGGCGACAGTGTTAACCACTACACCACCGTGCCGCTGTGTGTGTGTGTGTGTGTGTGTGTATGTGTGTATGTCGGTGTGTGTGTGTGTGTTTTCTACCACCAGGGGTCAGCAAACCCAAGAGAGAAAGAGATGTGATGAGTCTGTATGCTACACCTTGGCCCACCAACAGGGGTCAGCAAACCCAGGAGAGAGAGAGAGAGAGAGAGAGAGAGAGAGAGAGAGAGAGAGAGAGATCAGGGGCCTGATCTCTGATCCAAACCCTACTTTTTTCCCAACCTGGTGCGTCCTATTGGGGTGTAATAGCTAACTTTTTAAGCGATGGGGGGGTGTGTGTGTATTGTATGTGTGTATTGTATGTGTGACTGTGTGTGTGTGTGTGTGTGTGTGTGACTGTGTGTGTGTGCGTGTGTGTGACTGTGTGTGTGTGCGTGTGTGTGACTGTGTGTGTGTATTGTATGTGTGACTGTGTGTGTGTGTGTGTGTGTGTGACTGTGTGTGTGTGCGTGTGTGTGACTGTGTGTGTGTACGTGTGTGTGACTGTGTGTGTGTGTGTGTGTGTGTGTGTGTGTATTGTATGTGTGACTGTGTGTATGTGTGTGTGTGTGTGACTGTGTATGTGTGCGTGTGTGTGACTGTGTGTGTGTGCGTGTGTGTGACTGTGTGTGTGTGTGTGTGTGTGTGTAGGCCCAATAGTGCAAACAAGCTAGAGTCTCGTCTCACGCTGCCCAAATTGTTTTTTTTTTTTTTTTTTTACTCTCTGCTCATATTATCACAGCTAGCCTCTCTGTAGCAACAACTTCACAAGCCAATAAGAAAACGAACAATAGTGTATCCGTAAACGTAATTAGTTTGACACAGAGAATGCCAGCTGTAATAGTGTGTTTTGAATAACAGCAGAGCGGCACCGGTTTTTGTTTTGAAAATTGAGAGTCTTATCTACAGAGGACAGAAGGCACAGTTATAACAAGGAAGTGGGGAATGTGGAGAGTGTCGTAAAGGGATCAGGGAAAGGGATCAGGGAGAAGTTTGAACAGATGGAGAAAAATTTGACCAGAGGTCGAAAACATGCAATTAAAATTGATTAGTGGCGCACTTATAGCCTGTTAAAAGAGGAATCGCCCTAGTGTAAACACCTCACCACTCGTGTTCATTTTCTAGTCGTCCATATCCGAAAACCAGTTCACACAGCCAGCTCACTTTTTCCTCCCGCAGAAACTCTGACGGATATTTATAATAACAAGCCCAACGCTTACCTTTTTTGTCGACAACCGGCAGAATGTCTACGGGAGATTCCAGGAACTGGCCGTATGAAAAGGCCCGGTGGAGCGATCTACAGGTCAAGGGTCACCAAATGTTGTGGCTGATGGTTGTTTAACACAGCAGGAGACGATATTTCCAATTTTAACAAGTAGGTAATTTATTTAGGAAAAGAAGTTTTAACAGCGAAAGCTATGGCTCAGTAGACGGTCACCACAGTTGAAGGAAAAACACTCTAACTCTCAATCCCCCTGCTTGTCCCCTAAATCCCCTCTCAGTCCTGCCCCCACATGACAGATATGATGACGTATCATATCATGTCAGATATGACATGACGTACATTAAGATGACACGTAGATTTAACATCGGAGAGAGATAAAAACATTAAGAACATCGAAGAGAGATAAAGACATTAAGAAGAACATAGATTTAGATAAAAACATTAAGAACATCGAAGAGAGAGTGAGATGTGTGTGTGTGTGTGTGTGTTTGTGTGTGTGTGTGTGTGTGTATGTGTGTGTGTGTCTGTGTGTGTGTGCGTCTGTGTACAGACGTGTGTGTATTGTATGTGTGTATTGTGTGTGTGTGTGTCTGTGTGTGTGTGCGTCTGTGTACAGACGTGTGTGTATTGTATGTGTGTATTGTGACACAGGGAATGTGTGTGTGTGTGTGTGTGCCGGTGTGTATGTCTGTGCGACTGTGTGTGTCTGTGTGTGTGTGTGTGTGTGTGTCTGTGTGACTGTGTGTGTCTGTGTGTCTGTGTGTGTGTGCTGTGTCTGTGTGTGTGTGCTGTGTATGTGTGTGTCTGTGTGTCTGTGTGTGTGTGCTGTGTCTGTGTGTCTGTGTGTGTGTGCTGTGTATGTATGAAAGAGAGAAAAGACACAAGATTAGAGCACACGATATGATGTACTGAAATGTCCATCTGCCTATCTTGAGGTTGTTTTAAGAACATCAGCCAGACTGTCGCCCTAGTGTCTTTGAGCCCTGCTAGTTGACCTATATTAAACTAGTCAAGACTAACCCCTTTCCTACCTCCACCCCCGTATACACATTTTCCACAACAGCACCTTCCGGCAGGACAGTGGCAGTGTCAGAGACTGCGCGCTGGAGTTCAGACTGGCCACAACGGAGAGCGGTTGGAACGATCAAGCGCTTCGTCTCACCTTCCTGAGGGGGCTCAACGACGCAGTAAGGGACCAGCTCGCGACCCAAGAGGAGCCCGATTCTCTCGAGGGCCTGATCAGCCTCGCTATCCGCATCGACGGACGCCTCCGGGAGAGAAGGCGTGAGCGAGCACGACGGGGACCCCCAGACGTACCCCCCGAGTACCACGACCTCGAGGAGGTTTTCAGTAAGTCCAGGGCTCAGGTCTTTCCGCCTCACCGGCCTTACGACTGTGCCATCGACCTCCGCTCAGGGGCTCCCTTTCCTGGCGGCCGCCTCTACAGTGCTGACCGTCCTGCCCCCTCCGTGACCGGTGGGTTTTTTCCCTCCCGAGCCGTGACCGAGGAGGAACCCATGCAGCTGAGACGCCTTAGCCCGGCCGAACGGGAGTCCAGGCTCAGGTCCGGCCTTTGCCTCTACTGCGGCCGGGATGGACACCGTGTCTCCAATTGCCCTACCCGGCCAAGAAGACCAGGCTCGCCGGGACCCCGGGAGATCCTGGTGAGCCGTTTTTCCTGTTCCCCCACCCATGCACCACCTAACCGTCTGGCGAACGTCACCCTAGCCTGGGCGGACCAGCGGGCGACGGTGGGTGCACTCATTGACTCTGGTGCTGATGGGAGTTTCCTGGACGTTGAGTTTGCCACCCGGGCCAACATTCCACTTGAGGACCTCGAGAGGCCCTTGGAGGTCTTCGCGCTGGATCATCGCCGCCTGGCTGACATCACTCAACGCACCTGTCCAGTCCTTCTCACCATTGCTGGTAACCACGTTGAGAGACTCCAGTTTTTCATCACCAGCTCTCCTCTTGTCCCTGTGGTCCTGGGCAGGCCTTGGCTCGCGCTGCATGAGCCCCACATCGCCTGGTCCTCCGGCACCATCAGGGGGTGGAGCCCCTCCTGTCGTGCCCAGTGTCTTCAGGTGCCGTCCAGCCCCCTCACCGGGTCCCAGTCCCCGTCTCCGGCCTCCCTCGCCGGTCCTCTGTCCCCGTGCCCGGCCTCCGCTGTCGGGCCCCAGTCCCCGTCTCCAGCCTCCCTCGCCGGTCCTCTGTCCCCGTCTCCGGTCCCCCTCTCCGGGCCTCTGTCTTTGTCCCCCTCTCCAGTGCCCCTGATCGCCGGCTTCCTTCGGTCCCGTCCGGGCCGGGGCCGAGTGGGTCGCCGGGTGGCTCCCGTGAGGGGGGGGTACTGTGAGGATTGGTTCTTTCCCCACCACAGGCTTCTTAAGGTACTGTGATGATTGGTCCGTTCGTCGCCACACGCTCCGTTCCTTTAAGGTACTGTGAGGATTCTGTGACGCACACTTCTAAGTCAAGTATCAATTACCATCACGCACCTGATGTGTGTTCTAATCAGCGCCCCAGAGGCTTCATATACTCTGACCTTCTGTCATTCGATGCCTGGTCGTTTTGAGTACTACTGTTCTGGAATACAACTGCATATACCTGCCTTCCCCGTCGCTGTTCCTGTCTTCTTTCTCTCCAGGACCTTTTTGTGGAGAACCGCTGTGGAGAACCTGGTTCCCCGTTTGGAGCTGCGCCTCGTTATCTGCCCGCTTTACGCGTTGCGCTCTGGTGAGTTTTTTGGAAACAGTCTTTTTTTATCAGTTTTTTGTGTGTTTGGTGAACACTGAAGAAATACCGTTTTTGTTTGTACTGGACTCAGCTAATTTGTGTGTTAGGATAACACTGAAGAATTCCGTTTTGTTTCGCACTGGACTCAGCTAATTTGTGTGTTAGAATAACACTGAAGAATACCGTGTTGTTTTTCACTGGACTCAGCTAACTTGTGTGTGGTACACCGAAGATCAAGTCACTTGGGATTAATACTGGACTCAGTCACCTCTCTGCCTCTGTGTGTTCGTTGGCTGTTTCTGATTTCTCTCTCTCTCCGTTTTCCACCGTGAGTGAAAGCTGGGAGTATCTGCAGAGCCGCTACAACGCCACATGCCAATTCCTCACCACTATCTACTGGGAGTATCTGCAGAGCCGCTACATCGTCACATGCCAGATCCCCGTTTGTTTGATTACTGTACCTCATCCATCTTGTGACTCTGTAAATAAATACGCCCTAGCTTTTGGCTAACTCTGAACTCCCTGTCTGTGCCGTTGCGTTTGAGGTCGGTTACAAACCATAACAATAATAAGGTCATGGTCAAGTTCAATGTCAAATATGAATTCATAATTAAAATCGATTATCATTTATTACTGTATCTACAAATCCTTCTGTTTAATCATCTTCCCTTTATTCGTTTGCTTAGATATTTTTTACACTTGATCTCAATAAGGTGGTGAATGAGCTCAGTGAGCGAAATCTCTTACCCCGCAGATTTAACATGGTGTTATTCACCGTCAAAGATGCAAAAATAAATCATAATTTATATTCACCTTTTCTTCATTACAATTTACATTTACATTTACATTTAGTCATTTAGCTGACGCTTTTATCCAAAGCGACTTACAAGTTCTGTACGACAAGCCATCAGGAAGGGCACAACTCTATCAGCTGAGCAACAATGTTCATCAAAGTGTTGAGTGCTACAGTGTAGGTTAGTTTATTAGGACAAGTGCATGACAGTACGGTTAGTTAGGGTTAGATTTTTTTTTTATTTTTTTTTTTTTTTTTTTTTTTAATTCAGATAATGGTTGAAGAAGTGCGTCTTTAGTCGATGGCGAAAGATTGGACGTGATTCGGCTGTCCTAACTGGGGTGGGTAGTTCATTCCACCATTGTGGGGCTAGGACTGAGAATAGGCGACTTCTCTTTGATGACCCTCCCGGAGCTTGGATAGGAGTAGGTCTGAGGCGGCCAGAAGATGCAGAGCGTAGGGGTCTTGAGGGTGTGTAGTTAGAGACCATTGACCGGAGGTAGGCAGGAGCGGTTCCCTTTGCCGCACGGTATGCTAGGTCGAGGGCCTTGAAGCGGATTCGTGCAGCAATGGGGAGCCAGTGCAGGTCCCTAAGAAGTGGGGTGACATGGGCCGACTTCGGTAGGTTTGAGATCAGGCGGGCCGCTGCGTTCTGAATGAGTTGAAGAGGCTTAGTGGCAGTGGCCGGGAGGCCAGCGAGCAGTGCATTGCAGTAGTCGAGGCGGGAGATGACTGTTGATTGGACGAGGAGTTGGGTGGCTTCTTTTGTCAGGAAGGGGCGTATCCTTCTGACGTTGCTCAGGAGGAATCGGCAGGTTCTGGTCGTCGCTGCGATGTGAGCAGAGAAGTTCAACTGGTCGTCGAGGACAACACCAAGGTTCTTGGCGGTCGGGGACGCAGTCACAGCTGCATTCTCGACTGTGATTGAAAGGTCGGTTAGGGGGGAGGATTTGGCCGGCAGGTGGAGCAATTCTGTTTTGCTTAGGTTCAGTTTGAGGTGGTTGGACGTCATCCAGGCTGAGATGTCGGACAGACAGGCCGAGATCCGCACAGAGACGTGGATATCTGAGGGAGGGAAGGAGAGGAAGAGTTGAGTATCGTCGGCATAACAATGGTAGGAGAAGCCATGAGACGTGATAATGTTACCCAGTGATTTAGTGTAGAGGGAGAAGAGAAGGGGTCCTAAAACCGAGCCCTGGGGGACACCCGTCCGCAGGGGGCGGGTGGCCGACAGGGTCCCTCTCCATGACACTTGGTAGGAGCGGTCATTGAGGTATGATGACAGCCATGTCAGCGCAGAGCCAGCCACTCCCATTCCTGCGAGGGCCGCAAGGAGGATCTGGTGGTTGACTGTGTCGAAGGCTGCAGATAGATCTAGGAGAATCAGGACAGAGGAGAGGCCTTTCGCTTTTGCTAAGTGAAGTGCCTCTGTGACCGCAATGAGGGCTGTCTCTGTGGAGTGACCAGTCCTGAAGCCTGACTGATTAGGGTCTAGGAGGTCATTCTGTAAGAGATAAGTAGTAAGTTGGTTGGATACAGCACGTTCAAGTGTTTTAGAAAGGAAGGAGAGAAGAGAGACAGGACGGTAGTTGCCTATGACAGTAGGGTTCAGGGTTGGTTTTTTTATGAGCGGCGTGACTGTGGCTTGTTTTAGGGAGGTGGGGACCACCCCCGAGTTGAGTGAGGAGTTGATGGTTGCAGTTAGGAATGGGAGGATGTCTGGTGCTATGGTCTGGAGGAGTGGGGAGGGTAGCTGGTCCAGCTGGCAAGTAGTCGGACGGTTTGACGTTACCAGTGTCAGGGTCTCTGCTTCTGTAATGGGAGAGAAAGATGACAGAGTGAAGGATGAGGTTCTCGATTCAGCATTTGGAATGGGTGGGGGTTGGGAGAAGGAGCTGCGGATGTTCTCCACTTTTTCCTCAAAGAAGATCGCAAAGTCTTCGGCAGAGAAAGATGAGGGAGGGGGGGGTGGGGGGGGAGTGAGGAGGGAGGACATGGTAGCATGCAGTTTGCGAAGATTCTTGGCAGAGGCCTCGATCCTATGGTGGAAGAAAGAAGCTTTGGCATTAGTGATGGTTTTGGAGAATGTTAACAAGAGGTTGTGATATGTGTCGATGTCAGCAGTGAGGCGTGACTTTCTATACTTCCTTTCAGCTGCTCTCAGGACCTGTCTTTGTTCTCTCACTGGATCTGTCAGCCATGGACTGGGTGGGGAACGGCGGGCAGGTTTCTCAACGAGGGGACAGAGCTTGTCGAAGGAGGTTGCAAGGGCTGAAAGGAGGGTGGAGGTTGCCATCTCTGTGGAGAGAGCAGAGAAGGTGTCACTCAAAGGTAGAGCGGATAGTATGTCAGAGGAGAGGGTGGAGGGGGATAGGGAGGGCAGGTTGCGTCTGAGTGAGACTGTTTGAGTTGGGGTGAAGACCTTTCGGTTAAGCATGAGAGTTAGTGAGAAGGATATGAAGGAATGGTCAGATACATGTAGGGGAGTTACCGTGGTGTTAATGATGCTGGAGTTACGGGAAAATATGAGATCCAAGGAGTTGCCTGCTTTGTGGGTGGGAGGCATGGCAGTGGGAGTCAGGTCAAACGATTGTAGGAGGGAGACTACTATGACTGACTGAGATGAGTCAGGCAGGTTGAAGTCGCCCAGTAGAAGGAGAGGGGTACCATCTTCCGGTAAGGAGCTAAGAAGCATGTCCAGCTCATCTGTGAAGTGATCGAGCGGACCTGGAGGGCGGTAGAGTGTAACAATGGTGAGATTGAAAGGATTAGAGACAGATACTGCATGATATTCGAGAGAGGAGAGTGACAGTTCTGGGAGTGGTGTTACGTTTGTAGCCCATGAAGGAGATGTCATGAGGGCAGTGCCTCCACCCCGTCTGGAAGGTCGAGGTGTGTGAGTGAAGTTATAGTTTGTAGATAATGCTGCAGGTGTTGATGAGTTATTGGGGGTTATCCAGGTCTCAGTTAGAGCCAGGAGCTGCAGATTTAGACTATGGGCGTAGGCAGTAATGAAGTCAGCTTTCTTGACTGCTGATTGACAATTCCATAAGCCTCCCCGTACTGTGACAGGTGTATTAGTGGCTGTAGGAGGGTAGGAGAGATTAGCCGGGTTACTAGCAAACTGGCGTGGATGGGTAGAGTCAGTTCTGGAGGAGCAGATTGTGGATATAGGTATGAGACACATTGTATTGTCGAGAGTGGCAGGGAGGAAGTAGAGAAATAGCAGTGTGGGAGGGAAATGTAGGATTATGGTGTACTTAGCACTGGGTGGATCGGTGGATCACTCGGCGGTGAACTCCAGGATAACTCCTCCTCTTTGTCCCTCTTCGTTTCTCGACGCTTCGCTGCCGCTACACCAGCAAGCCTTTAAATCACTATCACTAATTAGTGCTGTCTTAACACCTGGCCCTTAATGGGGGCACTTAACTAAACAAAATGGCCGTTTTAAACACGCCCCTTTAATCAAGTCAGCTGGTTCCTCACTTTTAAGATTCACTAAATAAACTTAAAATGGCTTACCCTAGTTTTCAGTATAAAGCAATGTTTCTCAGTGAGAGTGTCCTGTCCTTCCTTAACAGAGCCCAGTACAGAGTGACTTCAACACAGTGTGGACCTCTGCTTTTAAACAGGGCAGGCTCTTAATGGCTCACTCAGCAAATCAGATGCTACTAGTAAACAGGAAACAGTCCCTTAATGGGGGCACTTAACTAAACAAAATGGCCGTTTTAAACACGCCCCTTTAATCAAGTCAGCTGGTTCCTCACTTTTAAGATTCACTAAATAAACTTAAAATGGCTTACCCTAGTTTTCAGTATAAAGCAATGTTTCTCAGTGAGAGTGTCCTGTCCTTCCTTAACAGAGCCCAGTACAGAGTGACTTCAACACAGTGTGGACCTCTGCTTTTAAACAGGGCAGGCTCTTAATGGCTCACTCAGCAAATCAGATGCTACTAGTAAACAGGAAACAGTCCCTTAATGGGGGCACTTAACTAAACAAAATGGCCGTTTTAAACACGCCCCTTTAATCAAGTCAGCTGGTTCCTCACTTTTAAGATTCACTAAATAAACTTAAAATGGCTTACCCTAGTTTTCAGTATAAAGCAATGTTTCTCAGTGAGAGTGTCCTGTCCTTCCTTAACAGAGCCCAGTACAGAGTGACTTCAACACAGTGTGGACCTCTGCTTTTAAACAGGGCAGGCTCTTAATGGCTCACTCAGCAAATCAGATGCTACTAGTAAACAGGAAACAGTCCCTTAATGGGGGCACTTAACTAAACAAAATGGCCGTTTTAAACACGCCCCTTTAATCAAGTCAGCTGGTTCCTCACTTTTAAGATTCACTAAATAAACTTAAAATGGCTTACCCTAGTTTTCAGTATAAAGCAATGTTTCTCAGTGAGAGTGTCCTGTCCTTCCTTAACAGAGCCCAGTACAGAGTGACTTCAACACAGTGTGGACCTCTGCTTTTAAACAGGGCAGGCTCTTAATGGCTCACTCAGCAAATCAGATGCTACTAGTAAACAGGAAACAGTCCCTTAATGGGGGCACTTAACTAAACAAAATGGCCGTTTTAAACACGCCCCTTTAATCAAGTCAGCTGGTTCCTCACTTTTAAGATTCACTAAATAAACTTAAAATGGCTTACCCTAGTTTTCAGTATAAAGCAATGTTTCTCAGTGAGAGTGTCCTGTCCTTCCTTAACAGAGCCCAGTACAGAGTGACTTCAACACAGTGTGGACCTCTGCTTTTAAACAGGGCAGGCTCTTAATGGCTCACAATTTACTCAAGCCTAGTAACAGTGTTGAGATCAGAGGCTCTGTGTAGGATTGTTAGTAACTGTGTAACTGTACATATGGCTGTTTACACTAGTAACTGTTTACCTGCACATATAATTGTCTCCACCAGTGATTGTCTAGTTGCATATATGTCTGTTCCCACTGGAGGGCGCTCTAGGCGGAGCCACCCAGGTACTCTACCTTATGGCAACTATAAAAGCAAAGGTATCCAGCCCTTTCGTTCTCTCCCCCAATGTCTCTCAGAGAGAGAAGAGTTGTATTACTGCTGCTTACCATGTGAATAAAGAGAAGTCACGCCAGTTCAGGCTCAAGATAGAAACCATGCCTCTTGACCACATTATTGTCGCCCTATAGTTGAGTTCTGTTAACAAAAAGACACAATATTTCTGACACTGGAAATACATACCCCCAGGTCCCTAGATGTTCCTAGATACCAAGAATATGCAAATTGACCTTGCAGAAGTGGAGCAATCTTCCATTTACTTAGGCATGTACCTTTAGGCGACATTTCTGAAAATAGGGCTACCACTTAACAGGTTAAGCCCCAGCCCCTACACTTAAGCCACACCCCTTTAATAACTCATGAACCATGTGTCGCAGAGACTTGCGGGTGGTGCTGTTGAACTCAGCTTGCTCAGTTGAGATCCGCTTTTACTGGTCTACGTTTGCCCCGCCTCCTACTCTTAAGCCCCCACTGGCTACTGGTTGGCAGAGGCATACAATCACATTTAAGTGCTGTGACAAACTGTCAAAAAGGGCTTTAGTTTTTGAGATACCCCTACCGGAGGTAGAACAAAACACAAGCATGTTTTTCCTCATCTCTAAGGTCTCCCATATATGAAATGGATTCTTGTATACAAATATTTTACTGCAAAACTTGTTAAATTGATAGATATTGTTAAACACCCCCAAAGGAAAAAACAACTAAAATATAGCCTGGCCGTATGGGAGTTGAGACATATAAACTCATGTAGATTAATAATACAAGCTCCAAGAGCTTTCAAACTTTACATGATAGCAGTCAGACAGTTGCTTAACCTAATAGAAGAACCTGGATGTGAATATCTTTATGCATGTAGGAAATATATACCTATGTACCAGACCAGGCTGCAGAAACAAATTAGTGGGGGGGCATAAAATGTTCTCGGGGGGGCACAATGGTTTTTCAACACAGGTTCCCTTTTATACGTTTCAGCTGCGACAGCGGCGCTGTGGCTTGCTTGGCGCTGCCCACGGTAAGAACTTTCACTTATACAAAAACAGACTGAACGGATATATATAACAGACCTGCTGGGGCAGCGGACTGAGAGCAGGGGACACAAACAGGCTGGATAAGATGGTCAAGAAGACTAGTAGCGTGGTTGAGGTGGAGCTGGACTCCCTAGCGAGGGTGGCGGAGAGGAGGAACCTTGCTAAGCTCCAGGCCATCAGGGAAAACCCCTCCCACCCACTATACACAGACTTGGCTGACAGGAGGAGCATGTTGTTATAGGCTCACACTACCTAAATGCAGCACTGAACGGCACAGGAAGTCCTTCATTCCGACAGCCATCAGACTATACAATGCATCACTGTGCCTCACTGCATCACTGAGCACAGAGTGACAATTACCATCTCTTACTTTTTAAACAGCACTGTGCAATATTACACCTACTGTAGACTTCAGTATATTTTTACTGTATTTATTTACTGTATCTTTTATTCTATTTTTATTCTATTTCATTTTATTCTATTCTTAGGCCATTTGTTTTGTTATTCTTATTTGTAACTTGTTCTGTCTAAATGTTTAATGTTGAGTGATTTGCAGTCTCAAATTTCCCTCAGGATAATACATTTCTATTCTATTCTATTTTATATCTTTGAAAAGTCTCCATTTATTCAACACTTCTGAATTCACTGACAAACTGAACTGAACTGACAAAAATAAGGTGCATAAAAAAGCAAACAAAATTCCTCCACAGGCTACTCACCATCATAAGTAGAGAATATCTAGACAGCGCCTCTATAACAGACGGTCCTGCACAGTAGCGCAGCGACCGGAACAGGAAGTTGAGACGCTACTTGTAAATACACCTGCAGTCGTCCGAGACTTATTTGTATATTGTTTCCTTCTTTATTAAACTGGATGGAACAAATGGAATATCGTTCTTATTTATATACAAATATCTGGATGTAGTCCAACGGATATGATCAGTGGACTGTGGATCAGAGGAGGACGACGAGGTGCGCAAACAGACCGGAGAAAGTCGGATAGTCGACGGAGCCGTCGGCAAACAACACGGCACCTTGTCGACTTAAAGGACCAGGACACTGTTAACGTCGACAATTGGTATGGATTTTTTTTTGCTTTCATTGGATTATAGTGGACTTTTATTATTAGTTCCAACGGAAGATGCCAAAAGGGATAATTTTTTTGGAGCTACAGCTGTAGTCTGAAGTAATTTTTATACATTGGAAGCAAGCTATTAATTATTCATCCAAATAACTGACAATGGTGCTTATAAATGCAGAGTGCCCTATTGAGGATTGTGACTATGTAGCTGAGCATGTAGCGGCGGCCGTGGTGGCGGCCATGTTAAGTGTACACGCCACTATACATGTCGCAGGCGCAGCCCCCTGGGCGCCGGGCGCAAATGCTAAAATGGAGAAGCTAAAGCGTCCCTCCATAGCACTGGCCGGAACGGGCGAGGCCTGGTCATACTTCGTAACCCGCTGGGGTGAGTATAAAACAGGCACCAAGCTGGTCGGGCCCGACATAGTTTCACAGCTACTGGAGTGCTGCGAGGAGGATCTGAGGAAGGACCTCACACGCGCGGCAGGCAGGAGCCTAGCGGGCAACGACGAGGAGGACGTCCTCGCTGCCATGAAGGCACTCGCCGTTCGCGCAGAGAACACCATGGTAGCTCGGGCAGCCCTGTCTAACATGCGGCAGGGTTATGAAGAGCCCATCCGGTCGTTCCACGCCCGCATCAAGGGGCAGGCGGACACGTGCAAGTACCAGATGAAATGCACTAGGACAGGGTGCGACCAAGTCAACGACTTCACAGAAGAGATCCTACGTGACGTGATTGCCCGTGGCATTGCAGATTCGGAAATACAGCTCGACCTGCTCGGTGAGAAGAACCAGAACATGCCACTAAAGGACATGATCGAGTATATTGAGGCTAAGGAGTCTGGAAAGCGCTCGGCATCGCGCCTGCTTGACCCTCAGAGCGCGGACACGGTCAGCAGTTCGTACAGGCGGGTGAGACAACAGGACACCCGCGCCAGAGGAGGAGCCAGGCTAGAGAAACCAAAGGCTAAGCCCGAAGGGGTATGCATCCACTGCGGCAAGGTGGGCCACGGCAAAACACCCCAGTGGCACGCCAGACGTGCCGAGTGCCCAGCATACGGTAAAAAGTGTCGGAAGTGTGGCCGCCAGAATCACCTCGAGAGGGCCTGCCTGGGTGGCTGATCGACTAGGCCCCCACCCGGAGAGACAGACTGGACGTGTGACGAGCAGACAGCAGCATTCGTTGAGCTATGCACAATCAGCACAGATGGCGAGTTACGCACGCTTCCCCTCGCTCACCACCTGTACGATGATATGTGCGACAAGTGGATGAAGCGTGCGTCCAGCCCGCAGCCATACGTCAACCTCACTCTCACCACCGAGCACGAGGATTACAAGGCTCTGGGTTTTGACCTCCTAAAACGCACCCGTGCAGTATCCCTGCCTGCTATGGCCGATACGGGATGCCAAAGCTGCCTGATCGGCATTAAAGTCGCTCAACAAATGGGCCTAAGCGCAGAGGACCTCATCCCCGTATCCATGACCATGAAAGCTGCGAACAATAAGGGAATTCGGATCCTCGGAGCTGCGGTAGTCAGATTCGCCGGCAACAGTGGTGACGCTCGAAGGTTGGAGACACGCCAAATCGCGTATGTGACGGACACCTCAGACCGCATATTTCTCTCCCGCGCAGCCTGTGTGGACCTGGGAATGATCTCCGCCCAGTTCCCAACACTCGGGGAGGTGAATCTGGCGACATCAGAAGTATGTGACTGCCCGCGGCGTGCGGAGCCGCCGACCAGGCCAACCACACTCCCCATGTTGGCGATCGAGGCTAACAGGAAGGCGTTACGGAGACACTTGTTAGAACTGTACGCTCAGAGCACATTTAACACATGCCCCCACCAGACATTACCGAAAATGACCGGCCCACCACTCCGCCTCATGCTTAATGAGGATGCGACACCGGTTGCCTGTCACACCCCCATCCCTGTGGCCCTACACTGGCAAGAGGAGGTAAAGGCAGGCCTCGACCAGGACGTCCGCCTCGGCGTGTTGGAGGAAGTACCAATCGGTACACCGGTGACGTGGTGTCATCGCATGGTGATCTGCGCGAAGAAGACAGGCAAACCGCGACGCACTGTCGACTTCCAGGCCCTGAACAAGTATGCACTCCGCGAGACCCACCACACCCAATCTCCATTCCACCAAGCGAGATGTGTGCCTAACGGGAAACTCAAGACTGTGTTCGATGCCTGGAATGGTTACCACAGCGTCCCATTACACAAGGACGATCGCCACAAGACGACGTTCATAACCCCATGGGGCCGCTACCGGTACCTGTCGGCCCCGCAGGGGTACATGGCATCGGGGGACGGTTACTCGCGACGGTATGACGAGGTTGTCGCGGACATAGGCAACAAAACTAAGTGCATAGACGACACGCTACTATGGTCAGATACGATTGAGGAGAGCTACTTCCAGGCGGTCCAGTGGCTGGACATATGCGGCCGGAATGGAATAGTCCTCAACCCGGAGAAGTTCATTTTTAGCGCACCCACGGTGGACTTCGCTGGCTTTACAATCACCATGACTGATGTGCGACCGTGCAGTCGCTACCTGGAGGCGATACACGACTTCCCACAACCACGTAATGTCACGGACATCAGGTCGTGGTTTGGGCTGGTCAACCAGGTGGCCTACGCCTTCAGTATGGCCAAGCGTATGCAGCCATTCCGGAAGCTCCTGAAGAGTGGAGAACGCTTCGAGTGGTCCGCGGAGTTGGAAGACATATTCCGTGAGTCAAAGGATGTGATCATCGAAGAAATTGAGCGTGGTGTCCGCATTTTTGACAAAACCAGGCCAACATGTATCGCCACGGACTGGTCAAAGGAGGGCATTGGATTCTGGTTATTCCAGAAACATTGCCGATGTATGCCAGTCAGACCCTTCTGCTGCACTGATGGGTGGAAGATAACCCTGGTTGGCAGCAGATTCACGCATGCGGCGGAGTCCAGGTACGCGCCCATAGAGGGCGAGGCTCTTGCGGTCGCGGACGCATTGGACAAGGCATGCTACTTTGTGTTGGGATGCGAGGACTTGATTGTAGCTGTAGACCATAAGCCGCTGCTGAGACTCCTTGCAGACAGGGCGCTCGATGACATACCAAACCCACGCCTACGGAACCTCAAGGAGAAGACCTTGCGTTATCGTTTCCGCATCGTGCATGTCCCGGGCATGAGGAACAAGGCGGCGGACGCCATGTCACGTAGGCCGGTTGGCACCACACGGCCATCACTTATGGACCTTCCAGATGACAACGCCCACCTCCCACCCAGTACGCACACTGATGTACTGTCCTTCCTACGCCAGACCGAGCCAGGGAATGACGACGACACTGAGGAGGATGACCTGGCATGGTGTGCTGCGGGCCTTGAATCATTGCGGTCAGTGACATGGGATCATGTCAGGGAGGCCACCAGCAGCGATGGTGAGATGCGCACCCTGGAGGAAATGGCGACGGACGGCATCCCCGACTCAAAATTCGAGATGCCGACGACGATCCGTGACTTCCACCAGTACCGTGAGAACATCACATCAACTGATGGGGTGGTCTTGTACAAGGACAGGGTGATTATACCACTCTCTCTCCGCAGAGAAGTGCTGAGCGCCCTACACGCTGCCCACCAGGGCGTATCGATGATGACCGCCCGCGCAGAATCCTCTGTGTTCTGGCCAGGCATGTCGGCTGACATCAGCGCCACTCGGAGGAACTGCGAGCACTGCCACCGGATGGCACCTTCACAGCCTGGAGCGCCGCCAACCCCGCCGATCCCAGTTGTTTACCCTTTTCAGGCGGTGTGTTCGGACTTCTTCATGCACAGGGGCGTGCACTACCTCGTGACGGTGGACCGGTACTCAAACTGGCCGATCATCTCGAAGGCGACGGGGGGCGCCGCCGGCCTCATAAATCACCTACGTCGGGCCTTCGTGACGTACGGGACGCCAGAAGAGCTCACATCAGACGGGGGCCCAGAGTTCACCTCCACCGAGACCAGGTCATTTCTATACAGATGGGGCGTACACCACCGCCTCTCATCTGTGGCCTTCCCCCACAGCAACTGCCGCGCTGAGATTGGGGTAAAGACAATGAAACGCCTTATCACTGACAACACCGGCCCAAAGGGGGAGCTTGACACAGATGCTGTGCAGAGAGCGATCCTGCAATATCGTAACACACCTGACCCTGACACGAAAATATCTCCGGCAATGTGTGTCTTCGGCCGCCCGATACGTGACTTCATCCCGGTTGTACCTGGGAAGTACAGACCACACGAGACCTGGCGTGAGACACTGACGGCAAGGGAGGAGGCTCTCCGCAAACGCCACATCCGCACAGCGGATGCCTGGGCAGAGCACACAAAACGCCTCCCGCCACTCATGGTAGGGGACATGGTCCGTGTACAGAACCAGACAGGGCCCTACCCCAACAAATGGGACAGGACTGGCAGTGTTGTGGAGGTACGCCAGCATGACCAATACGTGGTCAAGGTCGACGGCTCGGGCAGAGTCACACTTCGGAACAGGAGGTTCCTGCGCAGGTTCAGCCCTGTTCGCAACAACCTTCCACCTCCTCGATCAATTTACGACGACCTGGCGACCCGTGTCACCGTACCACCAGCACTCGTTGTCACACCACGTCTGCCTGACCCCAACTGCGACCTTGTGTCCCCCACATCGCCACCGGTACTCACGTTGGCGAGCCAACCCCGGCGCGGGACGCCGCCTGCTTCGCACACGGTCCTTCAGGCGTCACCACCGGCCCCTTTGGACCCGGGAGCCGATCCCCCACCGGGGCCCACTGTGTCGTCCCCTGCACCTAGGGCGGACTTACGCCGATCCACCAGGGCGACCAGAGTGCCTGCCTGGCACAGGGACTATTCCATGGGCTAGTCACATAATGGACACATGATTTATAGTCACATAGCCTGGGTGTGGGTTATACAGGTATTTGTCCACGTTTTTGTGTGTTTGTTTATTATTATTTCTCAGCCTTTACACAGTATGTTAAAGACTCTGGGGGAGATAGAGAATATCTAGACAGCGCCTCTATAACAGACGGTCCTGCACAGTAGCGCAGCGACCGGAACAGGAAGTTGAGACGCTACTTGTAAATACACCTGCAGTCGTCCGAGACTTATTTGTATATTGTTTCCTTCTTTATTAAACTGGATGGAACAAATGGAATATCGTTCTTATTTAATAAGTAGAGAGGCAAGCGGCGTTTGTGGACAGAGTGAAATCTTCTTAAAACACTGCCCCTCCACTCATTCCTGAACTTTTTTGTTAAGTCCTTCTCAAATGCCAACTGAATTGAAGCATACTAAGGCGATGTTCTGTAAAGACGTTCTTGAGGGTAGAAAACGAATTCTCACAGAGTGCCGTGCTAGCTTCAGTAGTGTTGTTGTTGACATCAGTGCCCACTAGGGCTGTCCCCGACTAAGGATTTGGATAGTTGACTTTGATTGAAAAAAAATTAAATAAAAATCTTTTTTTTTTACCCTAATGCCCGCCCATGGCGCCGGGACTGCTATGTACACATACTTAAAATAAGCGGAAATGTAAAAAATGTATATCTATGCAGAATGTTCTCATTTACTTTGTAGTAGCTCTGCCATGGATTGTCATAGAAACACAGATGAGGGCTTTTTCGGAAAGGTGTGGTTGTGCTGAATCCAGCAATACCACATGTGTAAGCATGCATGGTCAGGGAGTTACATCAGTAAATGTATGAGGTGTCCTAAATGAAAGAAAATGAAACATTGACATAATGAAGTCTTCAGTCCAAAGCCCATTATCAGTGTTGAGAAGCATGTTGACAAATTCAATGTTACTGCAAAGTAAAGTCACTTGAGGTAATATTCTGGTCTATATTGTTAATATATTTATGATACATTTAATAATTTATATATTTCATATGATACATTTTATGATACTTCATATGGAAACAAAGATCCAATTGAATCAGGTTGAAATAGAAATAGAACACCTTTATTTCAATCTACTGCGTTCTGAGCCCCCTGCTGTATTCACTGTACACACATGACTGTGTGGCCAGGTTCAGCTCCAACTCCATAGTGAAGTTTGCGGACAACACGTGGTGGTGGGGCTGATCTCTAACAATGACGAGAAGGCCTATCGGGAGGAGGTTGATGAACTGGCACGCTGGTGCCGGGATAACAGCCTACTCCTGAACATTGGTAAAACCAAAGAGCTGATCATGGATTTTAGGAGAATACAGCAGGGGACACACACGTCACTGCGGATAAATGGGGCTATCGTGGACAGGGTGAGCAGTTTCATGTACCTGGGAGTCCACATCACAGAGGACCTGACATGGTCAACACACATAGATTCTGTGCTGAAAAATGCGAAACAGCGCCTGAGACAGTTAAGGAAGTTCAGAGTATCGGGGAAGATACTCCACTCCTTCTATTCCGGGGCTGTAGAGAGCATTCTGACTGGAAACATCACTGCCTGGTTTGGAAACAGCATGGCACAGGACAGGAAGGCCCTCCAGGGAGTGGTGCGCTCAGCAGAGCGTACTACGGGTATTGCACTACCACCCCTGCAGGACTTATATAACAGGAGGTACAAATCCAGAGCCTGCAGAATAATGAAAGACCCCCACCACCCCAACAACAGCCTGTTCAAGCTGCTGTGGTCAGGCAAGCGCCTACGTACACACGCTACAAGCATAGAGAGACTTCGGCTCAGCTTCTTCCCCCAGGCCATCAGAACACCCACTCACAAGTAGGGGTGGGACGATACATCGATCCAGATCGATACATTGATGTAATTATCAACAATCGAATCGGATCGATGCGATGTAATAAGATCGATTCATACCGATACTCTTATTTTGAAAATCCTGTGGCGAGTCTCATATCCGCCCAAGAACAACAGCAGTAGCTCCGTGTGTGTAGATGTTACAGCATAGCATTCTCCCTTTCTGTGTGTGTGTGTGTGCGCGCGTCTTTGGAAAGACCAGATGAGGTCAGAGGAGTTTGATGTTTAAATGTTATTTAAACATAAACAATATAATACATAATAAATGTAGGCCTATACATGATCATGCAACATCAACAAATTGTTGTAGGAACGGTTTGGGAGAGGGAGGTTGTGAGTTTTGAGTTCCAAAAAATGTAGCTTAAAGTTTAAAGCTCAATATATAAAAACGTGGCACTTTACAGTGAACAGGAGGTCTATTTGTATTAAAAACAATAGATTGATTTTCCTTTAAATGTCTGGAAGAGCTCAAAAATACAAATGTCAAATGATATTTTCATTACCTTTTTTTTGTTGATCTAAATGTTACTGATTGTGTTAAATGGGCATATGATATCATCTCATATCGATCGCAGGCACCTGAATCTAATTGTATCGTATTGTATCGTGAGAGACTTTGTGATATCGGCAAATATCGTATCGTTGTCCAAAGAATCGGTATCGTATCATGATGAAACTGGTGATTCCCACCCCTACTCACAAGTACACATGAGCACACACACACACACACACACACACACACACACACACACACACACACACACACACACACACACACACACACACACACACACACACACACACACACACACACACACACACACACACACACACACACACACACACACACACACACACACACACACACACACAGGAAAGAACAGATGTGGTTCTTGTATAGTATAGTTTAGATATAGTAAGTAAAACATAATGACAGAGTTAAAATTGTATATTGTATAGTAGTAAGTAGTGTACATAGGAACCAGTGCCTTCTCAGTAATTTAGCATGTCTATTTTTATCATGCACATCTTATGTCTTACCTGTTTTTTTTTCTATGTCTAGTTTATTATTGTATTATTGCACAATCAATGCGGGCATGACCACCCACATTTCACTGTATGCCCTGGTATGTATGTGACAAATAAACCTCTTGATTCTTGATTCTAGCAACACATCACCGTCACTCATCCACATTATCATCAGTGACTAAATGTATCATATTTTGGCAGTCAGGGAAAGAGCAAGAGCAAAACTCAGTGCAAGTCAAGCCAACTGAAAGACATTGGCATTTGCTGGCATCATTGCAGTTTCCATCTTTACAGTACAGGTGATGTCTCGAACTTCCTTAGGTGCCGGTGCTTTCTGGAACATAACAGGTTCAATGGACCCATCTTCTCTGAGCCTCCACCCTCTACCAACTGGGTTCCAGAGAAGAGGCTTGGCCAGATGGCTGTGACGCCACACTGCTGTTTGGTACAAGGCTCTCAACACATGTTGCTGGAAGGCATCTTCTGTTGGGGTAGATTTGCAGCTGATGAATCTGTGGTAGATGCTAGTGTGTACCTCAGCTCATCCAGGTTGGTCCATTCTCCATTTTCTTTTGGCCATACAGGAGGAGGACATACTGTGTTCTTTGAAGAGATTCTCTGTGGCCCTGTATTGGTTATGTAGTTGCTGACAAAGCTCCATAGAGCAGCCTTGTTTCCATTGATCCTCAGGTATTTCCTGTAGTTAGGAACAGTTGATTGTCCTGTGATAATATGTGTTGGTCTGCTGGTTTGGATGGTGCCTCTTCTTTGCCTTTCAAGGTCTTTGATTGAGTGTTGATGGTCATATCTGTCAAACACTATGACAACGCAGTTGATGCCTTCCTTTCCCATTAACGTTGCGATCCTTTTCCAGACACACTCACCCAGATCATTGTATGTCTGAAAGGGCCACAGAGAATCTCTTCAGAGAACACAGTCATCTTGGCAGGTGGCTTTGAAAATGGTGAGGAGGTTAAGATGGTTAGCAAGTCAGGCGTTGACTGCTTGGCAGATCTTTATAGTGACCAGGAGGAAGCTGACACAAGATTGGTGTTACATGCAATACACCTTGCACAGTCACATTCTCGTCTCATTGTCAAATGTGATGATACAGATGTACTGGTTTTGCTTGTGTACTATTCAAGCATAGGGATGTTTGGATCCTCAACAGTGTTCATGCACTCTGGACATGGCCCAAAGGAAAGATCCATCGATCAATGATGCCAGCAAATGCCAATGTCTTTCATTGGGCTTGACTTGCACTGAGTTTTGCTCTTGCTCTTTCCCTGACTGCCCAAATATGATACATTTTGTCACTGATGATAATGTGGATGAGTGACAGTGATGTGTTGCTAGAATCAAGAATCAAGAGGTTTATTTGTCACATACATACCAGGGCATACAGTGAAATGCGGGTGGTCATGCAATAATTACAGAAAAAAAACAGGTAAGATATAAGTTGTGCATGATAAAAATAGACATGCTAAATTCCTGAGAAGGCACTGGTTCCTATGTACACTACTATACAATATACAATTTTAACTCCGTCATTATGTATTACTTACTATATCTAAACTATACTATACAAGAACCACATCTGTTAAATGGCTGCTTTTTTATATAGCGCTTTTATCCAAAGCGCTTTACAATTTGTTACTCACATTTTACCCATTCACTCACACATTCACTCACACATTCACACACCGACGGCGGAGGCAACCATGCAAGGTGCCAACCTGCTCATCGGGAGCAATTAGGGGTTAAGTGTCTTGCTCAAGGACACATCGACACGCTGCCCGCGAGGAGCGGGAATCGAACCGGGAACCTCTGGATTGCCAGACGACTGCTCTACCTCTCGAGCCACTGTCGCCCACCTGTTCTTTCCTTAAAGTGACTTTTATATTATTCATTCCTTTAAAGTGACTTTTCCATTTTGTTTAAAGTGATTGTTTAAAGCGGTTGCAGCATGTGTGTTGTGTGTGTGTGCTCATGTGTACTTGTGAGTGGAGAGTTCAGTGTTCTGATGGCCTGGGGGAAGAAGCTGAGCCGGAGTCTCTCTGTGCTCGTAGCATGCGTACGTAGGCACTTGCCTGACCGCAGCAGCTTGAACAGGCTGTTGTTGGGGTGATGGGGGTCTTTCATTATTCTGCAGGCTCTGGATTTGCACCTCCTGTTATATAAGTCCTGCAGGGGTGGTAGTGCAATACCCGTAGTACGTTCTGCTGAGCGCACCACTCTCTGGAGGGCCTTCCTGTCCTGTGCCGTGCTGTTTCCAAACCAGGCAGTGATGTTTCCAGTCAGAATGCTCTCTACAGCCCCGGAATAGAAGGAGTGGAGTATCTTCCCGATACTCTGAACTTCCTTAACTGTCTCAGGTGATAGAGGTGCTGTTTCGCCTTTTTCAGCACAGAATCTATGTGTTGACCATGTCAGGTCCTCTGTGATGTGGACTCCCAGGTACTTGAAACTGCTCACCCTGTCCCATTTATCCGCAGTGGCGTGTGTGTTACCTGCTGTATTCTCCTAAAATCCACAATCAGCTCTTTGGTTTTACCAATGTTCAGGAGTAGGCTGTTATCCCGGCACCAGCGTGCCAGTTCATCAACCTCCCGATAGGCCTTCTCGTCATTGTTAGAGATCAGCCCCACCACCATGTGTCGTCCGCAAACTTCACTATGGAGTTGGAGCTGAATCTGGCCACACAATCATGTGTGTACAGTGAATACAGCAGGGGGCTCAGAATGCAGTAGATTGAAATAAAGGTGTTCTATTTCAATTTCAACCTGATTCAATTGGATCTTTGTTTCCATATGAAGTATCATAAAATGTATCATATGAAATATATAAATTATTAAATGTATCATAAATATATTAACAATATAGACCAGAACATTACATCAAGTGACTTTACTTTGCAGTAACATTGAATTTGTCAACATGCTTCTCACCACTG
Organism: Notolepis coatsorum; assembly: GCF_963971535.1. Classification (NCBI taxonomy): domain Eukaryota; kingdom Metazoa; phylum Chordata; class Actinopteri; order Aulopiformes; family Paralepididae; genus Notolepis; species Notolepis coatsorum. Next base: position 35,908,333 of record NC_140167.1, read on the forward strand.
ATAATGGGCTTTGGACTGAAGACTTCATTATGTCAATTTTCTTTCATTTAGGACATTTCATACATTTACTGATGTAACTCCCTGACCATGCATGCTATATTTACACATGTGGTATTGCTGGATTCAGCACAACCACACCTTTCCGAAAAAGCCCTCATCTCTGTTTCTATGACAATCCATGGCAGAGCTACTACAAAGTAAATGAGAACATTCTGTATAGATATAAATTTTTTACATTTCCGCTTATTTTAAGTATGTGTACATAGGTATATATTTCCTACATGCATAAAGATATTCACATCCAGGTTTTTCTATTATGTTAAGCAACTGTCTGACTGCTAGCATGTCAAGTTTGAAAGCTATTGGAGCTTGTATTATTAATCTACATGAGTTTATATGGCTCAACTCCCATACGGCCAGGCTATATTTAGTTTTTTTCCCCTTTGGGGGTGTATAACAATATCTATCAATTTAACCATTTTTGCAGTAAAATATTTTTATACAAGAATCCATTTCACGGGGGAGCTCCCGTAGCTCACCGCATATCTCGGCGCTATTTCTGCGTCTGGGAAAACCGTGCTCGTCACGGATCTGGGGTACACAAGTTCGATTCCCGGACCCGCCGTATTTTCTCAGAAGGTCTTCCCCTGCTCTTCATCCCGTTTCAACCTGTTTCTGTCGGTCATGCTTGACCAGAAAAGCGATAAACGCTAAAAAATAAAGTTTAAAAAAAAAAAGAATCCATTTCACATATGGGAGACCTTAGAGATGAGGAAAAACATGGTTGTGTTTTGTTCTACCTCCAGTAGGGGTATCTCAACATTTTGGGGGCATTGTCACTAGGCTAATTCACAAGGCAGTATGTCTAGTTTTATGTCTAGCTGTACTGTGACTGATCAGTCATTTTCAATAAAGATCTTATGTTATCTTCTAAAATATGAAATGTGCGCAAGATAATTTTCTAAAAAGCCTTTACCGCACAATGTGCTGCTAACATGCTTCTACTGTAATTGTATGTATTGCGGAAATTCTACAACCTCCATTCAAATAACATAATTCCTGTATCTCAACATACTTTATTAATCTTGTCTCTTTATATGACGGAAAGGTATTTGAAGTTCACATAATGGTTCTAATGACAAAATCCAATCTTGGCAAGGAAATTAGCCTATAAGATAAGATAATCCTTTATTGATCCCTAGGGAAATTCAGGTGTCAGAGCAGCATGGGGTGGGGGATGCATTCACAGTACAGTACAATATAGTAATATAAAATATAATAATAATAATAATAATAATAATAATAATAATAATAATAATAATAATAATAATAATAATAATAATAATAATAATAATAATAATAATAATAATAATAATAATAATAATAATAATAATAATAATAATAATAATAATAATAATAATAATAATAATAATAATAATAATAATAATAATAATAATAATAATAATAATAATAATAATAATAATAATAATAATAATAATAATAATAATAATAATAATAATAATAATAATAATAATAATAAATAATAACAATAAAGTACTATAAAAAGTAATAAATAAAGTAATATAAATATAAAATAGTAATATAAAAAGTACAAACACAAGATAGACCAGTGTTATTAGTCTCTAGTGCAAAGAATCAAGATAGAACCAAGATAGTCGTTGATGTGAGTCTCTAGTTCTCATGTCCCGAGTTGAGACAGTGATAACTCTGGCAGCAGAACCGGCCGCCCGAGCCCTTTATTGTAGAGCCTGATGGCTGCCGGTATAAAGGACCGGCCCAGGCGGTTTGTGGTGTGTCGGGGGGGATGAGTCTTAGGCTGAACGTGCTCTTCATTCTGGCCAGCTCCTCGTAGAGGGGGTGAGAGGGGTTCTCCAGGATGGCTTCTAGCTTTTTCCTCATCCTCCTGTCAGCCACCACCTCTAGATTATCCAGCTCACCACCCACTACTGAGCTAGCCTTCTTCACCAGCTTGTTCAGCTTACTGGAGACCCTCGAGTTGATGTTGCCCCCCCTCAGCACACCACAGCAAAAAAGAGGACGCTGGCTACAACCGACTGGTAGAACGATATACTATACTTTAACTAAGACCAGTTAAATGTATGTATGTGGTCTACCTGCTGACTAGCAATGGGAGGTGGGCATGTGACACATGCTCAAATTAGCTGGTGGAGTGTTTGAGTACCAAATAAAAATTCACATACATTTTAACTGTGCATGCTATACCGCACATTCTCACAGGATATGACGTCAGTGTCCTCTCCTCCATTTAGCCTCCTGGTATCCCTGACTGTATGTATACTGTACCTGAGATCCTGCTCATCCACTGGTGTTGTGTGGACATTAACGAGTCAGACAAGGTCAAGAGCCCATGGCCCTCCCTCCCCCTCCTGCATGGCAATTAATGCTGAAGCAGTGGGTGGGAGAGGCCTGATTTCACTAGCCAGTCAAAGTGCCAATCAACTCTGATTGGTTCTAGTTCTTCCCAGTGTGGGTGCTGGGAGAGGGAGGAGGGGGGGGGTTAGGTGGGGGTTTGAAGGGTATCTATAGTGATGGTTGGTGGGGGAGGGGGGGTTATGGCTGCTAAGCACAACTCCCACCACTTGTGTTGTTAGCATCTTTGTTTAGCAAACGGTATTCCTGATTTAATTAACACTTCAATTAGGCATGATTGCATAAACACTCGGCTAATAACGGGAGAAACCCGGTTGTAAGCGGTGCAACATTTGAAGGAGTTTTTCTCATTACGGCAATGAGAGCAATCTTGTTACACAAATGATAATTAGGTGTCATTAGCACGTACAAACTGGGTTAATTAGGGAGCGGGAACACAAACACTTTAGATGGACTGATCAAAGTTCAAGTCTGACATCATTAAGAGTCGTACTAGCGAAAGCCAACACAGCTCTGTTATCAGTCATATCAGCTGCTTAGACCGAAAAATATGAATACACAGAGAACCATCCATTATGGAATGTATTTTATCATACTTCCAGGCTCCTCCTTATCATCCCAGAGTTTTTTTTCTCTCTCTCTCTCTTTATTCATGGAATATTCCTGAGGTAATCTGTAGCTGCTCAGAGCATCCCCTCGCTGCTACACCAAGATGGCAGACTCACACCTGAACTTTGATACTCTTTAGAATAATTGCATATCAGCATACGACATCACCGCAGTGCACACCAAACAAGCTCTTATGCATGGCAAAACCCCACTGTTTGCATAAGCCCATTTATTATGAGTGATAGCGCTGCCTTCACTGACATTTTGTAACTGGAAGCGCATAATCTTGTTTGGGCTTGATACTTATTAAAATACCAGAATAGTCAGGCAGCCGCCGGCCAAAAGCAGCGCCGGCCACATCCTGATAGGCGTCGTGCTTTTGGTTTCAAATATAAATACATTTGTCTTGTGGCTGGCTGGCTGGCCGCGCCTGTGTCCGACACCGCTGTCCGAGGTGAGAGGGGCCCGGAGGCTGGCTGCCTCAGTCACTTGATTTATGATCTCAAGCGGGCGAGCGGTGAGATGTGGCTGAATATGAAAGAGTTAACGATGGCTGGTCAGTCCTCCACCCCCACGCACCTCCACAGCATGTCGTGCACAGCAGGCCAGAGTAGACACTGTCGATATTACACGAGGATGATCACATGCGTGTGTGTGTGTGTGGGGGGGGGTAAAGACAGGTGGAGGGGGGCCTGTGATTGTGGTGGTGGGGGTTAGCCTGCGAAGACAGGTGGGGGTAGCGTTAGCCAAATAATTGAATTCTACAATGGCTGGCAGATATCTGAATGTGACTTTGTGCAGCTCCAATCCTTTATCCCTTCCAGTCCGAGTATTGACAGCTAAAAACAACAGCCATTATCTGTTAATTACATTAACATTTTATCAGCGGCGGGTTGCTGGGGTGCATGTCCCGCAGCAGGAAGATAGCTGTCAGTCAGCAGCACAGGGCTGGAGGAGAGGAGAGAGGGGCTGGAGGAGCGGGCCCTGGAGACCCAGCCCTGCAGGATCGAGGGCCCTGCTGCCCCCATGCCCCTGCCCCCTCTGGGCCTAACAGGGAGGGGGCTGACAGGGGTTCTGCACCACCACCTCACTTGTCCTGACCACAGAGGAAAGGCTAAGATAAGTACTGACACCTGCCAAGCTATCCAACCCCAGGGCCAGAGACAGGCACACTCAAAACAGCCATTCAGGACAATGGACTTGAGAGACACATGCAGACATGAAGCGTGTGGTCAATGTCACAGTGCAGCTCTCAGCGAGAACTAAAGGTGGAGCCATTAGCCTGGGAGCCTCTGCGGCTGCAGTAGACTGCTTTGGAGCGGCCGGTCTGTCGGTGGATGCTGCTCTTTGGCTCTGTTGGCCCGGCAGCTCTTTTCTCATTACAGCTCTCATATGTTTTATTTATGCTGTATGTAGAGTGTCCAGCCCTGCCCGGGCCCTGGCATGAGTGGCAGTGCCATGCAGAGGACAATAGGAGCAGGTGCCAGCCTGAGCTGCAGGATTTGGCGACGGACACCGGTGTGATGGCCTCAGCCCGGGAAGAGGGGGGGGGGGGGGGGGGCTCGGCTCTGCCCGCAGGTCTTCGGGGTGATCCAAAGTCCTCAATCGCATTACCCTCCTCCACCCGGCCAGTGGGTCTCCTGCCGTGGGGACCTGGCCCTGAACCTCCCCGGCTCCCAGCCCTGTTTATTGATTGGAAGCTGCCTTATAACTAATATTTCACCTGCTTATTTCTCCAGCGAGGCTGCTTCTGTCAGTGGGGCGACGGGGGGATCAATGGGAACCTTGTCTGAGCAGGGAAGGTCCTAGCAGGGGTCGGCCG
>NC_140167.1:35913375-36198375 GCF_963971535.1 Notolepis coatsorum
CACCCCCCATCTTAATGCATTCACAAGATGTAGGACGGAAAGGAAAGCAGGAGACACCACTCCAATGTGAACAGACACAGGAAGTTCACAGCCGGTACAATAAGGAAATTATAACAGCCTTTGGCTAGAACATAATCTCATGTGACAGACACTATTATGATGTTCCCTGCTCTTTAAATGTTATTACAAGACAACCAATCTTGAGGACACGCTGCAATTCTCAACATTTATCCCCCTCACCCCTCTCGCTCTCTCTCTCCCATTTTCAATTGACTGTAATAAGGCTTTAGCATACCGGTATGTGCATAAATCTGACTACAGTTACACCAATTTGACTCCATTCACTCCTGTTACTTATTCTCATTGTGTTCCAGTGTTTCTGTCATGTGAGGGGCCCAATAGAAACAAGGCCCCTGACCTATGTTGGGTCTCACTCATAGTTTATATAGGCAGAATCTAAAATCGAATTGTAAGAATAAAAAGACCTCCATATTTCTATACGTTTACAAAAAGATTGCTGGTCATCTACAGTACATGTCCTAAAAAATAGATATAAGTAGAAGTATATAAACAATATTCTGGATTGGGGCTTTAAAGGACCATAGCAGTCTTTTTGACATGTGGGTTCAATGTCATTCTTGCCTTGATACAAAAATCAAGAGTTTTCTTTTACCGTTACTGAAACATTTTCTGCCGATTCACCACTTCCATTGACTTCCAGTGTATCTGAAAACATCACATAAACTGAGGAAAGTCACCACATTTGACTAAAATGTGTCTTAACACAATGGACGCCAGACCCGACATATTTCGGGTTAACTCGCCATCGCTTGAGCGCCAAACCCGAGAAAAGGCGGGTTTTAATCGTTATTTCTTTTATTAGCTATATCCATTCATAATTCATCCATCCAGCCTGATGTTATCATTGGGAATGGGTCTGAGATCGCAAACGTCCAATACCGCCGCCTAACGCCTTGCGGCCGCTATTGCACTCCATTTGAAACGATGTGGCTTATTGTCTGGGTCGAGCTGCGACGTGCGGGCGGGGTCTAAACACTCCGGCAAGACAAGCGCTTATAACACATGCATCGACGAGGGTCGGGCCCCCCCGGTTCGTGTTCTTTGGTGGATTACGTTGGAAACACGATCGCGATCAGTATTTGGAATGGCGATCAGATAATTGGATTATTATTTTTGCAGTACATCATAGACAAGGTAAGGACTATATGTTATCAATCTTGCGTTGATCCGATAATTCTGTCCCCGCGATCGCAGCGTGTTTCTGTAATGTACTGTGTAGCGTATTCCGTTGGTGAAGATCGAAGCATAGGAAAAAAAGGTCCTCCCCCCCCCCACCCTTTCATGCATGCATGATGAAACATAATACCGATAATCTAGCGTTGATTTCAGATTGATTATTGATCCAGGCGAGAAATGGCATGATTTATAATGAAATGCAGTAAAACGCTGTTTGCCGGCGTTTCCTGGGATTACACAGAATCACTCTAAAACTATACTCATATTCACCACGGTATAAAACGGAAATGTATGGATGAAAAAATTATCTGTTTTTTGCATCTTGACCAGAAGAAACGTAATGACAATCGACTATGTTATTAGATCCATAGCTATAATATTTAATATAGTTTTAGCACTGCAAACACCGGCACTGAACCGGTTAACACTTTGGATGCCGGCGGCGTGTTATGTTGTTATTTCGCCCCGCCCGTTGAATGCCGGCGACGCTAATTGTCCTTTTTTTTTATTTATTAGCGATCTGAATTCATATTTCATCAAACGAGTCTCCCGTTGGTACAGCAGCCCCTCTAGGAGCTCGATGGGAAAATACCTCCCCCTATCGTCCCTGTGTAATTGCAGGCCATTCGATTACACTGGTGGATGTATGGGGGGGGAGCCTTACTGGCTCCACTATGCTGGCGAGCCGTCTGATGAAGAGGGAAGTGATCACGAGATGGAAAGCAGCCTGGAATATATATTTACAGCAGCCAATAATCAATCAATAAACGCGATCGATATTTAGAATGGCGATCAGGAATTGGAATAATCTTTTTGGAGAACATCTGATCTAAGGTAAGGAGTCTATGTTACCAGTTTTAGGATAATCAGAGCTGTTTTCACTGAGATAACAGCGTGCCCTGTATGTGTATATGTGTGTGTGTGTGTGTGTGTGTGTGCTGTTGAGGAAATAAGAGAATCGATTTCTCAGCTCGCTTCTATAGCGTGCATAAGTACACATAATACTATCGATAATCTAGCGTTTATTTGAAACTATTCATAAATAGGCCGACAAATGACAACGTGTCGAGTGTATTCGAGAATATTCCAATAAATGCCGTTTATGACGGAATCTTTCTATTTTCCTGAAGTTTTCGATAAAACGATAGCTTTTCGAAATGCTATAAAAAGGATATGAACCGTTTAAAAAACAATCCGTTTCGACAATGTTGACTTCAAACAAGTCATTGATAAGCGACGGGCAGATTAGACACATATCCATAATTTAAAACATAGATTATGCATTTTTAACGCTATCATTGAAGTGGATGCTGGCATCCAAGGACATTAATCAACGTTAATCAAAGGCACTGAAAGTGTTAAACACCACATAAACTGAAGAAACACATTTGACTAAAATGCATTACCATCTTATGTGTTGCTTGTTCTCTGAAAAGATAATAAAAGAAGAATTCCTCTTCTTCCTTTTTAGACACCATATTAAATATAATACATTATCCGAGGAAGAATTCCTAATCTTCCTTTTTAGACACCATATTAAATACAATACAGTATCTGAGGAAGAATTCATCTTCTTCCTTTTTAGACACCATATTAAATATAATACATTATCCGAGGAAGAATCCCTATTCTTCCTTTTTAGACACCATATTAAATACAATACAGTATCTGAGGAAGAATTCCTCTTCTTCCTTTTTAGACATCATATTAACTTTACTCTATTTCTGGCACAATAGAGTCACTTTTCAGGGGGGGGGGACTAAACTTTCAGGAAGATAATGCACCTCAGATGTTAGCTTTCATAGGTTTGTGTGGTGTTTAACACTTTGGGTGCCGGGAAACGCTTAAACACGTCATTCCCGGCCATGCTCAAGTTGCCGAAGACGCTTTACAGCTGTCTTTGATATCAATATTTCAAAAATCTGGGATCGGATTCATATGTCCCCTCCGCTGGCCTGAGATCCACCAGGAGGACCCACTGAGCTCTCTGGCGGTTCAGGAGCGTCATCTGGTGGCCGATCGGCGCAATCGCTTAACAGGAAGTGCCGTAGAGGTTGTGCTGGACGGCCGTATTACTTCCGGGCACTCGGTACATGTCCCGGGACTCTGGCTCGTCACACTACATAGCGATCGATTGCCAATAACTCGATAAACAACATGATTTGGACGTATATACCATTATACAAGCTGGAGATGGACCGGGTAAATCTACATCCATAATGATTTCTACTCTACGATGATCGCCCAACGGCGCGCGGAGACTGGGGTGAGTTTTAGCGTGTAAAGTTACCGTCTTCGATACTAACTGCTATTATCAACATTTGACCCACATTAGATGATTGGTATAACGCTGCCCACGGAATTATAAACGCCCCCTAGCCCATCCGGTCAACATCAGATGACGTGTAGTAACTTCTAGAAGTACGTCTAGTTGGAATTTTTTATATCGCGCTGATTGCCATAAAACTGTATTGCATCATCAATATAATGTATTTGGGGCTATAGATCACGTTCTGGAGAAGCTGCAGAAAGAGATGAAAACATACTTATACATTAGACCATACTTTACTATGAATATGTGAATGAAAAAGTTTAACGTTGCTACACAATGAACAATACATATAGGACTTTGAATGGGCCCTAATAATGGCAATGTAGCAATAGAATTAAAAAAGTTATAGCCCTGCAAAGAAGGGGACTTTCTCTATAGACAAATAGAGCCGGCAACCTACGGTTGATAATGAATTTAACCCATGGCAGCCAAAGTGTTAAGAGACATTTTCAGATATAATGGAAGCCAGTGGCAGTGGTGAATCGGCTGAAAATAACTTCAAAAGTTTTCTGTAATGGTAAAAGATTACAAAAAGAAGGGCGCCTTGATTTTTGTATCAAGGCAAGAATGACTTGGAAACTGCACAACAAGAAGACGGTATGATCCAATCTAAGTGGTTTCTCTGCTCCTCTGGGTGCTCCGGTTGTGATACACCTGTCCCTTCCTGCCCCCCCCCCCCCTCCCCCCCCCCCCCCCCCCCAACCCCAGGGATCATCCTCTTCCTCTCCTATCTGCAGTTCAAAGTCTGATGACTGAATTATCTCCGGACAGTAAGACAGAAAGGAAACAACTGTCTGCGACTCTCAGTCTGCCTTTGGGGGGGATTCTCCTTCGACAACTGGCTGGTTAACTGGACCTGGCCGCCTAATCCCAATGTGGAGAGATGGCTCAGAGAGGAGAGAGACTGAGAGAGGGAGAGAAAGAGAGAGAGAGAGAGAAGAGAGAGAGAGAGAGAGAGAGAGAGAGAGAGAGAGAGAGAGAGAAAGCACAGTGTGAGGACACATCAATGGCTGCACACGGTGCTCTCAGCAGACTGTGTTTCCTCTCGGAGAGAGCGGTGTCATTGGATAGTGGATGTTAGGAGTGAGAGCGGAAGCTGCAGGTCTCAGGTTTGAGTGGCCACAGAGAGCGCTTGACTGAGGTGTTGAGAGGGGTCGGTGTGTGGTGGCCGAGCCCCACAGGAGCACACAGAGTGTAGATTTACTGCTGCACTGAGAGGGGGGTGGGGGGGAACAATCGCTGCGCCACAGGATGAGCGGAACCCACTGAACCCAGAACACCTGCGCTCGCTGATCAAAGGCGAATTCCGTTTTGTGCATGTACAGTAATGTATCGGCCATATTGTTCCCATAATTCCCAGGCCCTCTAGAGATAGAGCGCCATTAACATGCAGGCTCCATGCTGCTAGGGCTGACGGCGAGCCAGGAGCACATTCAAAGCGTGTTTGAGAACAGTACGTCCATACGGATGGCCTCTTAAAGGGCTGCTGGATGCAGTTGATTTAAAGTAGCCCTCCTCGTCCAACATATAGATCCCCCTTCCCCCGGAAGCCCTCGTCTGTCTTGGCTCTCTGGCGCACAAGGTCATCCCCTAGCCAGTCACGACACTCCAATTAAGGCGACTGATGGACACAGCTAATTGGGAGGATTTATAACCTCCTTTTATTATGCTTTATGAGGAAGGCAAGTGGAGGGCATTACCATTTATAGGCCTCGGGGCTCCGCGCTGGATCACTGTCGGCTCGCCGCGGTCCAACCTGACCGCCGAGTACTGCCGCAGCGACGCGGGAAAGACACTGCCGAGACAGACCGGTAGGAAGGTGCAATGACCCCCCCCAACCCCCCCCCCCCCCCCCCCCCTTCCCATCAGCCCTCCCTGTTTCAGGTTATGATCTAATGAGAGACTATGTCGGACAGAGAAATGATACATCACAAAAACATAAAAGTGATACATGGAGAGGAAGGGGAAAAGAGGTAGCAGGAGAGATAGGAGGAGAAAAATAGAGAGATTGAGGGAGACGGAACGAGGGAGGACGTGGAGGTAAAGGTGGAGACGCAGAGGTAGGCTCCGTGGGGCAGGAAGGCAGGGGGAAGCAGGCTGGGCCCCTGTAATGAGAGTGTGGTTATTGATTGTGTTGTCAGGGTGGCTGACCAGGGTCCCGTGTGCTCTGGGCCCCAGTCCATCTGTGGACAATGCAGGCAGTTACAGCTCACTGCCCAGCCTAATAAAGAACAGGCAGATTGATGTCACCAGTATGGTTGAACTCTGCCTAACACTGCACCGGCACCCCTCCACACACACGCGCGCACACACACACACACACACACACACACACGCACACACACACACACACACACACACACACACACACGTGCACGCAGCAGGACAGTCAGGGAGGGGTGACGGGGTGGTGAAGACATTTTATTTTCAACAATTTAAAGAGATCCGCTCAGTGATCATTGGTACTAAGGAATCTGCTGAGAATATGATTTGATAAAATACTCAACTAAAAGTGTATTTAAAAAGGAGGATTTATTGCTTTCTGTTGCTAGGCTAGAAATCAATTAAATACCAATCCCATGCAGCTGCGCTCATGCGGCCTTTTCATTACACACTTCAATTTAGTAATACTACAATAGTGAATAATGTCATTTTCTAGGAGAGAAAAACATATCTAGATCCAGATGCACACACGCACGCATGTGCACGCACGCATGTGCACACACACACACACACACACACACACACACACACACACACCACACACACACACACACACACACACACACACACACACACACACAGAGAAAGACAAAAATAACATGAAACCTGTTTGTAACAACCAGAGCAGGAAAACGCAGTCTGTCACAGTTCTTTGTGTGAATCCCCTCAGGGGACAAACTAGCAGCACTCTGTCAGTCTAGCACACGCAGAACAGACCACCTTCTCCACCTCCCAGTGCTACACAACACATGTCTTAAAAAGAAGGAAAAAAATAATAATCATCTTACGCCATGAGTCAACAGCGTGGCGTTATGGTCTGGCTTGACAGGGCATCAAGTGAGCTCTCTCGTAAAAATGGTAGAGCGCAAGACATAATGATGGCTTCATGTTCTGCTGGTTAAAGGGGAGGTCTACTTTAGGAGGAAGTCAGTGGGACCACCTGAGTGTCTGGCAGCACCCCAGCACTGGCCGTACGTAGCCTCTGTGGCAGCAGCGCGAGCGATTACTCCTGCGCAGCCAGCCAAAACACAAAAATCAATAAACAATCTCAACGTTTCTGAGGGCCTTTCGTCTGACCTAATAAATGTCTCAATTCACTGTTATGACTTCATTTCGCTTTAACGTCTTCTTCATGTGCATCTTTTGCCGATCAATTAGAGAATGGAGCCCCCCCACCCCTCCGCTCCTCCCCTCCCACTCCACCCCTATCATGACATCTGCCCTCGATCCGCCGCTGCCACACACACACACATGCAGACACACACATACACACACACACATGCAGGCACACACACACACACACACACATGCACACATTTCTCCATGCACAGGCACAAGGTGAAGAGATATTTTTATCCTTGAAATTAGATACTGTTTGAAAGCATTCTCTCATGGTGGGCAGAAATCCATACCGCCACGTCATTCTACTACACGTTTCCCTGTGCTGGGTAATTGTATCTAATACCTAGTAAAGTAAGACTGCATGTCACTAGACTAGACACACAGCAGAACCAGTGACTATCTTGTACACGGCTCCTCATACAAATCCCATGGAGTGGCTGCAGCGGGTGGGTACAGTCAGGTAACAAGATGTCTACATACAGTAAGTGTTCAGGAGAGGCTCCGTTTCCAGGCTGTCAGTGACGATGACGAGCGCGCCGTCTCTCCCCGGGCTGCTCCTGCTGTCATGGGCCCTAATCCCGGCACTGGAGGGATGACAGGTGAGCGGTGCCAGAGCCCCTTGGTCTGTGACTGGGAGCTCCGGGAGAGAATCTCACACACGCGCCCCTCTCTTGTCTCCCATCGATCCTGCCAGTTCCCATTATTGTCAATCAGAGCGGCGGCGTCTCCACGGGGGAGAGGGGGGGGGGGGTTGGGGGAGCTGTGCGGCAAGGCGAGAGTCGGGGGCAGTGGGGTGCGGAGGAGAGGAGAGCGGCGCACGCCGTGGCGCCTGCTAGGCACCGTACCAGCGCGGGGGCCACGGGGGGCCCGGCTCCAGAGGCCACCCCGGGCAAGATGCCACCACTCATAGCGGGACCTCTTTCTTGCTTTACAACACAGAGTGTGCATGGTTGAGAAGCGCAGAGGGGTGAAACCTCTGGAGCAAAAGCCGTGCTTTGTGCGTCTGCAATAGGAAGCAGCTGAGGCTCGGCTCGCCGCGAACATAGTTTCACAGGGCTGTCAGCGGGAAAGCATTACTGCCCTCTCAGACGTGACTGCCTTGTTAGAAAAATGACATAATAACAATGACAGGAGTAATGGAACAGAAGTGAGGCGCTGTTCCACAGGATGAGGTGGGGTGGGGAGGTGGCCGCTCTCTGGGGCCAGGTCCCATCAGAGGGGCCCCAGATGGCTCCCTGCGCGGGCACGTCCCCTGGCGGCCCCTGACCCTGAGCGGGCTGCTGGCGTGGCACTGCGCGGGCGTTCTGGTCGGGGTAATGCGACCATGCGGCGGCTATAAGCCCGGGAGATTGATGGGCACGGTGCCCTCCCTCCACCGCACTGTAAAAGATTATCCGCTCACCCGCTGGAAACAAAGCTGTGATGGAAATTCGTCTCGCATCATCAGCAACAAAATATCTACACGGCGAAGCGGGAGTCTCTCATTTTTCATGGGCTATATATTAAATAAAAAAAAGGCATTAAAGAAAAAAGGAAGTGGGGTGGGGAGGGGCTGAGTGATGGCGCTAGTTAGTATCTTTTTTTTTTTTTAAATGGGGCCACTTGAATCTGGGAGATTATAAGGTTTTTATTGGCTGTCAGGAAACACAACTTTCTGCGTACTTCATCCGCTGGAGCTCGTAACGCTCTGATTAGAATGCCAGCCGAAATGAAAAGGAATGGTGCTGGTAGAAGACACAGGGAGAAGCAGGTGCAGGGTGAGCACAGACGCCCCGGGATCTGCAGTCTCTCTCTCTCCCTCTCTCTCTCACACACACACACACACACACACAAACACAAAATGACCCACATGCACACACACACTCACACACACAAACCCCAGTATGAACGAATAGGGCCAGTCACAGTCCTCAGCCGTGGGATTGATACACTACAGGTTCAGATTCAGCTCTGGTGGCAGGATCCAGTTACACTCAGAGGGAGAGGGAGAAACACTGAGCCTCCGTTACTCTAAGCAGGATACACAAGATACATCAGCTGGAGTGTTATCAGTCTCTAAGTGAATATTGTATTCAGCTGATATGTGGTATTTGAATTTCCCATTAGTGGGAATGGTTGCGCCGCACGAATGAAAAAGACCCACTTGGTGCTTGTTCATTTCACACCGACCAGGGAGAATAGGAGCCTCTCGTTCCCAGTGGCACAGCGGTGATAAGGATGGACTGATGGAAGCTGTTGGTGAGCAGGTGACTAGTACATGGAAACTGACTGCTGTTAGTCAAAGGGTCACCTCTAAAGGTAGTTGCCATGTCGGCTTGGAGCATAACCACCATTTACCATTCACTAGGAGAACCGACAACTTTTCCTGTATTCACTGTGATCATTTTCAGGGGCCTCCTACCTGCCTCTAGTGGTACAGGAGTACTATCACTATGTGTACCATGGGCTGTTGGATACAATACTATCACTATGTACGTGACTGCCTTGTTAGAAAAATGACATAATAACAATGACAGGAGTAATGGAACAGAAGTGAGGCGCTGTTCCACAGGATAAGGTGGGGTGGGGAGGTGGCCGTCACTATGTACCATCACTATGTACCATGGGCTGTTGGATAAAATACTATCACTATGTACCATGGGCTGTTGGATACAATACCATCACTATGTACCATGGGCTGTTGGATAAAATACTATCACTATGTACCATGGGCTGTTGGATACAATACCATCACTATGTACCATGGGCTGTTGGATAAAATACTATCACTATGTACCATGGGCTGTTGGATAAAATACCATCACTATGTACCATGGGCTGTTGGATACAATACTATCACTATGTACCATGGGCTGTTGGATAAAATACTATCACTATGTACGCACCGACAATACGGCAGACGAGAGCCCATGAGGAAAAAGTCAACAAGGAATTGAGCAAATTATACTTTCAATTCCTCAGAGCAGAGTGAGACAGAAAGAAAGAGGGGGGAGAGATACAGAGAAAGAGAGAGAGAGAGAGCAGTGAAAACTCAAGAGCAGGGGGGGGGACATCAAACTCCTAACCATGACAGAGCTGGCTCTTTCTGACGAGAGGAAGCCATTGATTTTTCCTCCATTTCACCATCAATCTGTTGGAGAAGAGGTGGCTGAGGGTTCCCAGACAGCTGATGATGTGATTTGTAACCGTGGACCACCGGTGAGTGCAGAGAATTGCTCCAACTCTCAACACGTGGCAAAGTGACTACACCCGACGTCCACAGCATCCAGCCACAAGATTAACAGCGGGGGATCTATTGATAATCTCCACAGGCCTAGGGAGTATTTCCTCTGTCACACACCACAGCCACTGGTCCATTCATGTTCAATGGAACCATGGTCAAACCTCGTGGGTTTCCACTGTGTAATTCTGTTGCATTTGCAAATATATAACATGTGATAAACAACCCCTTTGGGAACATTTTGACATACAAATATGAATTATATATATATATATATATATATATATAGGCATTTATTTTTATTTTATCAGGTTAGTCAATTAAATATCCAGCTCTGATTTCTAGAAAAAAATAATTTTCAGTCATCATAAGTATTGAGACTTGTTTATTGAACACAAACTCAGAATAAAATAATATGCATTTGAAAGGCATAGGCATTACTTGAAGTACTTGTGACACACAGGTAAGAAGATACATACACAGGTAGAGCCTACCATACAGACAACACATTACATACTCTTGTTAAAACATTTCAGTCGATTATGAAGTCAGTTTTCTGTACAAAAACAAAAAGAAAGTTCAGATTCAATCAAACCGGTTCCTGTACTTTATACAGCGTCTGAGCCTGGGGCACATCCACCTGGTGGCAACATCGGAATCTTACACAGTCTCTGGGGTCTCGGTCATGGAAAGCACAGCCACCACATAAATCCACCCCGAGGTTTGATTGAATTTAACTATTGTTAATGTCTATCTAACATCTAGTGACAGCGTACGGGCTATCTAAAGACGGAGTAATCCTCTTTAGATCATTTGCAAAGCAATTAGGCATGCCTTCACAGCTATTAAATATAAAGATACCAGCCTACCAGATAAGATGCTATTTGTGCTACATATCAAACGAGTTAGCTGCCTAAGAGCCTGGATGTGGGGGAGATAGCTTTAAATCCTTGTAATGAAATTTAAAAAATCATAGTAAAAAATAAAATAGATAGACCTATCTACTGTACTACATAGCTATCGTGGAAATTACATCATGATTTCAATATCCACAAATTCTTTATCTTACCATGTACAGGCCTACAATTAAGCATCACATCATACATACAATACATATATTTATGTAATACAGTGCAATAGTTTATAACTTTTGTTCGAATGAATAACAATAACGACAATATCAACATTCTGACATTCCATATATCAAGGCAAATATATAAATTCAATCAGCTGCCAAGAAAGATAGTAGAGACACTGTACTATACAAGGACCGTCCTGGCGCAGTGGTACCAGCACACTGAAAGTCCCACTTGGGCTGGTTTGCATGGACAGCGAGTGCCCAAATCAAACCAGGCCACTTCTTGAAATTTGGACGTCGATTTGGACCCTCAAGACCTGTAACATGCATTCGTCAGTTGGGACCCGAGAAAACTCTTTTCCCACGCGTTTCTACCATCGCTTGCTACAAGGCGGAGCAAAATCACATCGACATAAAAAAAAATAAAAGTAAAAACTAGGGGACTTAAAAAAAAATTCCCCAGTGACCGGTGACCTGGAGGGAAGAGGAGCCTGCCCTACTTGCATAGAGACCAGGTTCAAACAGAGTTTATGACTACATTATCTAGCCCCTTTCCTCTCATCTCCTCTCCACCCATCAGTGGACACCGGGAGCCCCCCCCCCCCCCACACCGCCCACCCTCCCCCACACCCGCTGGAGGAGACAGACCGGGCATCACTCATTCACTCGCCTCCTAGGTGCCTTTGTCAGGTGATTGCTGGCGGAAAAAGGAAAACAGATCAATACATCTCCCGTGGGGCTGACAGGTAATCTTTACCTGGGATGAAATATGAGTGGTACCGGCCCGCTGGATTCCTTAACTGTAACAGGGCAATTGACTGGCTGCACGGAAACCATTCCCCCTAAACCCCTACATCCTGGCCATTGGAAATTCATTTTGGGGCATATGGTTTGGCTGGAGACGTCACCATGGTGACCGCTAATTACCATTGAAGCGTTGTTTCTCCCCTCCCCCCCACCGCCCCTTCTGCCATTGATGAAACTTGATCTCAACTGATCCCACTTCCTCCCTGTCAATTCCTTGGCACCAAAACACAGACTGACGGATAAGGCGGCGGCAGCAGCGACAAGCTCTCCTCAAAAGACTACACGGGTCCGATACTTGTCAGCCACACTAGAGAGGATCTGTCTTAGAGAAGCCTCGGAGTCGTCTCTGATGAATCTGCCACTTGTGTGTTTTTCTCATCATGGGCATCAGTCTGAGTTATTCCTAGTGTATATATCAGGTCTACGGTCCCTGCGTGGTGCTACCCAGAGAGGGTCCCAGCACGGCAGGGCTCCGAGAAGCCCCCCTGGTCAGGCTGGAGCGGCAGCAGCCAGGGGGTGGGATGGTCCCTGCCTCGACACTTTGACTGATTCCCGTGGCAGGATCTTGTGAGACGCATCCATTTAGATGAGTGTTGCACACACAGCATTTATAAATGTCATCCGCTGCCAACAGGATCACATAAAGCCTTCACAAAAGGACGATTGTAGAACTATAAGTCACATTAATTCACTAATCTGATATGGCGCAGCATGGGTGTTAACTATTGGTAAGTGTTCCTTATTAACAACGGCTTTGAAGAGTCTAAAAAGACAAATAGCTGAAAATGACACTTAATTTCCCTGAAAAGCATCACTGATGCAGTTCAGGCGATGGCAACGATTGATTCCGATATATAAAACGCATTGTTCTGCTTATCCTCCTCCGGTGTTGTTCACTAAATTGTTCAGGGAATGTTCCGTCATATATTACTGTAGTGGCATGGTGTTGACATTTCTGGGAATGACTCAAGTCTCCTCTCACTACTCGCTCATAAGCCTGCTTTCAACCGTGTCCCACTCCATGCTAAGCTCAGTTACAATAACAGCCATCCCACTGCCGCGCCTAAAACAGCCTTTTTAAAACAGATTTGCAGCTGGCCTTGAACCTTAACGGTGTTGAGGGAAAAGCGTGAATATGGAAGCTGAGCCCGGGGAGAACAGAGGCGTCCCGCGGAGCCCCGAGACCACAGCGCCTCTGTGTTGTGTTAATGAGCACCTTTGTAGCGAGTGCAGCGTTTAAAATCCATGCTAATAGGAAGCCTGTTCTTTGTGTGGCTCTACCGGCGGTCGCCTCTGTGAACCTTGTAGCAGCATGAGGTAGCCTGAACTTTCTGACGCGCTCCTATCTGTAAGCTAGCAATGCGCAGCTACACGCAGGCTTGTTGGTCCCTCCCTGGCAGGCGTGGAGCGACAGAGGAGGACGACCACCCCCCCAGCCACTCAACCCCTGACCATCATTCCAGTGTCCCCGCTGACGAACGCCGGGCTACTAAAGAGGACATAATTGTCGGGGCTGTGAGGGGGCAGGTGGTCTGGAGACGGTATGTAGAGAGAGGGGGGGGGGGGGGGGGGGGGGGGGGGGAGGAGCTGCCTGGTGCAGAGTCTTGAGTCGCGGAAAACGAGGAGGCTCTTGAAGCTGCCTTCCTCCTCGAGGACATGGCTGGCTAAGGAGTGATTAACCAGGCTTGATTGCATTAACATTTTCTCATCCTTTTAATACTAACTGGAAAGACTTGATGTAGTGTCAAAAATGCTGATTTGGAGAGTAACAATATGTTTCAGTCAGGAGGAGGTGTTCAGTCTTTGTCTGGTGAAAACAGTTCTTCCTACGGCTACAGTGCCTTCTTCCGCGGCTGTTCCTACCCCTCCGCCTCGTCTCCTGGGGGGTTGAATAAACTCTCAGGCAGGGCGAGATCTGGCAGCTCAGAAGCACGAGGCCGTGGAAACGCTGCTCTCGACGCCACAGCCTCTGGCGTTATGGTGATACAGGCTCCTCTTGCCTCTTCTCCCAGGTCGTCCTTATGAAAGGGGAAGCAAGCTGGAGAGGAAACAAACATCATGTGTTGAACAGCAACATCACCAAATAACACTTTGGTGAAAGACATCGCGTCCATTTTGACAGGCCATCTTAATAGACGACGGAAAAACCTCCCTGCTTAAAAATCTAACTCGATGTTGGTCCACGACTCGTACAGTAGACAGCTTCTAATTTTATGTATATTGAAATAAACCTTTGGAGCAATCCTGCTCTAATAGACTAAGTCTTAATGAGGTTTTGGTCAAGTGAGCTCAATCCAATTTGGCCTTGTGGACATGGTTATTAAAGGGCCAATCTGTGCTGCTCCTACGGCTCAACCTCCCCCTCCAGCTACAGTATGAGAGGCTGTGTTTGTGACTTCATCACAGTAATCTCGCGGAATACTTTCCCCCCCGTCTAAAAGATCTTCATTCTCTTGATCATGCTCCTCTCTCTCTCTCTCTCTGAGTCGGGGGGGGGGGTTCTGAAACAGAGCTTGGGGCCAATTTTCCACAGGAAGGCGGGATGGACTCTAAAAACAATTGCACTCAATAAAAATCTGTTCTGCTTTTTCTACTTTCCCCCGCATCCGTTGGTAAATAAATCTATCCTGGAGGGGGTTAGTGAAAAGTTAGTGGCGGACGGTCACACAAGACATTCACAAGGCAGTGGCAGAACAGAGGACATGGGGAGCAGAAGTGACATTGTGCCTCTGTGCTGTCTCAAAGGATTAGGCATTACAGCATTCACTGGCATGTGCTTTTGCTCCTTCCCATTATATCTGCTTGTGCCTCTTTCCAGATGACTTGTCCCCGAACTGATCCGGCGGGCAAGATAATTGATTAATATTTCTTGAGGGAATGATGACTAACTGTTGCCGAGGCTCAGCCCCAAACACTCAGAAGCCTCGCGGTCGAGACGGGGCAGAGAACACTCAGAAGCCTTGCAATCGAGACGGGCAGAGAATTCAGGGCTTTCTTCTTTATAACAAAGACACTAGAATGACTGGCAGTGGTAGTCATCAAAACATGAAGGATTTAGACATTTCAAATGGAGAATAATCTCTCAAATTATACCAGTACATTTGACTTGTTTTGTGTTGCCAAAATACCTACACCTATGTTCAAAGGAGATTACATCCGGATCAATAAAGGCGCTATAAAGCAAAGATTTTGTGTCAATGGGAGAATTATACAGTTCTCTTGTGCGTTTATTGAGGCTGATAATGGGTGGCTGAATGCAACCAACTTACCATCTTAATAAGCTCTCATGTGCTGCTCTCTAAAAACAATCATTACAGGCCTTCCTGGAGCTCCCCCACCCTGTTTATTAATCAGCTAATTATACATTGACAGTAATGGTCCTGCTGATTCCCACACTTAAATGAACAGGGCTGAATGGCTCTTTAATGATTACCCTTTGTGTTTCTCTCACTCTCTCTTACACACACGGGCACACACACACAGGCACGTGGCACACACATTACACACACACACACACATTACATACGCACGCACGCACACACATTACACACACACACACACACATTACATACACAGGCATGCATTGCACGCACACAAGTTCATGCACACACACGCGCAAGCACACATGCACATTTCACAATTGGAAAAAACTAGGACATTCAAATCAAACCGCTTGTGAAAGGGCTGGAACACTGGCACACAGCACATGAGCAGCTGAGTTGATATAGTAGCACCCTAAATTACAGTGGTCTAAATGATATAGTAAAAAGGAATTAGCATAGTAATATGAACAGCAGCTAAATGTAAACAGCGGATGATGAAGCCCGTTTTAAAAACAAGGCAGAAAACCCCTGGTCCCAAAAGGCACTCTGATATCTGTGATCTAAAAGTAATGTGGCAGAATACAATGAATCTCTCCCAAATCATGTGCGAATGTTCAGCCTACAGTGGCGGCAATGCCACCATGACACTTTGGTGGAGCAGTCGCGGGCAGAGGGGCAGGTTGGGGAGAGAGAGGGAGAGAGAGAGAGAGAGAGAGAGAGAGAGGAGGTGGTTGTGCGGGTTTTTGAAGGACACGAGAGAAAGAGTGGAGTGGAGCCGGAGAGGGCGAAATAGTGCAGTGGGCTGCATTTCTGTCAGCAGAAGTGATGGCTGAGTGGTGGCGTTATTTGTCTTGTGCTGCCACACGGCCCTCGCACCAGCCTGGGCATTAATGAGAGGGGGCCGGACCGCCGGGCAGGAACACGCAGGGCCTCCGACGCAGGTGATCTGTCACCCAACCGTCCTGCTCAGGCAAGGAGACACATGGAGAGACAGAGGCAAGCAGGGAGAGGCAGAGAGGGGCACGGGCAGCCAGATGACGGCTGGGCCCTACATGGGCACTTGGTTGTGGTACATTCCAAGACATAGGGGGTAACATTCAATAACCAGTCGGAGTATATTAATCAACAGCTAAAAACAGCCTGCAGACTAAATGTCCTATTTAATCAGTATCATACTTCTATTTACTCAGTACCATCCTTCTATTTACTCAGTACAGTACTTCTATTTACTCAGTACCATACTTCTATTTACTCAGTACAGTACTTCTATTTACTCAGTAAAGTACTTCTATTTACTTATGTAAGATAATCGGGTCCTCAGCCAGTAATCACCTCGTCACCTGTGGCTCCGTGAAGTTTCTGCGTTGCGTTTATCTCTTTCTCATCGTACTAGCTGATACACGATATCTTCCCCCATTGATACATTCGTCTCCAAAGAATTAACGACACACTGGAAAACAGGATACCTCTCCTGGATGTTGACGTTTATTTCCATAAACATACTCTGTACAAGATGGAAACTGTTCTGAAAAGTCTTTGACTGCTATTGAATTCATTATTCTAATGATCTCTCTCTCTCCATCAGCCCGGTGGTTGTCGCGGCCTAGTGTTATCCAAAAGCCTTCCCTGTTAGCCGAAGCTAGCTCGTGGCAACCGGAGGGTGGGTCTCTCTGGGTCTCTCGGTCTGTGTGTGTCTACGCTTCGTTTCTTAGTCTAACCAGAACTCACAGCTAATAACATCTTTCCCCTAGCAACCGGTGGCCATCCCCGTAGCCACGCCCCTTCTCTCGTTACTAAGTGACACGACGCCATGGCAATGACGCTCTTGTCACCTCTGACACACTTTAACACCCTTTTCTCTATCTCTTCCCCATAGCAACGGCTCCTCTGTTGATATTAACTCCCCTCTCTAGCCGACCAGCCTTGGCCCCATCTCTAAACACCCTGCCTGCTGCTCCCCCACTGTCTACCGTGCAAACACACACACTGGCTGCCAGCTACTTTTAAGATCTATAGATCCGTCTGAGTAGATGCTGTCCTCTACAGATATTTACATTATGTACACCTTGAAAAACAGGGCTATTCTTTCACTTAGTACAGTACTTCTATTTACTCCGTACAGTACTTCTATTTACTCAGTAAAGTACTTCTATTTACTCAGTATCACACTTCTATTTACTCAGTATCGTACCTCTATTTACTCAGTAGAGTACTTCTATTTACTCAGTACCATACTTCCATTTACTCAGTACAGTACTTCTATTTACTCAGTATCATACTTCTATTTACTCAGTATCGTACCTCTATTTACTCAGTACAGTACTTCTATTTACTCAGTAAAGTACTTCTATTTACTCAGTAAAGTACTTCTATGTACTCAGTACCATACTTCTATTTACTCAGTACCATACTTCTATTTACTCAGTAAAGTACCTCTATTTACTCAGTACCATACTTCCATTTACTCAGTACCATACTTCTATTTACTCAGTACCATACCTCTATTTACTCAGTACAGTAATCCAAGCTCCCTCTGCAATGTGCCACTGAATGGGCATGAGTTTGAGTTTATTACCATCATCCCTTTCCAGAGAGGAAGATGAAGAGCATCATGGGAGACAGTGGGGGAGGAGCAACATTCCAATAATTAATTAGTCGAGCCAAGGATATTAGAATCCATCAGGGTCTTTACACTTATGGATTCATCTCTGCCTTGCAAAGAATTCTCTCGCAAATGTATTTTACAGTACAGGTCAGTGGTCTCAAAAACCCAAAACCCACATTACCTTGTGATATATTCTCCACTCATCATCTGCTCATTACAGAATAGTTAACATTATACCAATCTCACAAAATACGGACAAGTCCCTAATGAATCCAACTCCAGTGACGACTTCAAACCTTACTTTAATACTTTTCTACACCAACGGCATGAAACAAACACCCCCTCGTATTCACATGCTTTGTTCTATATCTAGTAAGAAGTTGTTGTCCATCTCTGTAGTAGGTGAGAAGAGGTAGAGAACGGCCAATTTAAGGCTGAGAAGTGGAACAGTCATATAATCCAATCAGATACCTGTCTTCATACGTTTTTGTTTTTTTTTCTTTCACAGCCGGCTCCAACACTGCACGCGAAGTGCTAAGAGGGTAAAGAATGGAGACAAAGCAACAGCTGGGTACCTGCTTCAGCAAATCCCCCACGGAATCCTGCGAGACACCTCCAGCCACAGACCATTTTCACTCCTGATTACAGAGCTTCAAATGAACCACTAACGCGTACGACGACTACAGGGTTCCCACAGACATTGCAAACTGAAATTCAAGGACTTTCAAGTACTTTCCCAAGCACTATTTTTCATTTTAAAAGGGCATTTAAAAGGATACAATTTGTATGGCTTAAAACCAATTTCTGACAATTAGTTACACTTTAGATGAAAAAAACGTATTTCTTGATTCAGAACAATTTTATCATGGATGAACAAAACTTTCAATGCGAATGGTTGATTTGAATTTCAATGACTTTTTAAGCATCTTGTAAAAAAATGGGCTGTTTAAGGAATTCCAGGCCTTGACATTTTTTCATAAAAATTCAAGCTCTTCAAGGACCTTGTGCGAACCCTGCGACTAGTCCCTTCCTCTGGCCGACCCAAAAACAACACGTGGGGGGGGCCTGTGTTGTTTCGCCGAGAGCAAAACCCAAAAGAGCCGCACCATCCCTGTATACGCGGGAAACACGCCCCGTCCACGTTTACACAAGAACGAGTCCATTCAAATGACGCGACTCAGAGGGAAAGGCTACACTTATTATGGGTTTAAAACATTTATGATTATGGCTTTTCTGGGAGGCGAAAGAGAACATTGAAAATCTGTACACATAAACTGTGGTGGCTTGTCAGTGTGAATGCGAGTCTCCTGGCAAGCAGTGATATTACCAAGGAGAGGCATGGTGGAGCGGGGCGCCAAGGTAAAGATTTATACAGAGCAGTTGCAACCGCAAAAACTGACATTGGACGACATGGGCTGCATGATAAATCACTGTGGACAAGGGGGCACCAGACACTGGAAGCAGGAAAAACACTCTGAGCGGGAAGACGGGAGGGGAGGGGGAGGGGGGGGGTGCTAAACTGGAACCTTTAAGAAAAATATTTCAATTATCTCAAACTGTGTGCTGAAAATCTCCACTTTAATTCAAATTCACATTTACATGATTTTTTATAATAAAATTATAATTCGCTTGTTTTTCCTTTCCATCTTTGTGTTCGACATAGATTGAGGACCTCACTTTATATAATCTACTAGAGAGAAATTAAGTAAATCACATTTTGTTGGATATTTTGTAGATCACATACACACACACACACACACACACACGTGCACGCGCTTGTGTATGAACCCTATCTGGCTCCTCCAGCTGCCAACCGTGGACCAGAGTCTTCTCCAGAGGAGAAACTGAGGGATGCCCCACCGCCCCTTCCCTCCGTGTGGTGAATATGAGGGGTCTTTAGGGGGCAGGGGTGAATCTTTTTTTAGTTTTATGAGAAGTGGCTCCGCGCCGGAGAGGTGAAGGACAGAGTTGCCGGCCATTCCATCACTCAGTGCAATAAATGGATGCAATCTGTATCCCCCAGTAAAGCATTGGCTGTTTTTAAATTCCACCTCTTTTATCCAAATGAATGATGGGACCCCGGTACAGTGCACT
Source organism: Notolepis coatsorum (assembly GCF_963971535.1). NCBI lineage: Eukaryota > Metazoa > Chordata > Actinopteri > Aulopiformes > Paralepididae > Notolepis > Notolepis coatsorum. Next base: position 35,933,437 of record NC_140167.1, read on the forward strand.
GTGCGGTAATATTAATATACATCAGAGGCCCGCGCCCCTCACTAAATCAGGGAGCCGGCAGCATTTGTTATTTAAATGACAAACAGCGGCTGCGAGAGCGGAGCGGGGAGAGAGGGGACGCGGGAGAAGAGGTGGACAAACCAATTCAGATTTCAATCCTGCAAAGACACCAGGCCTGGAGCCATCAGCCTAATGAAAAAAGGCAGCTCTGCTGGCCCAAACGGACCGCGCAGCTGCTGCGGGAGACAACCTCGGGACGAGGGCCCGGCACTCCGCCCATCACACTTCTATTCTCTTCTCTGCACGGAAGCACGGGGCTCCCAATATAAACACAGCTAACAGAGTCTGACCGAAGCCTTCCCTCTGCCGTTAACAAGCTGACACGCTATCGTATGATATACCGGACCTAAAAACACATTCTGCATATTGTACTGCTAGGAATGGTAATAGACAGAAATCTGGGGGTAAGGTTAAATACTGTACGTGGAATAAAAAGCCAAACAGATTTTCACATCTGGAAAACAAGGACAAAATAAAATCATCCTGAGCAATGTAGGCATTATCTTTATGCAGTTAACTAGTGGCAAAATTGTAGACCAAGGACTGCTGGAAATGTGTACTAAGCGTAGTGTCAATCGGACATATGGTGTAAAAGTTATGGTTACGTTGTACATTTAGGAATGTGTTCATAGCGCCACCATCTGGCCGATTGGTGTGATATTTCTTGTGAGGCTTGCAACATGGGTGTCAAGTTTGGTGCAAATAGGAAAAAGAGTTCATGAGTAACACATCCCTTCCTGTTTAGGATGCATTTTTATTGGCAGTCATACTATAGACTCTAGAGGTGATATTATCACCGATAATATTATTGTCGTTTACGTTACCGATATCCCGCTGTTTGATTAGCAGTCTTTAAAAATTTCATTTATTTTTAAGCTAGCACGAAGATACTGGTATCATATGAGGTTATAGCTTTTCAAAGTTCTGTTTGACTGTTTATTATAGCGCCACCATGGGCCAGATTGGTGTGGTATTTGTTGCGATGCCTTGGCATACCAATGTGGAATGTCTTTCATCGCTGCAAATTCCATGTCTCTGGCACGTACCATATCATGGCAAGAAAAGGTTTTAAAATTTTGGGGGAAAGACAGACTGATAAAAGACAGACAGATAGATCGACTGACTTTGCTTATACTAGCTGCTTGTCCGCAGCTAAAAATGTCCCTTGGTTAATTTGGGCGTCTGTGTCCTGTAAGCAGCAGTTTTGTCTTTTGGGGGACATTACCTGATGTGTTGGGCAAAGCAGAAGTCTTCCTTCTTCTCTTAATATCGCCTGTGCACAATAGCCCTAAATGGACATTAGTCTGCCTAGAAGGAAGACAGAGCAAATGTTAATCACAGAAAATCAAGATGACTTACCCCCCCAATCTACAAAACCAGGACATTCAGACATACGGTGCCAAATTATCTATAAGATGAAAAGGTGCACATTTTTGCCAGTTTGATTATTTCATGTAAACATTTGTTTTGTGTATTTAAAGTAGGAATCTCCAACAGGTAAGTTGTGTGATCAAACACTAAGACAAAACAGGCAGGGCCGGTTCTCGATCTTTTGGGGCCCTATACAAAAACCTGTTTAGGGGCCCCCCTATCTAAAGACAAGTTAACTAGCTACAGTAGCATCTATTTTATTCATCGTTTCTTGTATGTTTGTTATATTTCCTGACAAAGCCATATGCTGCTTTCTAGGCACACAAAAAGAAAAACAAGAGGGCACACAGGGGCACCCCTGGTGGCTTCAGGGCCCTACGCAACCATGTAGTCTGCATATAGCAAAAAACGGCCCTGGCATATAAAGAGGCATGAGGACTATGTGTCTCGGTTCACGTAAACAGATTACACCTGCTGTGTGCCTCCTGTGTCATGTGTCAGGATCCCCCCCACAGCCCCTCACAGCCCTGATTACCCAGATGTAAAGTTAAGGTCAAGGTCCTCGACATCACTGGCGGTATGAGCAGCCAATGTGATGGGTTGACTTTGTTATCTGTGCGTGGTGTGTGTGTGTGTGTGTTTGTCAGAGTAAAAAGAGAGAGTGAGAGAGAGAATGATAGTTTGAATAAACCAAATAAGTGTGTGAATAAGCCACATGATAAATAGTACAGAGGAAAATCAGGCGTTAACTTCTTCCCGCGTCGCCTCACATACAGTACACACACACGCATGCACACACCTAGACCACATCCCGAGTGACAATCTTTAAATGAACTATATGGTGTGCTAGTTGAAAAGCCCAGTAAAAAGGTAACCTGTAAAAAAAGAAAGATTCTTGACACACTGCAAAACAACAGAGCAGCCCGTAATAGAAGAGCTCCTCGTTAACCAGGACGGCTCATCCTGGGCTACATAAACCCCACCACCCCAACAGGCACGTGCAAAGATAGGGCCCTGTCAGGCCAGCCTTTTAACAGGCTACGTGTTCCGTGACCCCAGCGCCCATAAATCACATGACGGGTGTGCAGGCGTGGGGTGCCGGGAGCCGCGCGGGGGGCACGCTTTGAGCGAAGTCTCTATGTTGTATAATCAATAGATATAAAAATAAATGGCTTGACCGTTATTCTCTCCCTGCTACCTCTCTCTAATAAAATCCCAGTAATGCATATTTCATTTACTTTTATACTTATTGATTACCTGTACTCCAGTTAGTAAATCAAGCGCCTATCGATCCCTCAATCGTACCTCTGTCGGACAGCACATAACCAGCCATTTGCGCCACTGATAAAGAGCTCAGACACTGAACTCCCCACAGTAAATCTTTGCAAACTAACTTTTTAATTCCAAAATCGATCCACACTTAAACGTGGCATTATTTCACGAGGCGCGCCTGCGGTATTAAAAGTAATACCCTGATGCATTTGGTGTTAATGCGCGGAGGTCCATCCCTCCATCTCTCCCCTCATTACACCGAGACCCGGGCGCTCTCGGGGCCCCCCTCGCAGCCTGGAGGGACGAGAGGCCATGTGCGGGTGTGGGCCGTCCCCCTGCTGCCGAATGCTGCAGGGCTGAGAGGCAGAGGGATGGCAGAACCCACCCCGGGGGCCCCCAGGACCCCACTGAGACGCTCCGCACCATGCTAATCAAACATTAGAATACCATCAGCTGGCTCATTAAGCAAGCCAAAACACCACCATTCATTTCAGAGTGCACTCAACGGCTTTTTATTAGCGTGTGTGTGTTGGTTGGCGCAGTTTAAAGTGTAAAGGGGCTAGTAAAAACGCATAACACCATTAAGATTTATTTTAACGTCTGGTATTTCATCGTCTTAACCGGTCACCACAGCTGCTGGACAGTTGTTGTTTTCCTCCTCCCAAGTCTTGAAACCGAGGATAAAAAAAAGACATTCTTAAAAAATATATATATTTAATCATAAAGTGGCATTGTGCAAAAGATAAAACATAAATAAAACTTGCTACAGTACATCCAATAAAGATGGCCAACAACGACTACATTCTATCAAAGACACAAGGACATTGAAGAAGACGTCTGCGAGAGATAGATTTTTTTCCAGGTCATATGAGTCATACAAAAGACACTTCTAAATGCAGTGTGGTCCCTTAGGGTGCGGCGTAAGACAGCACTGACACAGGGTCAATTGTAATCCAGGCGTCCACATCCAAAAGCAGATATATCAATTAAAAATAATAAATCCAAAGAAGAGCGAGAAGCAGCAGCTACAAAATGGCCATCTATTTTCATTAGAGTACATGGAGCTTCAGGTGTGAGCAGGATCTCAAGATGAATAGAGGTATTCAAATGAATCAGAAAGGATTAGGGTCTCCTGGGAACATGATCAATAGCTGCAAATCAATAATCAATAGGCCACTCACACCAATATACTAACTGCTGACACCGAGATCTCACAATTAAAATGAAAACTGGGGAGGAGAGAGGTGTAAGACTATGATTTATCTCACGGTGCAAATGTCATTTAGGAGTAAATAAGTCAATAGATAAAAGGCTCAGGTGGGAGCCGGTTATGCATCTTAACATGGCCGCCAGCAGCCCCAGCATTACAGTCCAAATCCCAGAAAGCATTGTGCCTATTATTCACACACCAGTACGAGGATAAATAGCATCACAACCCCGATACAGCCTTTATCACTAAACATCCAATCTCTGATTGTTGCAGTCCCACCAAACAGGAGGAGACAGCTTTTATTAATACAGTATTATTTCAAACCTGGCCCCAAAGATACAAGATTAATGTTGATGCTTTACACTAAGAATAAAAAAAAACACACACACTTTGCTCTCAAGGGTGTTTGGAAAATAAAATAAAAGTCTGATGTATTGATCATAATATTCACACGGAGGCCATTTTGCTCTTATGTCATTTTCCTTGGGAATCCCAACCTGAGCATGACATACACATGGCCACTGTGTTAATGGTCAATAGGTAAAAATCGATGTTAATAAGTTGTTCAAAAAGGAATGAAAATATACAGTAGTTAAATCAATTGGGACGCTTTTTGAAACTTGGTATAAAAAAAAACAGGGTATAAACAATTACACCGTGTCTCTCTTTTTTATCTGTCGCTATCATGCTCGTACAATCTATAACTGTGGTTATAAACTACGTTATTATAACTGTTTATAACAGAGGTAGGCACGTGTGTGTGTGTGTGTGTGTGTGTGTGTGTGTGTGTGTGTGTGTGTGTGTGTTTCAGAGTTGATCCTGGGAGAGAAGAGTAGTGTGTGTGTGTGTGTGCAGGGCTGGTGTGTAAGGACAGAGAAGCCATCTCGCTGGAGAGTAGATTTGTGCAGCTTTGGGGAGATGGATTCAGCTGGTGCCGTCCGACGGGACACATCAGAAGCACCTCGTCAACCCCCCCACCCCCCCTCCCCCCTCCCCCCTCCCCTCGTTCATTTGGGAGTATGATTTATACTTTTTGAAGTGAAGGGTCTTGAGTCGCGCTATAAAGGAATTAAGAGGCCTCCCCTGAGTCCGCCATTCAAATGAGAGCAAGGCAGGGATATGAGGGCTTTTTAATAGAGAGAAATTAGTATTCACAATGCCTCAAACTGGAATCTGAAGGAACCTTTCAGGTGGAGAAGAAAGGAGCTAGTTTAGAAAAAGGCAGCCCTAAGAAGTTGGGGGGGGACTCTTCATAGCAGTCGTGTTTTGCCCCCCCCCCCCCATCAAGGAATGGCAGAGGGCTCTGTGAAATAGCCCAAGAGAGAGAAGGAGAACGCTTGAAAAAAGAAAAGAAATTAAGAATGCACTATAAATAGGCAGAGTGGAAACAATGCAATGAAGCCTCCCACAGTCTGGAGGCCAAGGGGCTCTGCTCAACTTCTCAACAGTCCTCCGTGCAGATCCAACAGTTCCAGGGATGGCTTGGAGGCTTTTAGTTGTTATGCCAATTCCTTGTGTGTATCACGGTCCTGGTCGTTGCAATACCCTATGCCGGTCTGGGGAGGGTGTGTCCCGTCCGATACATGTGGAGTCGCCAGCCGCTTCTTTTCACCTGACAGCTAGGAGTTTCACTGGGAGAGGGTAACGTGATCTCCTCAAGATCCCCTCCCCACTGAACAGATGCCCGACCGACCAGTAGGAGTCACTATTGTAACAACTAGGACTCAAACCGAACCGGTTTCCCACCCACGAACATTGCCAATTGTGTTCCTTAGAAAACCTGACCAAGCCACCGCTACAGGGAATTGAACCTGAGTCTCTAGACGAGCGATTTTACCTCTACACTACCTAGACGCCCTGACAAAACATCTTCTGGATAAACCTTTTCATGTTGTTCTAGGTTTCCACAAATGCTGGGATTTGAAATCAGAATTTACAGACGCCACACATAACATCTCTCTATTTTGGAAGGTTAACCATGAGAAATGGTGCGTTACCGTTAAAAGTGTTGCATCTGACTACAGCTCTCTGTACAGTTCCAGGTCAGGGGTGCCATGCATGTAAAGGAGCAGGGTGTGTACGTTTCATTCTTTGTTTGCAGCACAGCCGCACAAAGAAAGTCCACATCAAAGATTGAAGTACCTGTGACGTGACTTCCTCATCAACATTTTGAATTATTTCCAACACTTTGAAAACTAGAAGAATGCACTCTGTAGAGTGCAGACCTCCACCAAGGCGTGACATTCCGTGACAATCTCCCTACTTTGAGGTTATTTTCGCATGGTACAGTAGATGACAGAAACAAAAGTTGTCTATATTGCCAGTCCCAACAGACTCGGGCAGTAGCGCCATGTTCCATGGGCCAACAATGGTGATACGAACTCAGTGAAACCATCAGTAGGATATCACAAAGGGATACTACATTCATGTCATCATGATCGGACAAGCAAGACAAACAAGAGTTCATGTTTTGAGTTTTGTGAAATAATTCTTGTGACTAATGGGTCAGGATATATGAAAATCTCATATGAAAGCTGGACGTTTGATCTGAAGGTGGTGTTAGGGGAAAGGTCATGGGGTCACCAAAATCAATAGGTTTCTTCTTCTAGAGGTCATGAATGTTCACAGCAAATGTTGTGTTTGTACAATGAACTGGTCAGGAGATACACACGTTCAAATATTGAAAGTTTGGCCTGACTTTGGTGCTAGAGGAAAGGTCAGAATTTGATGTCTATTCGGCAATAACTTTGAGATATGTTGTTCACAGACAAACATAACCTCCTTGGCAAAGATAGCAAATAATGGTTTTAAGGGCAAAATGTGAACACTGAGGGGCGAATTCACGAAGGGATTGCACGGCTTTTTCTGACGCTATGCCGGCGCAAATAGCTCTGAAACACAGTTTGCTATTCACAGAGGAGGCGCAACAGGTGAAATGAAGTGGTAACTGTGGTCCATCAGCATTGCGTCCGGTGCTATTTGCGCGTATTTAAATGAGGTAATATGGGCGGAACATGTTTCCCTTTCTATGCAAATGAGCCTCATCCAAAAACACTCCCAATTCACAACGGCCAGCGCAAATTGCACCCCGCAGTTAAAGCGACACTCCTAACGTCTTCAGAGATCTGGTGGTGACGTGAGCGACATGGGGAAATGTGGGTGATTTTTCACAAGCTCCCACGCACGCCTGTGTGCAGATCTGATCGACGCAAGATTTCTCCCGGTGGTAGATCTCGGAGGGGGGCACGACTTCCCAATGCACTTCCATCAGCGAAAACGTCGGAAAAAGGTTGGGCCGTGACGTGGGAAAAACCTCGCAGATTTCGCGCAAGCTCCCACGCACGTGCCCGTATTCCGATCCACATAATAATATTCACGGGGTAGATGTCGTTGTGGGACACAAGTTCCCAATGCATTGTCCTGTGGGATTATGCCCACTCGCGGCAATATTAATTGAGGGGCGGATTTGCAGTGATTTTGCACCATGCACGGTCTGCACAAAATAATTTATTTGTCCATGTTATTCAGCAGTAGGCTATTATGAGCAAACGAAATTCGTTAGATTGGACATTTTGATTAATAATTTCAAGCAGAGAATTGAGAAATTCGGCACTACTGATAGATGAAGTTATTTCAGTGTGAGTGAACAAAGCAATGAGTGCTTGAGAGGTTAGTCACCTTACAAAAAAATGCTTCAAATATTTGCATGAATAGAACAATTAGATTGGACTCATCATGCAGCACAAGCACAATATAACGAAAATAAATAAAGAAACCCATTATTATATATTTATCCCAAATTAACATTCTGAGGGCCTGTCTGCAGGCAGTCGGCCCCCATGCACGTCACTATACATTAACATTAGTCTATTATAATCACATCACGGTTTAATCGAACCCTGGCGTGTTTACCCCCGTGGTGCAGTTCCTCAAACTCAGGTCCGCGCCAAAAGAAACGCACCATAGTCCGCCTTGGAGCAGTTTATTTGAGGTGTGAAAGCAATCGGACCAAAAGCAGAAGACACAAAATATTGTGCATTTAACTCATTGGGTGCCATACCCGAGATAAGTCGGGTTATCTCGCCAACCGTTGAGTGCCAAAACCCGAGAATTCTCAGGTTTTTATCCTTTGATATTTTTCCTTTGATCCCCGTGCTATACACTCCCTGGCTCATCTGCCTACATTGGAATTGCAATGACGATCAAATCTCACCAGGTGGCAGTATCGCCTACCTTTTGAACTGGGAACTGGGGATACCACTCGTCTTGTGATCCACTCCGGGTTTTTCCACCTATGAGTGGATCACAACATAGCAATCGGTGGAAGATTTGGTGCCTTTGGAGCTATTCTTTCCCGTATGGTATCCATGCCCAATATACACGAGTAATTGCAATTGCCATGGGATTGACTGGCATTTATTCATTTTAGAGTACTTTCTGACTGAGGTAAGGTCTATCTTAGGTAACCTGCTGGTATTTTTTTTACATAAAACATGCTTCTGTACCGATCAGTGTCGTGTTTTTACCGGACGTAAAACATGCTCGACAAACACGATCAGTTTCTAGTTAAAACGACCCCCCCCCCCCCTTGATGATTTTGTGAAGACACATATGTACATGGTATATACCTTTGATTTGGAAGTATTTGGGGTTTCAGGCGATCAACCAGAACGATTTGGGCATATTTCATATAACGCGTCATATCTCGCAATCTATGAAAAAAGACTGGATTATTTTGGAAAGGGGCGATGTTTAGCGTGTAATACCGCACAAACTACAGTATGTAGAAATTAACTGATTAGTCAGTGATGGACTATGAACAATGCCTGTCAAATGAGCCATACTATTGTCTCCATAGCTATAATACAGAACACATGATGGTCTGCAAACATCGCTAAAATAGTCAATAACGCTGGCGCCATTGAGTACAGATGGGGAAAGGGGGTGGCACCCAATGAGTTAATGAAGCTGATTGGATGGCTTTTGTTGACATTTTCACATATATTCCCAAATATGTGATTTTTCATGATCATACGTTATTATCTTTCGCTGCTGCTGGTAAGTTGTTATTATTATGCACATGTGTTTGTTAGGATTAAAAATTATGTCCAATAAAAGGCTTCCCTGTGTGATCACATGGCTTTGTTTAGAAAGTTTGGTTTGTCTGTCAATTGGCAACAAACCAATAAAAACTGCAACATTCCGTACCATTTCAAAGCACTTATATGGGATGATGAGGTCACTGGAGGCGGGCTTTAAAATATCCTTCTACATTACACTCAAAAGAATACAATACACAGCTTCTCTGAGGAGTTTAGGAGCACAAACTCAATCCATCTATTCACACGCACACACACACACACACACACACACACACACACAGTCTCTGAGGTATAAAAACTAAAATAGGATAGATTGGTTAAAAGCAACCTCTGCTCTCGAACGGATTCCTTTAAGTAACTTGACGATGAATTTATCTATCAATATATTGAACTTTAAGGGGGAAAGTGAGTCGAATGGCCCCCTGAGAGACTGGTTTCATTTTCCTGCAGTGCCCCTACCTGTTTTTGCAGATTGAGGAGGAGCATCTACGATGGGAACTCTCTGGTACCATGTCAATAGGATACACGGGTAATGGACACATGGGGTTAAACTGGAATTGACAAGTAGAGGTAATGCTTAGATTGTGAGACTCACCAATTTGGAAGTAGAAAGTGAACATAATGTGGTAATAAAACAAGAAATAAAGAGGGAAAAAAGAAGAAATAACTAGGAGCAGGGTTTCCGCTAGCCTTTATTTTTTTGTCAGCCGATAAAATTCAAATTTACCGGACAAATGTAAATGTGAATTGTTCCTCTTCACAGGTCTCCTCCTCATTGTTGATGTTAGTAGTGGGGGTTTTAAATAATTTTGTAATGGACGTCTGTTTCGCCATTATTGTAGCCTACCGCAACAGGAGGCCATTCTATGCATTCAGTCAGCCACGCACTAACACATGTTCACTGCTCATAAAACACTTGAAATATGATTGCTGTACATTTTCGTATTGCAATGTTGTGTTACTTAACTACTGTTGTGTAACTTGTGTTACTACTGTTAATGTTGTGTTACTTTTAAAGGTGCTATAGATAACATTCAGCCACTAGAGGTCATACTAGAGCACCAGCACGTAATTTATCCAATCAGGTGCATTCCACGTGGGGAAATGGGAAGTAGGGAGGGGATACATGCCTGCAACATGTAAACAATAACATTAATTTTGGACGCGCAAAACATTCTTTAACACATCCTGCGCCAAGAACGAGTTACGCCGTTTTTGCCCGCCATGCGTTGAACGCCAAGAACGACTTACACCGTTTTTGGGATCAATATTTCATTTTTTTGCCATGGCATTCATAATTCATCCAGCCAACCTCCGGACTCCAGCGGGACCCTGTATGAGATTGCAACGCCTCAATACCGCCGCCTGGTGGATGGTCGGGCGAGTTACACTCTCGCCAAAACCGGAAGTGCCGATCAGAGCGTCAAGGAGATCCCTCCGGCAGTGATATCGTGTTACGTGGCTCCAGACAAACACTATAGTGCATTTGGATCGCTTTCTAAACTTAATAATCGATGTGATTTTGGCGTTTATTGCGCCATACAAACCGGAACTGGATGTAGGAGATCGGCGTCAAATAATTGGGATCTTTTTCCTCCAGTCTCATCGGCGAACGGTAAGAGGACAGTAACGTTATTTCCAGCCCGATTGTTTATTCATTTCACTGCAAACCATCTGATCAATATATCAACCCATACTAAATAAAGCCGTTACGGACTATCAAGGAATTATAAACGACCCCCCCCCCCCCTTTCCTTCACGCATGATGAAGCATAATGTATACCGATCATATACATTTGAATTTTTTAATATAGCGTGTATAGGAAAGAAACGCCAATCGATAATCTATCATATGCATCAGGGCCTATAACTCTCGTTTTTGGAATTACTGCTATACTGTCTAAAAACATACTTATATTGTAGACGGTATTAACACAACAATGTATGAATGAAAAAATAGAACGTTCCCACATCCTGAACGATAGATAATCGATGTTGAATGGGCCATAGTAATGTCAATATAGCAATACAATTTAAAAAGTTATAGCCCTGCAAAGAAGGTAAACATCTCCATAGGCTTTCAACAGTGGTAGACTGGGTATATTGATGGATGGCGCCCAATGTGTTAAATGATAAATGTATTCATCAATATTTTAGGGGGGGGGAGCAATACTTTCTGCACCTTTCTAAAATCTCTGTGGATGTTTTTTTTATTTATAATTATTACTCTAAAGATTTTATCTATAGCACCTTTAACAGCCAATAATACTACTAATAATATTAAAAAAATATATATATATTTTTTTAAATGTAAAGATTTATATTTAACGGCCAATTTAAATTCTAGTCTTTTGTTAATGGAAACCCTGGCTAGGAAATAGTGAAAAGCAATGGCATTGCAAAATACCTGGCTTCTGTCTCGTTTTCCAATAGGAGGCAGCCAAAGACTACAGGGGGGAGATAAAGGTTTAATTACTGAATGTAAAATGCAGGTGGAAATCACAGTGACTGATTGGATGCTTGAGGAGGGTGCACTGAAGCTAAACACGGAGCCATTCTATTGTAAAACATCTCTTACTCTCTCTGGTACGGATCCTGAGAGAAGTGTTTCATTCTCTCCACAAACACTGGCATGCCGCTCTCCTGTAAAACACACAAATCAAAGTTAAGATAACATGAGACGTAGTAGAACCTGAATGCAGTGTAGTGTGTTCGATATCTATCAATCCACAGATAAAATGCACGTCGTCGACCAAGAACTCTGGTTTGGACTCACCTTGCCGGGGAGCCTCCTCCTGCCCTTCCTGATGCACCGAGCAGCGACACCAGGCAGGCGGTTCAGGCGGGCGTGGTACCCTGCAGTAACACATCACACATGTACCTCCTGATGTTATTTAACTATCAAAAAACATTATCACCGCTTTATCTGAGATGTTGTACGTAAATAGGGCTGGGTAGTGTTTGAAAATGTTTGATATCGGTGCCAATATACCTGGGATTCAATAAAAACACCAAAATTATACCCCCCCCCCCCCACCAATAACTTACTTTGCTGAGTTATGTGCGTTGTATGTGCAATCGGAAGCGTTGTTACATTTTGGATGACTTTGGATTGTGGTTGAGCAGAAGAAATGTTATATCTCTTGGTATCGAGATTTGGTATCGTATGACACAATGTCATTCAATTCCACAGCATAATATTTCGATACTTGATAGTATTGAAGCAATTTGATCAATACCATAAACATATCACGCGTCGATACCCAGCCCTATTGACAATGAGATCTTACATAACAAAGATTTAAGTACTGCCCCTCATCACCTCTCTGAGTGGGCCTAGCGGGTTGTAGGAATGTGGGCGAGAGCCGTTTGTCCTCCAGAGCGGGCTGACTGTCTGACTCCCAGCTAGAGAGCAGGCTGCTGGGGAGACCCTTCCCTACTCCACACTCCCCCTCCAGAAACCAGTCACTCTGTTCATCATCACCTGCACACAGGGAGAGACAAGAAGAGGCACATCGTTTAGCACTTCAAGTTGCACGTTTCTATCCCGTGTACCTAAACCACCCACTTTGCAGATGGGAGCGGAGAGCCGGCCGCTGTCGTCCCCAGACGCTCTCAGACCTGTCAGTCAGCAGAGAGCATGCAGGAACCATGCCTCTCACAGTCAAGGTGTAGTGACAACTGTTAAATCAGAGGCCGCCCGGCCCCACCACGGCTAATGAGATTAGCAAAGGCTTCAGCGCTCATTAACACGACATGACAACGTCTTATTAGAGTCGCCTGGGTGCCCAGCAACCAGCCCATTGTATCCAAACCTCCTTCCATCACCCCAGTGTTGGCCTGAAAATAGAGGTATACAGTCTATGCTGAGGTATAGTCTATGCTGAGGTATACAGTCTATGCTGAGGTATAGTCTATGCTGAGGTATACAGTCTATGCTGAGGTATACAGTCTATGCTGAGGTATACAGTCTATACTGAGGTATACAGTCTATGCTGAGGTATACAGTCTCTATACTGAGGTATACAGTCTATGCTGAGGTATACAGTCTATACTGAGGTATACAGTCTCTATTAGAGCCATATGAAATCAGTTTTATTTTTTTCCAAATTCCATAAAATTTTTTCCCAAATTCCGTTTTTTCCGTTTTAATATTTCAGAATTCTGTATTTTGCTTTGTACGCTCATTTTACCATCAGAAATAGTGTCTAATAAGTGGGAATGAATAAATGTCCACAATTTAATAAGATATAACAGTCCATTTAATAGGGCTGTCTTAAATACTTCGAAGCTTCGTTCGATGGGCATGGGATTCGAATATGAAAATAAATTTTGATTATTAAAAAATATAAAAATATAAATGATATATATATATATTTTTTTGCAAAATCAACTCTGCATCTCTTTGTTAACTACAACAAGCAATGCTGTTTGTTATTTAAGATGAGGTCGGACTCGGCACCGACAGATTTGTGTTCATTGTGCTGCTTTTATAAAGCCTCAAATGATGGCTTACAATATTTCATGAAAGCAAAGTGTTTTGTTTGTCTAAGATTTAAAAAGGTTTAAACTTTACAGCACTGACAAAGTTGAACAAAGTGCTGTACAAGTCCCACAACATAAAAAAAAAAAAAAAAAAAAAACACATTATAATTTTTTTTCTTCTTTTTTACAGTTGATTCCATTTGTATTGCTCAATTCCGCAATTCCGTCCGCGATTCCGTGATCGCGGATTTCATATGGCTCTAGTCTCTATACTGAGGTATACAGTCTATACTGAGGTATACAGTCTCTATACTGAGGTATACAGTCTATACTGAGGTATACAGTCTCTATACTGAGGTATACAGTCTCTATACTGAGGTATACAGTCTATACTGAGGTATACAGTCTCTATACTGAGGTATACAGTCTATACTGAGGTATACAGTCTATGCTGAGGTATACAGTCTATGCTGAGGTATACAGTCTATACTGAGGTATACAGTCTATGCTGAGGTATACAGTCTATGCTGAGGTATACAGTCTATACTGAGGTATACAGTCTATGCTGAGGTATACAGTCTCTATACTGAGGTATACAGTCTATACTGAGGTATACAGTCTATGCTGAGGTATACAGTCTATGCTGAGGTATACAGTCTATACTGAGGTATACAGTCTATGCTGAGGTATACAGTCTATGCTGAGGTATACAGTCTCTATACTGAGGTATACAGTCTATACTGAGGTATACAGTCTATACTGAGGTATACAGTCTATACTGAGGTATACAGTCTATACTGAGGTATACAGTCTATGCTGAGGTATACAGTCTATGCTGAGGTATACAGTCTCTATGCTGAGATATACAGTCTCTATGCTGAGGTATACAGTCTATACTGAGGTATACAGTCTATACTGAGGTATACAGTCTATGCTGAGGTATACAGTCTCTATACTGAGGTATACAGTCTATGCTGAGGTATACAGTCTCTATAACAGGGGTGGGCAATTATTTTTCCCAGGGGGCCGAATGAGCAACTGAAAATATGTTGAAGGGCCGGGCCAAAATTCCAAACTCAATTATGCATAATATACATTTTATTTCTATATAAAAAGCAGTAAATGGCGAGGTTAGCTTTAAAAAATATCATTTATTCAAATAGAATTTATTTCCAAAATGATAAACAAAATGTGAAACATTAATAACAAAGGGAATTTTGAGTTTCATATACTATTGAAACAAGGATTTTCTTAGCTTTCTAAAGACATCACATCATCTTATAGCCAAAATAAACAAGACATGTCACTGAACTGTGTAAAGAAAAGTGTCCCAGTTTTGTAGCCTTTTTTACTTTACATGCCTATATTAAACATTTAATGTTTTCAGAACTGTGCAAACAAAAGAAAAAAAAATATCAAGTGTCCCATTTCACTTGTTATATTTCCACATTTTAGTGTTCTTCAGGGTTTTTTTTTCATTCAGTGTGAGAAATCCAGTCTCTGTTGAGCTTTAACAAGTCCATCAAAGTCAGGTTGCATGTCTGAGGTGGAGATGCGAAGCACAGCTGCCAGATGTTCATCAGTGAGAGAGGATCTGTACCTGGACTTGGTAAACGTCATGACTGAGAATGTCTGTTCACATATGTAGGTGGATCCAACGAGAACCAACATCTTCTGAGCATGTCTCCTCATGTTTGGAAAGTTCTCCTCCTTGAGAGCAGAGTAGATAGCAGTGATGCTGACTTAAAGTGCTCTTTCAGTAGTGAATCAGACTGCAGGTCAATGAGTTCAAGCTGAACAACTATCAACACTGCAGGTAAAGGGAGAGGAAACCAGCTGCATTTCATCCTCAACCTTTTTAAAATCTTGAAAATGCCTTGAAAATTCATCATGCAGTGCTCCCAACATGGATGAGTACCTGTGCCGGTGATCAGCTGATGGTTTGACTTCTTTCAGGGTTTTCATGTGTTTGAGATTGTTGCTGCCTAGTTGCCTTGAAATTAATTGCAACTTTGTCATAAAGGCTTTCACATGGCTATGCATTTCATGAGCAAAAATGCCCTTGCCCTGCAGTTGTGTGTTCAGTAGGGATGGGTACCGTTCACATTTGAACCGATACGGTACCGGTACCTGTGAATCGATACCGGTACCCAACGGTACCTTTTTTCTGTACTTTAGACTCTAAAAATGTAATCTACCTACCTCAGTTGCCTACCTCAGTTGTAAAAAAAAATATCCAAACTTCAAATAACCACACTTTCGACCGTTTTCGGCTTGCCCCGACTGCTTTGTTGTTGAATCAAGTCAAATCCTAGGTAAGCGTATATTGTGCGTGTGAACGTTGACATGAAGAAAAAAGTTAAAAAAAAAAATAAAAAAAATTGTAATTATCATGTAATCTTTCGCGGGCCGGTCAGAATAATCCCGCGGGCCGTATCCGTACAATGCCCAGGTCTACTCTATACTGAGGTATACAGTCTATACTCAGGCATACAGTCTATACTGCACAATTCTGAAGAACAGGCATCGCTCTGTCCTCAAGCTAGAATGCTCAGGCTGTCTAGAAGCTGTAGATCAGTGGTGCCCATACCAGTCGACCGCGATCGACCGGTAGATCGCGGGCTGATTTCAAGTAGACCGTGAGATTATTTTGGTGTGTGTGCTTGGCAGGACTCGGCGCCGAGCTACCGGAAAACACCAGCGTCAGCGCCGCAAGCAAGACCACCACCAGCAGAACCGGAGCAGCCAAAAGACCAAAAAAATATCATTTCCATGAAGAGTGGGAGGAGGCTTACTTTTTAGTTTATTTCAATGCAAAATCAGTCTGTCTGATTTGCAAACAAACCGTGTCCGTGCCGAAAAAGGGTAATTTGGAGCGGCATTATACAACGATGCAACGAGATGTGGCCCAGCTATGTATTTACATTAGAATGGCCGACATGAGCGCAAAAGAAGAGCTGCTCACCATATTGCTTCTTAAAGGACACACTAAAGGTGAAGACATCTTTCAAGCCTTCATGGAGTTCGCTAAGCAGAGCAAACTGCCCCTCCATAAACTCATCTCTATTACAACGATGGTGCACCAGCCATGGTTGGCTGTAATAATGGTTGTCGGACTGTGCAAAAAAAGCAACGCTTTCCCGTACTTCCTTAATTACCACTGCATAATATGAAGGAAGTTATGGATATCGCTATGAAGATTGTGTGCTCTGTCAGGGCAAGGAGCCTACAGAGGAGGCTATTTCGTGCACATATGGAGGAGACGGGGGCAGAGCACACCGACCTGCTGCTGCACACAGATGTAAGGTGGCTGAGCAAAGGTACATTTCTGGAGAGATTCAGCGAGTTGCTGCCTGAAATTAAAGAGTTTCTCAAGCTTGCTAAAGATGCAGAATATACACATCTAGAGGACAACAACTGGCTTTTGAATTTGGCATTCATCATAACCGATGTCACTGGCATGCTGAATAACCTGAATTTAGAGCTGCAGGGAAAGTGACCTGCGCAACTTTCCTCACATGCAAGCAGAACTTCAACATCAGGGTGAGGACACAGCACAGTTTGAGTGCACACATGATGAGGAGCAAGTTCAAAGCATCTTGTCAGAGTTTGATAAGCGCTTCACAGACTTTTCAACACTTGAACCTGTTGCAAGCTACATGTGTTTTCCATTTGGAACTGTAGATGTGGATGACATCACATCCAAAGCCACACTGTTTAATCTGGACAGCCTTGCTGTGGAGAACAAGATCCCCACACTTCAAACTGACATTGAGATTAAAGCCAGGGCAACACAAGGGATGATAGATAGAAAAAGATAAAGGAGAACTATCAGTGACTGTTGACAGACCTTTTTGTGGAATTGTTTTTTGATTGTATTCCACTTTTGCTTTGGCAATGTAAACATGTTTTCTTTGAATTTAATTGACTGTTTAGTGTTTACACATCATTCCTATTCCCTTTTACTTGTACATGTACTTGTACTTTTTGTTTTGATTGTATTGTTCCTCTTTTGCTTTGGCAATGTAAACATATGTTTTCTCATGCCCATTGAATTGAGTGTGTGTGTTGTATGCAGATTGCAGAGTGTGAAATAAATGGGTCATGCTGCCTGCATGCCCAACGTGAGAAGTTAGTCTTGTCATTCTTGTAATTCCTACACTACACCGTTACAATGATATATAAAATATCATATACCCATTCAATATGCACATGACATGTCATGTGCATATTGAATGGGTATTACTAATACTATTATTACTAATACTAGCCGAGAGTAAGTACAATTTGGGCTGGTAGCTCTCGGCTAGGTGGCAAATTAAAAAGTAGATCTTGGTTCAAAAAAGGTTGGGCACCCCTGCTGTAGATCCTCTCTGATCAGAACATGGCAAACACCAAATCATTCAGCTGTGTTCATTTGCCATTTGTATGGAATTACAATATCATGTAAACGGGAGAAACTGTGATGCACTGGTACCTTGTCTCCCCTCATCGTTGGTGAAAAGGCCAGGATCACTGCTGCATATACTGCTAGTTTCACTGCAAAAAAGAAGGAAAACATCACGTTTGAATCATCGTCAGAAAATCGTTCCTGTAATAATGAACAACTACACCATGCTCTTTGGACTCTGTAGAGGTTGAAAAATCCCATTTTGATTTATAATTTCTAAATTGGTGGTTGTTGGGTCAGGCAACGTTTGAAAAGTGAACATTGTAAATAAAAAATTTAAGATTTACAGGTCCCAGAAATGTTAACATTTAACATGTAACATTCAATAATGCATAAGACCGGAGCTAGAGGTCGACATAAATGGAAATGACACAAAAAGACAAGAGCGCTGCTCCACTCTCCCCCGGTCGCGATAGCAAACACAAAGGCACGAGGAAGGACTCTGATCGAAGCCACTGAGTGACATGCACAATCTAATTGAATATCCTCCGCTGTCAGCTCCAATCTAATCTGGGCTGCGTTGTGGAGGATGACAGGAGAGCGCCACATTCCCCTGCCCACCCCTCCCTCCCTCTGGGTGTACCCCCATGCAGAGAGAGAGAGCGGCAGACGTGCCTCCACACAACAACTGGCCGGCATCTGCTGTGTGTGTGTGGGCTGCTGTTCCTGCCTGTGCTGCTCCGTGCCTGGCCTTCTCCACACAGCCCCGGGCAGGCCCTCCACACCCTCTGTGCCCCCCCACCCCCCCTCCGCCGCTCACCCAGACGGCCCTCTGTCACACCTCGGCCACCTTGGACCAGAGGGCTTCAGACACTCCCAAGGTCACGGAGGAGGAGGAGGAGGAGGAGGGGGGTTTCAACAGCCCATTTCGTCTTTTGGACAAAAATACAAAAAAATTTGCAGTGCTGCTCTCCGTTTGGTTAAAATAGAAGGAATGTTATTTGATCTATATTTCTACGTTCTTTAAAAATAAATGTTGTGGTTTAATTAATCTTCCAGTAGATCTTGAGACTTCAACCCTTTCATAAGGTGGGAGGGGAAGGGTGTTGTACTCCAGATTTCCTAAATTCCCTCATAGAATGTCAACTAGCTGAAACAATGCTAACGTCCATTCTATGTCCTTTTAGGAGCCTATTCTCCAATGGGAGTGGGGGAGGCTGATGTTCTTGATTGCCTTGCATTTTCTCTTTGTGGTGATCAGCGCTGACCTTGGTTACCGGGGAGAGTGTCTGCCGGGGTCAGATATGCGCTGATATGGTACTTTGCCATATTGCAGAGGCGTGCCGGTGATGGCAGGATCAGACGAGCGGCCGTCCAGGCTGCGTTTCTTTCTGGACAGATGGTCCTGACTCCTGCATCATCTCCCCACATACACACACACCCATGAAGCAGATGTGAGAGGGACCAGGTCTCTCCAGGGAATCTGGAAGATGTCTAGCCTGGCCAAGCAGTCCTGGGCCATTCCTCTACCGCCACCCCCCACAGCCCTCTCTCCAGACTCTTGCTTCCTAGGGCCCCTACTCAGCTGTCCCCCACCTCTGGACACACGGGCCAGCATCTGGAAGCCCAGATCTCTGCCCAATGTACTTACAGTAGTAGAGGGCAGAGCCACAAGCTCTATAATAAACACTAACTACTCTTTTACATTTTCTGCTACTTTCCACGTCTTTCTATACCCTTTTAAAAAAGAAAAGTGTGCAGGTTATAGCATGGTAACAGAAGCTAACTGTGCCCTCAATGTTTACTATTGTCTTTTAAAAAAAGATTCAAGTGTGTAGGTAATAGCATGGTAACAGAAGCTAACTGTGGCCTCAATGCTTTCCCTTCTCTTTAAAAAAAGATTCAAGTGTGTAGGTTATATCACTGCAATAGAAGCTAACCGTTCCCTCAATGCCATTTTCTGACGAGGCGTTGATGTATTTTGAAATATGAGGTGATATTAACAGAAGCCGTGATGATAAACTGCTTTCGGCAGCATGCTGTCTTCCTCCATTTGCCACGTTGAAAAATGGGTTTGCTTCTTATAGGAGGGATTCTGTGCAAAGTTTGAAAAAGAATCACAGGTATAAACAATTAATTAGAGGAGCCCATTAAGTATTTATCCGTATTAAAGGTGTAATGTGATGTCGCTGGGAGCAGCCGAGGGCCGATGTGAAAGCGTTTCCATTAAGTACTGCCTAATTAATGCCATGAATAATTGAGACACCCATTTTTCTAGAGACCAAAAGAAACACCTCCCCTCTCTTCTACAGTGACCTTTGTCAGGAAAAGTTGACAAACATTTTAGTTGAACTTGGGGTTTTGTTTCACACAGCCTTACAAGTAAAAGCGTATCGTTGCCCTGTTTGTTTAGGGCTAATCAAGAGCTACGGCAGCGCCAAAATGCCCAGCAGAAAACAACAACAACACCAGCAGAAAAATAAAGACAACTTATTTACCCAATTGGTACAAACAGTCGTAATCAACTAATATGCCATGTGCCCACGGTGGAACAAAGACAAGGACAGAAACTGCATTCCACTGTGTTATGGCTGAACTAATCGATTCCCTACACGGCCGCCATTGTCTCCATTCAAGCCGGGGAGGTGAGGCAAAAACACAGTATCCAGATGAGCACTAATCATTAGGATATAATCCCCGGCTCCTGGGAGCGGCAGACCAGTTTGCACAGAGATTACGGGCCAGCCACCATTTATTGAGCCTGGGCTCATTCTGCACAGGAATAAAGAAGAGGCGAAGACGGAGGGGGGGGGGGGGGGGGGGGGGGGGGGGGGCAAAGCGCTGATAACAATGGATCTGTGGGCTCTTCAAACACGCCGCCCCAACCCAAATCCATGCCCTCTTCCATGGGCGTCTGATTAGAAGGTTATCCCACCCTCCCTGAGCTGCCGTAATTGGATTAGTCGCAGAGATTTATGAAAATGAACTTCACCAAAATGGAGCATGGCTTTACCAAAAAACTCCTCATAGGAGGTTTTTCCCCAAATACAAATTACAGAGCGGTGGAGCTGGGTGTGATAAAATAACGCATTATTTATAAAAAAAATTGTGGCAAGGTTGTCCAATGGTGAAAACATCACCAGCGATGCCACACAGCTGGAGACAGAGGCTGGGCCTGGGAGAGAGTGTCTCTACCCACAGGTGAGGCCTGCTCCGCTGGCCAGCCTGGGCACCAGGTGGCCCTTCCTGCCAGCAGGCCAGGGCAGGTCTAATGAAGGATGGGGAGCCCAGCTGGAGCCGCCAACATCTGCTCCCTGTGCACTTGGGTGGCTAAAGGCAAGCTCAGCTCGGCGTGCGCACACATACGAGGAGTGACCTTGAGGGAAGAAGGGACATTTAAAAAAAAAGGAAAAAAAAGAAAAGACCAGACGCATCATGCGAAAAAGGTTAATGGAATGAACGGAGAGACCGAAGAAATCTGGAGGGTTAAAAGACGTTTCAACAGCAGCAGCTGGCCGTGTCTCGACGTTCAACGGACCATATACTCTCCACGACTAAACACCACTGTTGTTGTACCACACTGTCAACCCCTCATCATCGCTGCCATTTCTCCATATCCTTTGGCTCCACCAGGACTTAACCGTTAGATTGTTGAGCCCTCAGCACAGTGTGGCCGTCTAGCGAGCGGCCGGCAATCAGGCACGTGGCGTTGTGTAAGTGAGAAATGATTGACAGCGTGCCGCGGTGTTCCCATTTATTTTCTTCTCCGGAGCTGTTTTCTGTCAGAACGGCTATTGATTTTTCCATAAAGTAAAAAAACAAGTACCGTTAAGGGGCCAGGGAGGTCAGCACAAATTAAACCACAAGATGTAAAGCCCTCTGTCTCCCCATCATTGGTTACCACAGACCTCTTCTTCTCACTTTTCTTTTTTTTCTTTTTATGTGAGCCAACAGATAATGAGATCATCAAGGGGAATACCCAGAGGAGACGCGTGGCAGCAGGAGAGACGCGGCAGGGGAAAGAGACCAACCAGGTTCGCCACAGCAAATCCTCCACAGGATCCCAGCATCGCATTGCTCTATTTAATCACGATACGCTGCCACAAAATATTTCTCTCCATTATACCAGAAACAATATAGATGTGGACCACTGGCCGTTTGGTTCACACACTCCTTTTCTTTAATATTCATTCATTAACCTGTTCACTACCACTCTACCAAAGGGTTAGCCCTTTCACTGCGACACTACAGAAGGATAACCCTTTCACTGCCACATGACAAAGTGTTAACCCTTTCACTACCACACTACAGAAGGTTAACCTTTCACTACCACACTACAGGCGGTTAACACTGTTGTAGTAGACATAGAGACAGGATAGCGGTCAGTCAAAGCAGCATTTATGGCTGCTGAATAAAACGCACACAAGAGAGGGTTACACTCTGGGATACTGGGACAGGCAGAGCCTTAATTATCCAGCCCCCCAGAAAAAAGGAATTCATTTCAAAACCAATCAATACCACAGCAAGTCACTTATTTATTTGTGACAATATTTATCCAAAGGATAATAATGAGAAGACTGATGCCTCGAGGCGAACGAATCAAGGATCCCTCCCCCGGTGATCATCTCAGACATAGGAGACGGGGACGACGGAACCGCGTCATTCATTTTTAATGTCACTTTAATACTTTAAAGTGGAATGCGGCGTGATTGTGATACATTTCTGTGTTTTATACGGCGGACATGGTGAATATTGACAACTGGCTAGATGAAGACAGGCGGTGTAGATCATCTTAAATGTCGCCTTGTTTAATTGCTTCTGTCTCATAGTAGTTATGCCCCTGACTTTTATATTACTGGCTGCCTTTGCAACTTTCCGCATAAAAGGGTAAAAAAGGAATTTTAGGGCCTTTCAAGCTGAACTTTCAGTCTGGCAATTAAATCTGTCTCCGTAAACAATGACAAGGTTAACATTTATTTTGCTCCAGACTTGTAAATCAAATGCAGGCTTATTTTGACACATGGAATGGATTCATTTTACAGAAAGAAATGGACCTGAATATTCTTTTTCATGGCTTGTTTCTTTGTGTAGCCAAGCACAAGGAGGGTATTGGGGGTATTGGAGTTGCGCGTGTGTCTGCGTGTCTGTAACACCAAAAACGATGTGTATTTTGACAGACTTCAAGGATAGGTTGACAGTTAGCTAAGGACATACAGTACACCAGTGGTTTTCAAACTGTGGGGCGCACCCGCCTTGGGGGGCCTGCGTGAGAAAGTTTTCTGAATAAAATGTGTAAAAAGTGTAAAACTATGAGACTTAATACATGCACATCCTCAAGTTTAATGTTCAAAAGAAGAGACCAGTAGGGGGGTTGGGGGGGGGGGGGGGCTGACTGAAAAGGTTTGACCACTGACCCACACTACCGAGGTTTTGGATGCCTCTATGACAGCAATGTCACTAACTCAAGCGCTGAGCACGGCACGAATAAATGATTTTTCAGCCCGCTTTTGTATCGTGCATAAGAACACAAATACTCTCGATAATCTAGCGTTTATTTGAAAACGATTCATAAATCAGCCGGAAAGGGGTGCCCCAGTGGCGAACCACATAGCGCTCAGCCGCGACACGGCCGACCCGGGTTCGATTCCCGAACCCGTCGTTATTTGCCGAATGTCTTCCCCCCCACTCTGTCTCCCATTCCTCCTCTGTCTCTCTCTACTGGACTGCCCAGTAGAAATAAAGCGATAAAACGCCAAAAAATAAATCTTAAAAAATAATAATAATAATCAGCCGGAAAATGACAACGTGTTTTGTGTATTCCAGTAAATGGCTATTATCGCGGAATCTTTTTTTTTTTTTTAGAAATCTCCAAAACTATACTCGTATTCAAAACGGTATAAAACGGAAATGTACTGATGAAAAAACAATCCGTTTCGTACATGTTGACTGCAAGCAAGTCATTGATAAGCGACAAGTGTATTAGACACAGCCATAATTTAAGATATAGTTTAATCGCTCGCAAATGTGCTCGTCCTCCCATTGATTAACGTGCTGGCATCCAAGCGATAAATCGTCATATCCGGCTAGCACACAATGTGTTAATCTAATTACCGTAATTCCTCTAATAGTAACCGGGTCTCAAATACAAGCCGGGTCTCTATTAATGGCCGGGTGCGCTCTTGAGCTAAGCAATTATAAGCCGGCCTCCTAATACAAGCCGGGTTACTAATATACTGAGCTGCATACTGAGCTAGTTACTTGATTTCACTTTGAAAACGTTGAAATGACCAGTGACCACCTGTAATTGCACTGTTTACTATTTCATACAGTACTTGGTTTCAATAAATGAACCCAGTACATTTTACTGGGTTCAAACTGACACAAAATGTTGATTTATTCATTATGATCCGTTTGAAAATTTGAAATATAGGCCTCCCTCTTATACAGGCCTCCTCCTAATACAAGCCTGGTACCCGCTACAGTTGAAACAAATACAAGCCGGGGTTACTATTAGAGGAATTACGGTAATCGCATAACCATTTTAGGCCTGATATTCTATATTCTATAATCATATTTCAAATGGCATGTGTCCGGATGGCAGAATTCAGTACTGTATCTACAAAACCTTCTGTTTAATCATCTTCCATTTATTAATTTGCTTAGATTTTTCAGGTCTGGTCAATTTTAGCATGGTGTTATTCACAGTCAAAGATAAAAAAAAATTGAATTGATAATTCTCATTTGGTTCATTACAATTTACTCAAGCCTAGTAACAGACACAGTATTTCTGACACTGGGGATACATTCCCCGAGATCCATAGATGTCCCTAGAATCAGATACCAAGAACATGCAAATGGACCATATTAAAAATAATTCTGTAAATGTGTATTCTATGTTCTTATGGAATGAATGATAAAATATAAAATTAAACTTTTTTTAAATTTAATTTAATTAATTTTTAGTTAATTTTCATATTGCGATAATTTGCTGTGTAATTAATTAATCTAATTAACGTGATAAACTGACAGCCCTAATAATAAGCAATGTAAAATAAATACAAATAAAACCAACAATAAATAATATCATGGAGAACAAGATGGTATATGGAATATTAATAGTCTAGTCCACTATAGCTACATCCACGTGATTGGGTTCAGTTCTTATTTATTTATTTATTTATTTATTTATAGACAGCTGTTGAAAACACGGGCGCACACCGGTCTGACCGACTTACGTCCGATTTAAGACTGCCTTTTCGAGTTCGTAAACCCTACATAAATCCTACAATGAATTTACAATACGAAGCTGTTCAAGAATGCTGAATAAGTTTGTAAATCGAGTTACAAAGGAATTCCTTGGTAACTTTCACGTATGTCCGTTAGAGAATGAGGACCACTGTTTAGAGAAAACCTTCAAACATCCACTGAAATAAGCCATTACGAGATCGATCTTGGGATTTTAAGAATCAAATTAGATAAAATAAAGAATGGATTGCACGGTGCTAGTTGCACCCTTACTTACAATTCATTATGAATTGAAAATGGGGGACCCTGATGTAAACAAGAGGAAAGTCTTTCTCTGGTCTGCATCCCCTTAACAATTGTGTGTATTGAGCCGTACTGTATTGTACCCATTCTGCAATCTGTTAATAAAATTTCCATTCAATCAATCACCGTGCAGATTGATTGATTGAATGAAAATGTTATTAACACTTTGAGTGCCACTCACGGCTTTTCTCGGGTTTACGACCCGACCGTTGAATGCCACGCCCCGAGTATTCTCGGGTATTTTTTATTTATTTTTTTTTATTAGCGATCTGAAATCATATTGCATCACGCGAGCCTACTGTTGGAGATCCAGGGACCACCGGCGCTCAGATGTGAAAAAAGCGCCCCCTATCGTCTCCCAGATGGTAAATCACCCTTTTGGAATGGACTCAATGAAAGTGAATGGGAGAACGGATTTCTGACTCCACATTTTACTTCTCACTGATGCAGCCGGGGTCTACCAGAGTTCATTCTGGAGCCTCTGAGCCGCGCAGATCATGTGTTATACTGTACACACGATGGATCAATACATTTATCGATTGTTTCGAATGGCGATCGGAAATTGGAATAAACCATTTGGATACCATCTGACCTCAGGTAAGGAATCTATGTTATCAGTGTTAGGATAATCAGACTCGTTTTCACTGATATATAAGCGTTTATGTGATATGTGATATGGCTGTTTTGACTGTAAAAGCCATGAGGAAATAAGAGCAGCGATTATCAGCGCACGGCACGAGCGTGGGTGCGCACACATAAACTATCGATCATCTAGCGTTTATTTGAAAACGATTCATAAATAGGCAGACAAATCACAACGTTCTGGAATATTCCAGTAAAAGGCGATTATCATAGGCATAGGTTGTTTTTCCCCGGAAAACGGGTGATTTTCCAAATGCTATCAAACGGAAATGAAGCGATAAAAATACAATCTGCCTTGCCAATGTTGACTGGAAAATGAGTCTTTAATAAGCGACGGGCAGACTAGACACATAGCCATAATTTAAAACATAGATTAGGCGATATTAACGTTAACATTGGCCGTGGATGGTGGCATTCAACGGGGTAAAAAGGAAAACACGGCCCGGCACTGAAAGTGTTAACAGATTGCAGAATGGGTACAATACAGTACGGCTGAATACACACAATTGTTAAGGGGATGCAGACCAGAGAAAGACTTTCGTCTTGTTTACATCAGGGTCCCCCATTTTCAATTCATAATGACTTGCAACTTGCACCGTGCAATCCATTCTTTGTGGATCTAGCCCCAAGCATCTGGAATTGGCACTGGAGCAGTGGTAAAAAAGCAAAAGCTGCTCTAATGAGTCCAGTATTTTAGTGAACCGTTTAGCTGGAAAAAGAAAATGTTTATGAGTGAGCCACCATTTTGAAAACAGAAATACATAGTCATAGGAAATACATGGTCATACATGGTCGTTATTATCTATGTCCATTATGGCTGCAATTTTGAACCTTGTTTCAATAGGGAGGGTTCTTGTCACAGCTGTACTGCAGAAACTTTATACTGTACATAATTAAGATGCTCATTGTATAAAAACAATATAACACAGGAAAATGACATTTTTACAATAGGGTACCTTTAAAACTAGCAAAGCTGTAAATGCCAGTCAACAATTGACAGTAATGTTAACATACATTTGGGGATTGTTAAAGTTATTTTGTTTTCCATAGAAGTTTTCTCATAGAAGAAAATCTATCAAGCTGCTAGCTGAATGTTACTGTTACATTCTTCTTCATATGATTCTTCTTTCATCTGCCATCGTAAAGTAAACCTCTCTGTGTGTGTGTGCGTGTGTGTGTGTGTGTGTGTGTGTGTGTGTGTGTGCGTGTGCGTGTGCGTGTGTGTGTGTGTGTGTGTGTGTGAAACTCCTTCTGTTCAAAACGAGGTATAACATTCCATGGTTTGATAGAAATGTTGTTGACAAAACAGCTGTTCTAACTGTAAATTATTACATTCAATAGTGCTATATGAGGGGGAAAACGCATCAAACTATTTATGAATGCTCTTGGAATTATCCAGGCACTGTATAGTATAAATAAATGACTGTGCATGCCTATGTTTCAACAGGTATTTTCCTACAGCCGTCCCCACGCTAAGGCTTCTTCTCCCTGATCCAGGGCCCTCATTCATCAACGTGACGTAGAAAATGTTCTATTTCCATACTTAAGCACAGAATTTAGAATGTGTGCACGCACAAAAAAAACGGGATTCATCACACGTGCGTACACAGGTCCTACGCACACCTGTCATGATAAATATCACCTTGGTCCTACGCCGAGGCTCGTGCACACTTTCACGTATTTGCATACCAGAACCGCCCCGATTAACCATATACGGTAATGGAACACCCCCATGAAATGTGGAAAAGTGGACTAACCCAAGCGAACTCTGAGAGACTTCACTGAGAGCGAGATTGATCACCAAGGTCCGACCAACAACTTGAACGTATAATCTTCGGTGCGCCGGGAGCCAAGGATGTTGACTGACCCAGTCCTGCTACAGAACCAGCACATTGACAGAAATAAATGACAAGAGATGACCCGACATTAAGCACTGTAATGACTGAAATTAAATCAATTTCAGCACGCCAACTCTGCGCTCTACAATGCCTATTGTGTGCGCTCGTCATGAGCCCGTGGTTCTGATCAGAGTCATTATGGCTTCAGTGGATAACCCTGATCTACATTGTGATGTTTTAGATACCCAAGTAATAACATTACAATTGAATTAAATACAATTAGGCCTGAATGAGACTCCGGCCAAATGCGCGTTTATTGATGGAGCAAACTCTGAGAGATTGTTCACAGAGGCGCTGCCGAACCAAGATATAATATGTGTATAATATAATGTGTGTAGAGGCATATGATACAATCTATTTCGTTGTTGGTATTAGGTAGCCTATGAATTACATATAATAGCAGCCAGCCTACATTATTATGCAACAGTAACTTGCGCATATATAACACAC
This sequence comes from Notolepis coatsorum, assembly GCF_963971535.1. Taxonomy (NCBI): domain Eukaryota; kingdom Metazoa; phylum Chordata; class Actinopteri; order Aulopiformes; family Paralepididae; genus Notolepis; species Notolepis coatsorum. The sequence goes on from NC_140167.1 coordinate 35,961,865, forward strand.
AGCCCTGCGAAGCCTGCATACAGTAAACTAACTTGATCATTAAACTAGCTGTTGTATCTTTACGCTTATGAAAACATTAAATAATATGTAGGCTATAGGCCGCCTATATTCTCAAATGGCTTAATGGCTATCCGAGTCCTCGATATCCTCGCGGACGGACCAGTATTTATATGATCATATCATATTCATATCATAGTTTACTCTATCAGCCTACCAGCATGTAATACGTTCTTTGTTAGAACTCAACTCGTTATTATTTTGCGCATAGATTGCAGAAATACGGGAACGTTTTGATTTAGGCTTTGACACAGAATACAAGTCATGATATCACCCACACGATATATGCTCTGTGTCCAGAGCATGTATGCTTTTCATTCATGTAAGACACATTTATTGCAAGAGTTTTGTATACACATACACTCAACAAATAACCTCTGTCTGTTCTCGTTGCAATGCGTTTATATCGTGGGTGTTCATATGACTTGTATTCTGCTTACAGCTTCGGGGTTCCACTTATTACGTTTAACAATGGCAAAGCCTTTTAAATATAATCAAAACGTTCCCGTATTTCTGCAATATATGCGCAAAATAATAACGAGTTGAGTTACGCGGAGCGCAGTCAGTGCTTATTTTCGCGTTGTAAAAATATTCTACCACCGGGCGCCAACTACGCATGGTCCGACCTGTGCTTAAATATACGCACAAAGTCAAGCACAAGTTCAAATAGATAAATCCCACACTTTGCTTAGAAATGATCGTACGCACGGCTTAAGCACATATCTGTGCATACGTCAAGTTGGCCCTCATTCATCAATAGTGTGCGTAGAACATTTCTATTTCCACACGTAAGCACGGAATGTAGAACTAGTGTACGCACAGGGAAGTCGGGATTCATCACACGGTGCGTACGCAGGCTCTATGCCCCTCCGTGTTGATGAATACCACTTTGTTCTACCGTCAATGCTCGTGCATGATTATCCATATATGGTCATGAAAATGAGGAAACACCCCCCATGGGATGTGAAATAATGGACTGACCCGAGCGGAACCCTGAGAAACTCCACGAAGATTGTTCACTGCTGTCGAACCAAGAAGACACTATCGCGTATTATGGGATAAATAATAAAAGGCGGACTTGTAAACGGTGATGTCAGATATCAACGGCTCCCTAAGACCATTGCTGCAATTCTGCCTGGACAGCTCAGAATACTAATAAAGACCGTTCGTTGACCACTGTTTGGCGTTGGTTGTGTGTCATTATAACCGTGCTGTAATATGAATGCCTTTATTAGTTGTGTTCGATTGGCTATATGATTTTTAGAGGCATCTATTTTGTTGTCGGCTAATAAAGACCGCGCTGGAATATGACTGCCTTTTCCCGTGTTGTTTGATTGATACCCAGGGATTAAAGTTCTCCTCAATTCTATTCCAAATCGCGATGGATATCCCGTCAATTTTCTACCTGCTGCATATGATTTCTAGAGGCATACTACAATCTATTTTGATGTCAGTATTGGGTAGCCTATATAAACAATAATAGAGAGCATATACAAGAACAATGAATCTCACTGCATGTATGATGTAGGCATGCCTTTCAATACATGAACTTGAATTCCATCATGTTTGTGTGCGGGACTCACAAGGCTGTTGTCACAATGGGTGGTACCGGTACAGTAATAATTACAGTCCACACAATATCACGATCCATGCCATAGCCTATGTTCTATTAGGACATGATCTGTGACGACAAATGTTCTAGAATGTTTGATTAAGATATCATACTCTGACAGCATGCCTATGAGCAACAAAAACGCGAACTTGAATCCCATCATATACATAGTCTGTCCACTATCTGCATGGTGTCATTGCAATGCGTTTTCTATTCTTTCTTATACAGTAAAAAGGGGGAAGAACACTATATTCATATGACTTATTCTGCTTACAGCTTCGAAATTCCACTTGTTTCGTTTAACGTAAAGCCTTTTAAATATAATCAAAACGTTCCCGTGTTTCGGCGGTCTGTGCGCAAAATAATAACGAGTTGAGCTTTATGATTTATGATGAATTGAAAATGGGGGACCCTGATGTAAACAAGACGAACGTTGGTCTGCATCCCCAATTAACAATTGTATGTACTGAGCTGTACTGTACTGTACCCATTCTGCAATCTGTTAATAAACTTTTCAATCAATCAATCAATCAAGCTACGCGGAGCGCAGTCAGTCAGTAGCCTACACCCCGTATATTCCAATAACGCTATATAAACCATGCTGCATTCATTCTGAGAGAAAGATCTATTATTCCAAATGCTATTTATAGGGTTTTGACCATAATTACACTACTGTTGCTATTTTACAATGAACTATAATGAACTACGGTTCGTACAGAACATGCCAGTGTTATTATGCACAGAAGCTCATTTCCTTGTTGTAATAATATATTCTACCACTGGGCGTCAGGTAAGTGTGGTCTGACCTGTGCGTAGACGTAAGCACGGAGTCAAGTTCAAATCGAAATTGATGAATCCCACTCTTTGCTTAGAAATGATCGTACGCACAGGGTAAGCACAGATCTGTGCGTAGAACACGTTGATGAATGAGGGCCCAGGTCTTGTAAATCATCTACTAGTTTCCTCATGCACTGTGTGCAGCAGGCCAGGGATGAGAGGGATGAGGAGAGGGATGAGGCCAGGGATGAGGCCAGGGATGAGGCCAGGGATGAGGTCAGGGATGAGGCCAGGGATGAGGCCAGGGATGAGGCCAGGGATGAGGTGGGATACCTGGGGCCCCGGCTGAGGAGCCACACCAGAGCCATCTGCCACCTGTCACCACCACACAACGAGAGGCTTACAGGCCTTGCCCTTCATCATCACACTCACTCTCAAATACCTGAGTGTCAAGCACAATAAGCACCCCAACCAGTGGGCAGGGGTAAGCTTAGTCTCTTTCATCAAACTTTTTCTTTTTAATGTAAGAGACTTAAGAGTGTCCCCTAATTAGTCACAATTTAGAAGGGGTCCAGTGACTTTCATTAATTCAGTAAATATATTTGCCATCTTCCCCAGAGTCAGACAAGAATATGTGAGGTCCAGGTGGCGTGTATCCTTTCTGCAACGGAATTCGGTTTCCGGGTTCCTCTGATTGGCCGCGACCCCCACTTGACCCGCCCCCCTATCCACCGCTCTGGCGCTGCCGCGCGCGGCAGAGCGAGCCCCACCGATCTGCCGCTGCCGCACGCGCGGCAGAGCGAGCAGCCGCGGACTCGCTCGCGCTCGCTTCCTCAATTTATACGCATGGAAGTATTGACTGAATGAATAAATGAATGAAAACTTTATTTAACAGATTGCAGAATGGGTACAATACAGTACGGCTCAATACACACAATTGTTAAGGGGATGCAGACCAGAGAAAGACGTTCGTCTTGTTTACATCAGGGTCCCCCATTTTCAATTCATATAGAACGACTACGTCATAACAAATCATTAAAAAAAATATACCGTTAACTGGAATATGTTGTGCCTTTACACATATGTTGTATTATGTAATTGGTTTGTCATGACAAACAAATTAAAAAAAAATCGCGATTTACCCGCTGGCTACAACAACACACAGTGATCGCTGAGCTCTGGCTCTGACTACATGCAGTCACTGAGTGTTGTTGTAGCCAGCGGGTAAATCGCGATTTTTTTATTTGTTTGTCATGACAAACCAATTACATAATCCAACATATGTGTAAAGGCACAACATATTCCAGTTAACGGTATATTTTTTTAATGATTTGTTACGGCGTAGTCGTTCTATATGAATTGAAAATGGGGGACCCTGATGTAAACAATGAGGAAGCGAGCTCTGCCGCGCACGGCAGAGTGGTGGATAGGGGGGCGGGTCACGTGGGGGTCGCGGCCAATCAGAGGAACCCGGAAACCGAATTCCGTTGCGGAAAGGATACACGCGTCCATGTGCATCAATCTGGGGAAGATATACATAAAATAAGGGTATTTCCCAAAATGGTGGAGTGTTCCTTTAAAAGGCTCCACTTCAGAGATGAGTTTAGATGAGATGAGTGTGTGTGTGGAGCATGGACTACAAAAATCTACAAGGCAATTCTTCTACTTACAAGTATGGTCCTTCCAGCCAACACCAGAGTATAGCTCATATCCAGAAGTTATAGAACACCATCATTGTCTACATGCTATTGCATGTACATATTTGTGTACTGTACATACCAACTATTTCGCCTGTTTTATTCTCCACCCATTGATCATCCATAGCAACACTAAAGTATCACCGACATCTAAGAAGGGAGATCCCCCCTCGAACGGCCCTTCTAAGGTTTCTCCCCTCCACATTGCCTGTGGTGCTTTTTTCCTATTGCTAGGTTTTTTGTGAGTTTTTCCTTACCTTCGCTGGGGTATGTCTGGGAGTGTTGCATTTATTTATTTTACATTCTATTTTGGATTTCATGGAGTGTTTTGTTCTTGATTTATTGTGATGTTTCTTCTTGACTTGTTTAAAGAAGACGTGTCCAGCCCATGGGGACATTAACGTGTGTTGTCGGGCCTTACAAATACATTTTATTTGATTGGATTTGATTTGTAGGCTAGCGTTGGATGTTGTAGTCTGACTGGACTAAAAGTCTAGTTCTGATCTCTGCTTTGATATTGTTGGATCACATTGCCATCCTATGTACCGTAGCATCCGCGTGTAGTTGGGTGTAGCCTACCATGCCCATCACTGACAAAGGGTGGCTTAGCAAGGTCTGTGCAAAGCATTCTATTATACATCAGGTTCTTCTGTCTTGTTTCCAAACTGCGCCCTGACACTGAAGGGTGCAGTTGACTTGACGCAGGAAAAGCAATGATGTGGCCAGGTTGCTGAGGGCTGGGAACCAGGGCTGTTGCTACCATTGAGGACACCAAGGTCATGTCCTTGGTATTTTTTCTGGTGTTTTTCTCTTTTCATTTTCTTTGCCCCATAATCCCAGCGGAATCTAAACAACCAAAGGAATCTATTGGTGTCGAGCTTGTAATATTAGCTTGTCGGGAAGGGGGCTGAATAATGCTCAGAGTTTGGGTTACATTTTGTTGAGGGAAAAAATGGCATGGCCATTTTCAAAGGAGATCATTGACCTCTTACCTCAAGACATCTGAATGCAAATGGATTCAATGAATACCCAAGAGTAGGGCGGCTAGGTGGTGCAGTGGGCAAGGCGCTCACCACCAATGCAGGAGACGCTGGGTTCGAGCCCAGCTCTCCGCATTGCTATCAGCTTGGCTGGTCGTTCATACTAATACAATTGGCAGTATTAGGGAGTGGGAAGCTGATGGGTGGGGATCGGACGTTGTGGACAGCGACTCCTACAGGTCGGTTGGTGCGCCTGCGCAGCAGAATCAGGAAGCGACAGGGGCGGCGTGCCCTCCAAACGCAGACCCCCCCCGACGCTGAGAGATCGCGCTGTGCAGGTGAAAAGATGCGACTGCTGCTTCCTCGAGTACCGGAGGGGACACGTGATGTAAGGCTTAGTCCACATTGCAGCGGGCTTATGGGAGGCATGGCCTAACAGCGTTTGAGACAGGAGAGGGTAGAATTGGACGATACGAAATTGGGATGGCAGAAAAATAGAAAATGGGAGAAAAAGTTGATCAAAAAATAAATTAATACCCAAGAGTCTCCCCCTTGCATACATGCCCCCTTTATGGTAATCGCATGCAGTTTTGGGGCAAAACCAGCAGTTTTCTGCATGTAGTACAACTATATCCCTAAACAGTCTTGGAATTGCATAAATTGGGTATGACTGGAAAGCTGAGACCCTTGTGGATCAAATGAGCCCAACTGTATTGATGTGTGATGATGATAGTCCCCATAGACCTTTTTTTCTTTCTTTTTTTTGCTTGACCTCACTGTTTAAAATGACCTATTGTGAGCTCTAGGATAATCACAGTCTACTGAAACTTTACAGCCACAATTATAGAGATATGGGCCATTCATATTATGGCTTTCTAGATATATTGAAAATAAGGGGGGTTTCCCATCTTCAGAGCAGATGTGCTCGCCATCCAATTGCTGATAAATGCAAAGCTCCAGATGTCAAAGGTTTTTGATACCAAATCACAGCATGCATTTTTCTAAGATGTTGTGCAAGGTCTTGGTGTCTTAACACATTCCCGGACAATCACGTATATATACGTGATAGGGAGCCAACGCTTGACGGCCAATCACGTATATATACGTTTTTAACTAGTTTTATTCGATTTTAATATCCTATTCAATGTCAGAGCTGTATTTTGGCTGGAAAAGGCATTATTGGGACTTGGAAAGTGCAGTACCGGCCAGATCCTGGTATTGGCGCTGTCTCGAGAATGCAGTAATCCTTGTTGCAGACTTGGCGTCACATTTTTTACACTCCGCAGAGACTTTTCTGTTAGCCTGAAGCGAGGGCTTCACCAGATCGCATGGAATACTTTTTGCGACGCCAAATTCATTATGCAGTAAAGGAATATGGCATCAGCCAATGGACATATGATCTAGCAGATGGCGATCAAATAACTGGAAAATTCTTTTTGGAATCCAACCAGCCACAGGTAAGAGCAATATGACATCAATTTCAGCTTGATCGTGCAAGGATTTAATAGCCATCCCCCTGCTCAGCCTATGTTGTGGTAATATCGAATGCCGTTATTGGTAATCAATCATCAGAAACGACTCCCCCCCCCCCCTTTCATGCATTCATGATGGAACATAATACCGATCATATGCATTTGGATTTTTAACTCTAGCTTGTGTAGGGACGAAACGCCAATCGATTTAACGTTATTAGCTTAGCGCCTTATAAATAGCTTTGCAGGAATTATCCCAGATCATTCGGATATAACACTCATATATTCACCACGGTATAAAACGGGAACGTATTGATGAGAAAATTATTTCTTTATGGCATATTGAACGGAAGGTTCATACTGTCAATTGACAATGACATTGGATCCATAGCTATAATATAAAATATAGATTTAGCTCTACAAACAACGTGACGCACAGTGAACGTTTGTAATGGAAAGGTGGCCTTCCTAGAGTGGGGCCCATCTAATGGCTGGCCGGGAATGGAACACGGCAACATTTTTGGGAAATTTGCTTACCGTCTTCTCCAGAGAGAGACAAAAAGATAGATACCAGTTTCCTCTCTGTGCGTTCAGTAGAAAGCCAATGAATGGAAGCAGAGAGTGCCGGTTAGCCTTCGGGAGAGGTGTTAGTTGGACAATGCCTAGGCTAACCGTCCGGCACTGTCCGCTTCCATTCATTGGCTTTCTACTGAACACACAGAGAGGAAACTGGTATCTATCTTCTTGTCTCACTCTGGAGAAGACGATAAGCTAATTTCCCAAAATGTTGGCGTGTTCCTTTAATGGATATTTTGAAGGGATATTTGACCATGTTCATAATTTCTCGAGAGGTAAAATTTTTTTAAATGTTGCACCAAATCTTTGTAAAAAATGATAGCCTATCAACACAAATATTGCTGTGTTGGATATCATTAGACATATAATATATCCCAAGCCTCTATACAGGCAAAGTTCTGTGTTGAGCTGCATCTCAAATGATTCCTTAGGGTCCCATCTTTCCAATAGGGTAAGTACTGTATGTTCATTGTTAATTGTTTATTTTCTAGCACCTCTTTCTTCCCTTATGTTGAACACAGCATTTTTGGTGGGTGAATTATTTCCCCTGCCTGCTACCCCACCCACAAAAGTAAAAGAAAAAAAAAAAAGAAAAAAAAAAAAAAATAATAATAATAATAATAATAATAATAATAATAATAATAATAATAATAATAATAATAATAATAATAATAATAATAATAATAATAATAATAATAATAATAATAATAATAATAATATGTTGTGCATTGCATATGCAGTGTTCCTGGCTCCAAAAAGCACAACTAATGGATTAATCAAAGCTAATTCACTGCTTGTGTCCCAATTGTGACATAATCAAGGGAAATACTTCCAGCTTGTTGTGCATGTGTAACTTTTAGAGTATGGCTTATTGTTTGAATAAACTTGAGTAATGAGTGACAACAAACACAACCTGAAAGAAACTGATGTTGTGCAGTGAGAGTGTTTTCAATGCAATAAGAAACTGAACAAAAAAATTATCATTTATAAATGGGCCGTATTCGTGACTTATCTTGTGCTGGAAGTTTTGGATTCTAGTCCAATTTTCATATGTTGACATTATTTCCTACGTAATTATTGTTGCTCTCAAAATGCATTAAAAATGCATAGATTTATACTAAAGTCTTCAACAACTTCTCGGGGGACCATGCTGCGAATGGGAGCATAACTCCAATTTACACCCAATTAAAACTGAGAAATTACCATCATGACAAAATTAGAGGTATTTAAAAAAATAAAAATCCTAAATGTTTGGATCACTGCTGCTCAGCCGCAGCATCAACCATTTCCACAGGGAATTCCATGGGAATGCAGCACTCCACTTGGTGGTTTATATCCTAATTCATAAAATCACCAATGTTGGTTTTGATATATAAGTTTTACTATGTGTATACTAGCAAACTACCATAGACAATACAATTAACATGTCTCTTTCTCACATCACATAATCTCTCTCTCCCTTCTGCCTGTCTTTCTCTTTAGCTCCATGATTCTATTCTGCAGTCTGTCCGTCCACAGTAAATCTGTGTGCTCCTAAAAGTGAGTTACTCATTCACACATTGGTTTTGAAATACACATTTTACTATGTGTATAATAGCACAGTAACAAATGAACTATCTTCTCTCTCTCTCGCACTCTCTCTCCCTCCATTGCTCTCTGTCATTCTATTGCTGCCTCTCTCTCCCTCCCTTCTGTCTGTTCCTCTTTAGCTGTGTACTTCTGAAATTCTACAATTCTGCAGTCTGTATGGTCATGATAGATCTGTGCTCTTCACAAAGTGAGTTACTCATATTTCACTTAAAACTTTTAGATATAAGTTTTACTGTGTGTATACTAGCACACCAACAGAGACAACACAATTAAAATTCACTCTGCGCCAAGGCTACTGATGGAGAAACTGAAAGATTTGTCAAGTGGTGGTTGCAGCTGGCTTCAGACAGGGATGGGGGTGGAGGATGGGGGAGATGAGAGTGCACATGGCAACAGCAACGGTGGTCCTACAGGCCTCAGTTCTGGGGTGGTTGGCAGGCTGGTAACAGGCTGGCACCACATTTGACAGCTAGTGATGCATTAATGCGACTTCATACAGTAATTCAGTAAAGTACAGCTCTGTGACTTGTTTTATGGTTACTGAAAAACAATAGAGTTCTATGACTTCTGGAAATAAAATGACACCGGCTGGTTTTCAACCGGCGTGCCACAAGATCAAGTGTGTTGTGGAATGTTAGGACAACCAGTTAACCTTTTCACATGGCTTCATAAAATAATTTCTAAATTACATACATTTCTATTCAGCATAAATATTTGTGTCTGCACTCAAAATTCATAACTAGTTGTAAATCTTTTTATTTAAATAATGTATCCTACATCCACATTCTCACGTCAATTTTGGTAATAGGGTGGGGAATAATTATTTCACTGCATATCACGTCAGGACACGCATAACGAGCTGCTAGCAAAATCATACGAATTACTTTTATTATTATACTATTATTTTGTGATGCCAGAACGGATAGATTTATTGCACCCTAACTAACTAACAAAAAGGAAGGCAGTCCAGAAAAAAAAATATGATGTTATGTATGGTTACTTGGACTGGAGATGTCAATAGCCCTCAACTCGACTCTGCAGGGGAAGGCTAACTTCGCTAATGCCAACTGATGCCAACAGTGCTGCCGGGTAAGTTGAAGAGGCTCTTGAAAACGAAGTATCCCTTCCACAAGTCAGCTGCGCAGCAGATTCAGGTAATTCCCTTTCTCACTCACTCAAGTTGTGACGTTAATGAGACAGTTACATCAATTGTGATATTTCCGTTTCTCCAGTCCACTATTTCTGACCTGATATAACCAGATAATGCATCAGCTGGTATAGATAAGAGTGCAGATAAGAGATAAATACAAATACTGCACTTGTTAATCAGATATACTACATTCCCCATAGAAGTGAAGCTTGTGCCATGTTCTTTTTTTTTTATTATTATTATCTTTTTCCCCCCTTCTTTTTTCCATTTTTCTCCCATCCCAATGTTAGTCGTTATGCCAATTCCCAATCCCCTTCCTGGTCGTTGCGCCCTCTACCCCCTACCGTCGGTCTGGGAGGGCGGAGACTATCACATGCTTCCTCCGACACATGTGTAGCCAGCCCACTGCTTCTTTTCACCTGGCAGCGCGGACTCTCACTGGGAGAGTGTAACGTGTGGAAGGTCACACTACCTCTCCTAGACCCTTCCCTTGCTGTGCAGGCGCCCCGACCGAACTGTAGGAGTCGCTGTTTACAACGACCAGGACCCACCCACGCCGGCTTCCCACACGCTAACACTGCCAATTGTGTTAGTATGGACGGTCGGCCAAGCCGGAGGCACCACAGCCGGATTCGATCCCACTGGCTCTGTGGTGGTAGACAGACGCTTAGTCCGCTGCGCTACCCGGCCGCCCCTTGTGCTATGTTCTTGACATTGCACTGTTCTCTCTATCTAGGTTTCTGAAACTTCTGATTGCACATCAACAAGACATAGCCTAGTTCTTACTTCATCAATCATAGGCCTTGATATCATCCCCAAATCATATACATTGGCGTATTATCATGTTTTCCTTTCTCATTTAATCTGAATGATAATGTGTTGCACACTTGTGAACATATTTTTGACTACTGATGTCATTGCAGTCAGTCAGATTTAATAATTTGTCAGTGTACCATATAGGGGAAATATGTCTAACGACAATATCATGACATTTGCATAATTGATTACCGTGACTGTAAATTGACTTTTGGTGTGCCTTGGGCCCAAAAAGCTCTGCTCTAGACGAACTTTCTCAGTAGGTGGCATTTATTCAGGACCTTAATTCAGGCCTTTAGACTGCGAGTAAGGCGGTCGCATATGCAACCTTTTTTATTGTAAGATTATATTTTGGCATATTGCACTGGTATTGCCTATCCTTCGGTTAGTTGTGCATGTGAGGCATGTTTAACTAAAGCCTATGATAATGTTCCGCGCCTGCCTGACTAGAGTAGGCTATGGGTAACTTTACATTGTTTAAAAAAAAAAAAAAAATTGTCCTCAGTCAAGGAAACATAATGTGCAGATCAACCTGTTCAACCCATTCAAGCAATCAGGTGCCAGGGGAGAGGGCTGTATTTAAGGACGCAACCAAGTGATCTCACAACATCGGGTCTAGTTTAGATTTTTTATTTTTTAATCAGTCAAATTGGTCTTAGTCGACCATGACCACAACTTTGTTAGTCAGTTAGTGATTCTTTATACTTTTTTCGATGCCGAATTATTTATTTTCCAATACACTATAAGCACACATCTCCGGTGAGCATTAGATTTAAAGAGGTGGTTCTGCATGATTGCATGTGAGAAACTGAATTTGACAGATGTCATTTAAATCAACTAATCGAATAGTTGACAATGTCCTATCACTATTAGTCGACTAAGAATTTCTTTAGTCAAAGACGACACTAGTTGGTATATAACATATGCTGCCTGGTTCTTTGCTCATAGGCCTTAACTGAATAATAACAGGAACATACTGTAAATGAAGAATTATGTTTGCCTGTAACACATTACCCTTCAGACATGTTCTCGTCAGATGCATCCCTCTGCTCCTTGGCCTCCAGTGAGATCCTATCCGTCCAACACTCCTCCACCATCAGGCCAGCTCCACCAGTCTGCCTGTCTCCTCCCATCCAACCACAGGATCCCTTCTTCAGCCTGGAAAGGCGCTGCTTCTTAGACCCGTGGCCGCCGCACCGCTCGCCATCCACCCCAGAAACTGTCAACTTCTGCTGCAGGCTGACGGTCACGTCCGCAGTCATGCGCTTGACCTTCCTCCTCCTCCTGAGAGGCCTTCCCGGCGTGTTCTCCGTGAAGGAGTCGGACTCTGGCCAGGAGTGCTGCCTGGTCTTGACGGAGCCGCCGGAGAAGGAGGGCCAGCGGCCGGTCACAATCATGTCATCAGAGTCACTGTAGTTGGCGGCGGAGGCGGTGGTGGTCGAGGGGGCCAGGGCACCATTCTCCCTGCACTCTTTGGCGGCCTCGTCCAGGCTGGACTCTGACACTTCACTCAGGCAGCGACCGTGCTCCAGGGGGTGCAGGGAGGAGTCGCAGCGGCGCTTGCGGCCCCGGCGTCTTCGGATCTGCCTGCGCTGCTGCAGTGGACTCAGGACCATCTCCTCCCACAGTTCGCCCAGCTTGGCCTGCTCTGAAGTCTGCTCCAGGGCAGAGACCAGGTCCTGCACCAGCTCATCCATCATGTTGCTGAGGGGGGGGGGGGGGGGGGGGGGAGACAACCATTTATTATTGTCATGAATAACTACTTGAACAATTTAGTTGCGGGTGCATCAATGTAGAGAGACAGCATAGGGCCAAATGGGATAACTCAAGTAACGTTATTGGTTTGCTTGGCACAGGACAACAATGACATAACCGGTAGTGAATGCTGCTGACACAAGCGTTCTGTGTGTAAGAGAGCGGGGCTGCGGGCAAACCACAGCACATAGATAACACCGAGTGTATGATAAGGTTACAAGAGCAAATGGATATACTGTAGCTACCACGCTCCCGTTATTTCATGAAAATGGCGTCCAAATGTAACGATACATGTCGCTTGTTTGTGTTTTGTGAACAGTGCAGAAACACACGGCAGCTCAAAACACATATCCAGTCATAATAATTAACGATCGCTAAGAAAAAGTGATCTAAGACTTAGAATGACAATACAATAAAAGGATAGCAGACAGATTGGGACTTTTGTCTTCTGCTGTCCGCATCCTTTGTGCAGATTGTTACATAACATCAGCTAACACGTGAGCTCAGCACGAGAACGGCCAAATCCACAGCCCGTGAGCACATTTCTAACACAACGTCATCCAGTATGTGTTCGTATGCTGCTGCACTGCAACATTTAACACGAAAACGGTGTCCGATAGAAGTCATGTGTCTAAACAGAAGCGCTATCGTAATGTTATGTAAACAGTAACCGATAGCAGTCGAGCGTTACTGTGTTTAGTTTCACTCACCAGCCCGCAGCTCCTGCTTGTTTTGTTTTCACAGCTGGGTGACACGACACGCACTTCCGCCCTACTGTCAAACGAGTGACGTCATATCCGCCCAGCTGTCATTATTATAGCAAAGTGGCAGCCTGCTGCCAGAAAGACCATGGGGAACCTACCTTGCTAGACTGCTGATATTTGTCTTACCAACACAAAGGTATTCTATCATAAGACGTATTGCTACATCATGGCTTCTATAGTATTTGTGTGCATCAATATCTAAAATGCTGCCTACCCATAAATAAACATATTGTTAATATATATTGTTAAGGGTATAAAGGACCATACCTACATGGTGTTAATTTTCTTGAAACAATATAGCTTATGTTACAATTGTGATTACAGCAGCCCTAGTTGTAGCTTATAATAATACTCTCACGTCCACACCTTTTAAAACAATAGTGGCCTAATACGTGTTTTGTGATGTGCGACACAACTCTAAATAATGGAAGGCTGTCTCAAAGCCAGCGTGTGGCTGAATGAAGCAGAAAGTAATTTACCACAAGTTCTTTTCATCGCTCCGATGAAGGCAGACTAAATAATGAAAAATAAAAAATAAAGAATTCTGTGAAAAAGAGTACAAAAGCCATTTAATCTCCCTCATCTTCCTCTTAATAACTGCACATTTCCCCTCGGGCCCTTGGGAGAGGGCCTCTCTGTGCCGCTGCCACCTTATCTGTCCCCTCCATATTTCAGCATGCCGAGCGGATCCCTCAGTACCAAGCCCCCGGCCTCCTCTCACCGGGGGGCCTGTGGGAGAGTTGGGCTCCTGGGCCTGCCATTGTTCTGACCTGGGAGGCAGTCCGGGGAGAGCACTGAAAGCCGGGGAAGGGGAATAATAATAAATTAAAAAAATAAAATAATAAAAAAAATAAAAAAGGAAATAAAACTTCAGCCACTGCTTCATTAAGCGGCAGCCTTTCACAAGCAAACATATCAGAAACAGACCCCTTTCAGAGACAGTAATTAGCAATTTGGAAACCTTGTCCCCCCAGGATATACAGTTTCAATTTAGTCAGCAGCTTTAGATTCTAAGGCACTTAATATTCATTGTTTCTTCCATCTTCCCAATTTCTCAATGTACATTGTCTAGTCTTTCACTGGTGATAAAGTGTTTTATCTGTCATGTAATTCTTCTTTTCAATGAGCCCTCTGCAAGAGAAGTAAATTTTTTTTAAATATAAATAATTTTCAAAGGGATTTGCAAAGAATGTGTGGGATATGATAGCAAAGTGCTCTTCAAGAAGTGCCAAGCTGAATATCCTATGGAGTGTGTGCATGGTTGATGAAGTCTCAGAGTAAATAGTGTATAATAAAACTTCCTGCAACTGAGGAAGTGTTATTGCAGAGCACTCTCCCCAAGCCAAGATATGGGATAAAAATGCAAGGATAGGGTTCAAATGACAATATCTAATACAGTGATATCTGGAATAGGCAGAGTCATAGGTACAGTCTTGGGGGAACTAAAACATGTAGTTTTAGAATATCGTGGAAAAGTTATTTTATTTCAGTAATTCAATTCAAAAAGCGAAACTCTTGTAGATTATAGATTCATTACACACAAAGTGAAATATTTCAAGCCTTTATTTGTTTTAATTTGGATGATTATGTCTTACAGCTCATGAAAGCCCAAACTTCTGTATCACCAATAAAAAAATAAAAATAGATGTATTTTTCTTTTGTATATAGAAATGTTGGCCTTCTGAAAAGTATGTTCATGTATGTTCACTCAGTACTTGATTGGGGCTCCTTTTGCACAAATGACTGCATCAATACAGCTAAATATAGACTGTTCCACGATATTCTAATTGATTGAGCTGCACCTGTAGTTAAATGATGTTGTCAAAGTAAAACTACTTTCAAAAAAGTAGTTCAACTATATCCAAACTACAGCATGGACAATTATCATAATCTGCGTCTGGAATCTCATATTGTTACACAGAAGTACTACTGAACTGACACAGAATAAAGTGTAGGTGTGTTTGATTTAGGGACTAGGGCAGGCCAATCCTCACTTACTGAGGCAGCCCGAGGATGTGTTTTAAGGAGAGGATAGGGAGCAATTGTTGAGTTGATCAATTGAACTACATGTACTCCTGTGAGTAACACTGTCTATAACATGCATAACATGTGCATCTTCTCTGATGACTAGTTTTATTTTATTTTATTTTAATTTAATTTATTTTATTTTATTTTATTTTATTTTATTTTATTTTATTTTATTTTATTTTATTTTATTTTATTTTATTTTATTTTATTTTATTTTATTAATGCTATTGTCACATTATTTAATAGTAGTACCATTACTGTAAATCATTTTCTCTTGTTTTGTGGACCTGCAATTCCTTTGCATGGACGGCAGGACAAATGTTTGCAAGCTATTTAATAAGCTAAACCACATGTCACACCTCAGGGGGCAAAGAACGACACTTATCTTTGCCACCATGGAGCCTTTGTTTCAAAATGCTACCACTTCCATTCATTTGCAATCAGCTTTGTCTAATAGAAATAATTGATTTTTGCCTCTTCTCCACAAATGAAAAAGGAATTGTGATTAAACATTTTGTCTCAAAATCTAAATTCCAAGATCCTCATCAATACTTGAGAAAAATAGGCAACTCATTAAAACACAAAAAAAAAAGATTTGAAAAGGAGGGGCAGGGAATGAAATAATGAATGGGGTCTGAATGAGCTATCTTTCCCAGGCAGAGCGCCGCTAGGGAGGCAAACTCTCAGCCACCAGAAATGAGCCACCTATCTGTGAAAAGAGTGACTGCTCCATCCTATTTGATTTAGCTCTCCTATCATCTCTTAAGAAGATGTCAGCCTTGCTTCATCTATTGCTCTGAGCCTTTATCAACCCTGAGACACTTTCCCTGCGAAAGGAGACACATTCCAGTGCCTTTCAGGGAGCCTCACACCAAAGAATAAGTGTTATGCGATAAAGAGGGGCTTGTTAAATAGATCTGTCTATTTGTATGGGAATAATGATCATTTAAAGATGCTGTGACTTGTAGAACAAGGAAACAAATCTGTATTCGGGTATTGTTTTAACGTGACTCTCCAAACGACCTTGTGAAACTTTATTAAAAAAAATAAAAAATTGAATTCTTGGGATTTTCATTTTCTTTTTCTTTATATATATTTAATTCATTCCCCTGTCGCATTAGAATAGAAACAGCCTTAAGGCGGTTAGGTGGTCGAGCGGAGATTGCGTTCGTCACCAGCCCCGGAGCTGTGGGCTTGGTTCGCCTGTTCGAATCCAGCTCACAGCTCCGGGGTTGTCACCAGCTTGGCTGGCCGTCTGCACTGATACAATTGGCTGTATCAGAGGGTGGGAGAAGCTGGCGGGGTGGGTCCGGGTCGCGTGTACCTGTTCCGCAACAGTAAGTTACTTCCGGGGTAGGCCTGATTGGCCCCGACAGGCACGTGACGCGGCAAACTCAAGACGCGCAACGAGGCTGCTGAGAGCTGTCGCGCGGAAATAGACTGTCTATTGCCATTCTCTAACACAAACTCTAACCTTAACCAGCTCCTTAACAGCGCCTAAACTTAACCGTTCTAACCTTAACCAACTCCGAAACAATGCCTAACCTTAACCTTAACCATGCCTAACCTTAACCATAGAAAGAATATTGCCATTCTCTAACACAAACTCTAACCTTAACCAGCTCCTTAACAGCGCCTAAACTTAACCGTTCTAACCTTAACCAACTCCGAAACAATGCCTAACCTTAACCTTAACCATAACCATGCCTAACCGTAACCGGCGAAAGAATACATGCAAAAAAAAAAATCACGTTAAAAAAAAAAAAATCATGGGATTTGAACTCGCGTCAACAACGAACCGCAGGACCGCGGACCGCTGCTATGCCAGGTGAGCTGAAGCGCCGAATGAAAGTCATAGCGGATTTGGACGGTTACGTAATTCCACAAGCTCTGCCGCTCCGCGCGGCAGAGAAAGTTGCGCGTCACGTGCCTGTCGGGGCCAATCAGGCCTACCCCGGAAGTAACTTACTGTTGCGGATAAGCTATACGCGTCCGGGTCGTTGTAAACAGCGACTCCTACAGTTCGGTCGGGGCGCCTGCTAAGCGCGGATAGGACTTGAGTGGGATAGTGTGATCCTTCCACACGCTACGCCCTCTCAATGAGAATCCGCGCTGCCAGGTGGAAAGAAGCGGTTGATTGGCTGGACGTGTGTCGGAGGAAGCACGTGATAGCCTCCACTCTCCCAGACCGACTGTGGGGGGTAAGTGCGCAGCGACCAGGAAGGGGATTGGGAATTGGCATAACGACTAACATTGGGATGGGAGAAAATCGGAGGAAAATGGAGGGGGAAAAAGATCAATACAAAAAAATTAAAATAAACAGCCTTGTATTGAAAAGATCCTTTCCAACCAAAACAACCTAATGGCTTTTTTGTTGAAAAAGGAAAGTGTACTCTTGATATTAGTGTTTCCCTATAGACCTATCTTTGAAGGGAAAGGCCATCAATACAGCACTATTCATTGTTATAAATTCAGAGCAGGATGTCATTACAGTTCTATAGATGTCTAAGCAGGCCGCAAGGCCTACATGTGATGTTTAGGGTTTGAATCCAGCGCACAAACTTTATATAAAACGTTTAGTCGCTTTGGATAAGCGTCAGCTAAATGACAAAATGTAAATGTATATTTCTTCCCAGACTTTTTCATGTCACATACCCCCAAATTGCTGCTTTATCACATTATACCCTTTCTATTTATGTCTTGTGTGTCTCCACTGCATATGCTACTATCTAGTCAAACTAAGATGTTGTTAAAAAAAATAACTCCTTTCTAATCAAAGGAGGTCATCCAGGCAATTTCCAGCCATTTAAAAAGAAATTGTGATTAAGTCTGTCTAAAGTCTGAAGTCTTAACTATTCCAACGGCAATTCAGGACCGAAGTGGGATCAACTGACAGAAAGCCAAGCCTGAGTTCTCTCATTAGGATTCAACAGCTCTGGTGTTCTGGCCCCAGATGACTAAGGCTATTAGCAAAATTATCTGGAAAAGCTGGTTCTGGATCCTCACGAGCATTGTTTTGCTGTCAAAGCAAATCAAACGATTGCGAGGGCCTGTTTGTTGCTCTGTGTACCTGGAGACTCTCCTGTACATTGTTTCAAGTGCATCGTTGCCACGGTTTGTGATGTCAACTCGCTCCACCTAGGTAGGTTTGACATGTCAATTTGGCGCAGGGCGGGCTGCGGCCCGAGTGCTGCCATTTGATCCTTTATCTCCTCTTTTGATACCTCCTCCATGGTGTGTCAGCACAAACGGCCCGGTGACGTGTGTGGTGAATATGATTGATTCTTCCAGAACGAGAGAGCGCTTGAGTAGGACTTTGCCTCTGATACAACAAATGACACGAGGACTTGATTGAAAAGCATCCCCCCACCGTCCCACCGCCCCACCCACCACATCCACCGCACCCACCCCATCCAAACCCCATATCTCCAAACCATTCTCTCTGTAATATTGTTTGCGAACAACTGTTTATTAATAAAAAAAAATTATATATATATAAGACATTATAATATGCACATGGGATGGATGTGAAAAGAAAAACAAGCAAAAATAGGAAATAAAAGAAAAGTTATATATATATATAAAAATGAAAATGTATGAGATAAACAGGTTGTATCAACCTAGAAAACTTGGACACTTGACTTGAATGAGTACAGCAGGGGAAATAACTATAAAATACTATAATAAGGTAGAACTTGACAATTCTGCAGGGGAATCTGTGAAAGTGTGGGTGATGCCTGTGCACCGGCCAGTACGACGACCCCTCTCGCGAGTCTCTACGACAAACGGTTCAAAAGATACAAAAGGGGCAGGACTTAAGCACAGGGGGGGGGGGGGGCAAACATAGACCAATGAAAGAGGACATCCCTACTGAGTACAATGGTGCAACCCGCAAGTCTCTACGACAAACGGTTCAAAAGATACAAAAACAAAAAAAAAGTGTAAGAGGCTCATTCATGTGCCTGTCCCTTTAAGTGAAAGTTTTAAAATGTTTATGTACATTGCACACTGCAAGCCTTAATTGATTCAAATCCTAACTGACACAACATCCTCCCATGCATTTCAATGAGGTGGCTCTTCTGTCACTCTCACAATAATTAAAGCAAAACGATAAGAGATGAAGCTTAGATTTTTTAATATGAGTACTTCAGGGAGTTCATGAAGGGTTATGTGCGATAATGTGTAAGTCCGTCGACAATTGTGGTCCGTGTGGCGATCGGAAGACAAGCGAAGGAACGGTGAAATCACAGATTTCAGCTAGAGTGGAGAGTCCATTAGTGTGTATGTGGAGCGTGACTGTCAAAGAAATGGCCATAAATTGAGATAGAAATGTCCAATTCCATTTATTTTTCTTTTATGAGCGAGGGCACAGACATGGCGTCGTTTTGATGTGTTATTTCTTATATCTAGTATGTTCAAAATTGAGACCACTGTCGCGATTTACAAAAGGTGATGGTAAAACAAATAAATGCAGCTTCTACACTCTATTTGAACATTCCGCTATTCATTCCTATGGACGAAAATGGCCCATTTAGAGTTGATTTTCACCCTGTGGTGAATCTATCCAAAAAGTTATAGCAACTCGACTTGGACCATCGGTCGTTTTGATACCTTACACTTGTGTGTGGACTGTGGTGCGAAAGCTCTGGGAGTAGTCGGACAAAAATCGGCGTAATAATAATAATATAGATTTGAACTCTTTCACTTCCACACTACCAAAGGGTTAACCCTTTCACTGTGACAATACAGAAGGTTAACCTTTTCACTGCCACACGACAAAGGGTTAACCCTTTCACAACCACACTACAGAAGGTTAACCCTTTCACCACCACACTGCAGAAGGTTAACTGTAACTGAGGGGTACAATTCCCTGACTGTATTGAGAGTATGGTATTATTAAACCACTACTTAGTTATGTACTTTAATTACTGGCCATACAGTACACGGTATATCTGGTGAACACCCACACAAGAATACAACAATGACACCTAAAGTTCTATTTGGAGGGATTTATTATTATAGCAGCAACGGTAGGTTACAGAATGAGAATTATACTTGCGCTTGTAAGGCGAATAACACTTAAGTAGGTCAAGAGCGTAAGTCCATGAGCATAGTAAGATGGGTATAACTGACGCCACCTGTAGCATAAGAATTACATAAGGCACACTCGTAGTCAGCTGGAGACACTAGGGGGGTTCCCTCCGGTTGTAAGCCGGCAGGGTAGATGAATGTTCGGGAGCAAAGTCTGAATCAACGCGGAATAAAGAAGCTCCAGCTACGGGAGGCGGTACATTACTCCCTTGATCGGCAGACAAAAGCAACAGCTACAATCCAAGTATGCTCGACAGCATGGACGAAAGCCAGCCAGCCTCTGTGGTCCTAGAGGCGGGCTCGATGGTGCTCCTCACAGGGTAGATCCCACACAGCAGTGGGGTAGACGGTTCTCTGCTCCAGCAGCCACAGTACCAAAGCAATATAATCCAGCCGAAAAAGGCTCTGCATTCGCCGGTGTAGATTCTCCTGTGCACTATACTTCACATTAACTAGGTCGAACTTGACGTTATTTCACTAAACTCTGACACTTTTACTATCCTATTCGCACATGTTATAAGTGCTCTATTTAGACGCAAAGTTGCTCACTTCACTTGGTCGTTGACTCGTGGTGAAGGCTTTACTAGTAATGAACGAACTGCTGCTGTTTCCACCTGCGCCGTATTTATACGTAAGGTGAATAATCTAGTGCCAACCTCAGTTCTGTCTCGTATTACTGCGCAAACCTGGACATGTTGAGACATGCCTTGGCTGTGGCTTTGAACTCGCCATTGGGGGTATGACCGTTGGCGCCTAGGGGTCGCTGTCCAATAGGAGAACGAATATTATGGTCTGGTTTGTACCCAGGTAAAGGGATATTCCGTGTATATATACAAAGAATATACAAGGGATATCAAACGATATACAAATATTATCCAAGGGATCTCAAGCAGTAAATATATATATTCGGTTTAATCTGACCCTTTGTAACATTAACCGTCTGTAGTGTGGTAGTGAAAGGTTAACCTTCTGTAGTGTGGTAGTGAAAGGGTTAAAAGTGTGTGTGACTGGCTTTGCCATGCAGGTCACCCACACTAATAAAGACCAACCTCTGTACTGTTACCATGGCAAAAGTGACCATAGCGACCGTTACCATAGTGACCGTTACCATGGTGGCCGTTACCATAGCGACCATCGACCATATGAAAAAATATCTGAAACAAAAAAAATATTATTATGTAAAATGTAAAGAATATCTGAAAATAAAGACCAACCTCTGTACTGTTACCATGACAACAGTGACCATAGCCACCATTACCATAGCGACCGTCACCATGGTAACCGTTACCATAGCGACCATCGACCATATGAAAATTTTAAAAGAATATCTGAAAAAAAGAAGAAAATAACATGTAAAATGGAAAAAATATCTTTATAAAAAAACGGTCGCTCTGGTAATGGTCGCCATGGTGACGGTCACTATGGTACCCGTCACCATGGCAACAGTGACCATAGCGACCGTTACCATAGCAACCATCGACCATATGAATATATATATATCTGAAACCAAAAAAAGAAAATGACATCGTCACCATGGCAACGTTACCATAGCGACCGTTTTTCTTTTTTTTTTTTTTTTTTTTTTACATGTCATTTTCTTTTTTTTGTTTCAGATATTTTTTATTTTTCATTAAAAAAATATCTGAAACAAAAAACACTTATGTGAGGTGCAAAAGCTCTGGGAGGAGTAGTCGGACAAAAATCGGCAGAATAATAATAATAATAATATATAAAAAAAATAGATTTAACTAGATTTTAACTAGAAAAAATCTCCATCAGACGGCAGCCACACATTTCTTCTCTCTCTCAATATTTTAAAATGCAGACTATTACATTATTACACACTATTACAATATCACACAATTACACTATCGCACTATTACACAGTATTACACTAATACACACTATTGTTTCACTACACACTTGAGTGCATGCTTACCAACTGCTAGTCTGCAACACTACTATCACCGACATCTAAGAAGGGAGATCCCCCCTTGAATGGCCCTTCTAAGGTTTCTCTCCTCCACACTGCCTGTGGAGCATTTTCCCCTATTGTTAGGTTTTAGTGAGTTTTTCCTTACCTTCGCGTGGGATATGTCTGGGAGTGCTTGCATTCTTTCATTTATTTGCATTTATCTTAAATTTTTTGGACCTTATGGTGTTCTTGTTCTGTTCTTGACTTATTTATTGTTATGTTTTCTTCTTGACTTGTTTAAAGAAGACCTGTACGGCCCATGGGGACATTAACGTGTGTTGTCGAGCCTTATAAATAAATTTGATTTGATTTGATTTGATTACAAGGTAAGGGAAATATATTTGTTGAGTTTGGTGGAAATCGGATCAGGATTCAATAGGATTCTTCTTCTTGCAGTCATGAATGTGCACCACAAATTCTAGACCAATTAGCCTTGCAGTTTGCGAGATATATGTACTGTAGTTGCTGATGGAAAGACAGACAGACACAACCGATTATATGATCTCCCCAGGCTTCTGCCTGATAGAGATAATGATATAAATGCACATGCCAGATGGCTGTACTAGAGCCAGTCTAGACTTGCCAAAACATAAACAAACATAAAGTATCTGCAAACAAATGTAAACACTGGTCTATAGGCTACCTGCAGGTGGACAGCAGATCTACAAATATGTCGACCATACTGTAAAATGGAATATGAAAATAATGTAATTAGGTGCGGCTGGGTAGCGCAGTGGACTAAGCGCTCGCCTACCACCGCAGAGACTCTGGGATTGAATCCAGCTGTCAGCGGTACCTCCGGCTTGGTCAGTCGTCCCTACTAACACAATTGGCAGTGTTAGCGGGTGGGAAGCCGGTGGGGTATGTATCCTGGTCGTTGTAAACAGCGACTCCTACTGGTCGATCGGGGCGCCTGCTCAGCAGGGAAGGGATCTGGGGGAGATAGTGTGATCCTCCCACGCATTACACTCCCCCGGTGAGAGTCCTCGCTGTCAGGTGAAAAGAAGCAGCTAGGGCGGCCAGGTGGCGCAGCGGTCTAAGCGTCTGCCCACCACCACAGAGACAGTGGGATCGAATCCAGCTGTGGTGCTTCCGGGTTGGCCGACCGTCCATACTAACACAATTGGCAGTGTTAGAGGGTGGGAAAACCCAGCGAGGGTGGGTCCTGGTTGTTGTAAAACAGCGACTCCTACACATTGGTCGGGGCGCCTGCACAGCAAGGTCGGATCCTGGGGGAGGTAGTGTCCTCCACACGTTACACTCCCCCAGTGAGAGTCCGCGCTGCCAGGTGAAAAGAAGTGGGGATTGGCTACACATGTGTCGGAGGAAGCATGTGATAGTCTCCGCCCTCCCAGACCGACGGTAGGGGGCAGAGCACGCAACGACCAGGTAGGGGATTGGGAATTGGCATAACGACTAACATTGGGATGGGAGAAAAACAGAAAAAGAAAGGGGGAAAAAGAGAAAGTATAAAAAAAAAAAGGAAAAAAAAAGAAGCAGCTGCAGGCTGACTCCACATGTATCGGAGGAAGACATGTGGTAGTCTGCTCCCTCCCCAGGCCGACAGTAGGGGGCAAAAGCGAGCAACGACCAGGAAGGGAATTGGCATAACGACTAAATTGGGATGGGAGAAAAATACGGAAAAGGGGGGAGAAAAAGTAGAAAAAAATAAAAATTATGTAATTACTGGTCCAACAGAAAAGGTGCAGTCCAGGTGTGTCTGTCACAGTAGGCTTATAGAATGTCATATACTGTACACAGTCAATATTATGTGTATATAATGAGATTACATTTATCTTTCTACCTCTCGATACATACAGTATAGGCCTACAGTGTAATATGGAGTGAGCTGTAGAGGAATATAACCGGATCAATGAATGTACTTAGTCAAATATAGATTTGGTTAATCACAGGTTTCTTTTTTTTATCCACTTTTTATCCTTATTTTAAATTTTTCTCCCATCCCAATTTCGTGTATCCAATTCTCCCCTCCCCTGTCTTGAACGTTGCTCGACTATGCCCCCCACTGGTTCGGCACACGAGGAGGCAGCCTGTCACATCTTTTTCGCCTGCCAGCGCGGACTCTCATTGGCGAGGTGTAACGCATGGGAGGCTCACACTACGCTCGCCACTTCCTGTCTCTGCTGTGCAGGCATCTCCCAATTGACCTGTAGGGGTCACTGTCCACAACGTCCAATCCCCACCCATCGACTTCCACCCTTTGACTCTGCCAAATGAGCGAGTACGAAGGCCGGCCCAAGCCGAAGGCAATGGTGAGACTGGGATTCGATACCGGAGTCTCTTGCATTGGTGACAAGCGCAATCTCCGCTACGCCACCCAGCCACCTTAATCACAGGTTTCTTATACCAAAACAGGTACAAGTAAATTAAGAGTTATGGCAGATGACTCGAAATGGATACTGGCCGGACGTATCCTCAGAGAGCTCCCAGAATCCAGTAAGACTTAGATATTTATAGTGGATTGGAGGGGGGCCTGGAGGGGGGAGTTAGAAAGGAGGGGGGATGGTATCAGGTGAGAGACAAAAGGTGAATGGGAGGGGGGTTGGAACATGACTGGGAGATTGAGGGGGGGGTCCTTATTCCACAGAGCCATACAGTTATAATAGGAAAACTAGATGCTCATCCCAATAAAGGGAAGGTGTCTTTTCCATGCAAAGCCATTAGGATTCAGAGTAGCTGTATAGTCCAGGTAAAGGTACTGATGGTTAAGTGGCAAAGGAAATAGATTTTGTATTCTGAAACCGATCCAAATTCTTAAAAATGATTAAGCTCATAAGGACCAGAGATGAAGAGGCCTGAAAGATATAATAAGATGTAATCAGCATAAAGAGAGCAACAAATGATATGCTGTGGTGCTGTGTGACAGCCTGTGAGAGTGTCTGGGGATAGGGAAAATAGGCATGGTAACAAAACACAGCCTTGTCTCAAATGAGCAGGTGACATGGCCATTTAGAACACATGATATGGGACTAGTACAAATCCTGTTAATTATTGACAGTTCAAAGCCAACATATTTCCGATCTGCTCGTACAGCATTGAAAGGCTGTTTTTTCTTGCATCTAGAGCAGACATTGTGCAAGGCTGCCATTAGCAGTATTAAGGATATTAGAGGATAACTGTTACATGACACTAAAAATGGGTTTCTTTTTTTACCTACATCTCTAGGTGTGCATGCAGCCAGGGTGCTGTGCAAGAGTATCAAAGTAGCATTTTAATGTTGACACGGTGTAGTAAGGATGGCGTAAAAGCAGTAATATGCCTCTGGCATGGGAGCAGCAGCAAGCAGTTTCTGTCCTCTCCAAATAGGTTAATAATGTCGGCTTTGTTTATTTTCACCAAATAAACAGTAATAAAGTAATGTTATGTTTGCAGTTACTAGCTGGTGTTGGTCAGTGTCTTACTAGCCAGCAAGCTTTAGCTTGAAAAAACAGGTTTGGATGGGTTCGGACAACTGTCTTTTCAATCAAATACTATGTCCTAGCTTTGTGGAAAATGGTTTATATGGGGGGTAGTAGCATACTTTTTCTTATGGCCTTAGAGAGGCTAGGACCACTGCACACAGCCAGGGCAAAAAATAAACTGTGTTGCTAAGTCACAGCAAATGGAGAACTGAGATCAATGTGAGGAATTTTGATTTGCAAATGTTGTTAATGAATAATCTTGGGAAATTCAGTGCCTTGCTAGAGGAATGCATTGTGAGAGGGATACATTAATTTTCTATTTAGTTCCACTGATTATTAATTAGCAGATTATTCATTAGCTCAATACCACAAGCAGATTTTTCTGATCATCTTTCAAATGTTTTTATTATGAATACACAACTTGGTATTGCCATGCTTCTTTTCAGGTATAAACATAATATCAACAAAACATAAAATCCTACATACAAACCCACAAGAATTTTTTACACATTATCTAGACTATAACCCATATCCCATAACCCTTCACACCTTTCTTCACCCCCCCCCCCCATTCAAAACTGCAATTATGATTCGGTTGATAAACTTTCTTGAATTCTTTCACTTGTTATTGAGGATAAACCGGATTCTCTCAAGGTGAAGTCATAACTGAGTCATAACTTCATTGTTGGAGCTTCTTTCTTTTTCCAAAATAATAGTATAATATTCTGAATTTACCACACAACAAATATTTGTACCTGTTTGACTAACGTCCACATCAGCGCTCTACTGCCTGGTTGCAATTACATCCTTGTTATGATGTTGCAGAGAATATTACGCCAGCTTGATGTCAGTGTAACCAAACATGTGATGTCTAACTGTTTGAAATCACTATAATATTGACAAAGGTCTGTAACTAGATCATTCCATAGGATATGTGTATCGCTTAATAAATTAAGGGTCACAAGATTACGTTTTTGATCTCTATTGTATATTACAATACCCAGTGAGCAGTTTAGGGAATGACAAAATCCATCAAGTTCCACAAGATCAGTGCGCAGCTCAAGTGGAATAACATTTATCCCAGACTGGACTGACTTGGGCACTGAAATTAGACTTAAACTTAAACAATTAAACATCTTTCAATTCAGCAGGGCAGTGAGAGCATCCAGTTTAGCCATCTATTCATCAGGAAATATAGGAGGATTCAGATCATTAAAAAAGGACTGCATGGCATTACTTTCTACAAAATACTGTAAATAATGCAATTTAGGGTTGAGTTGAGGATGGGAGAAAATGTGACTTCATCACATTAATCTTTTAATGATTTTAGTATATGCTGGTCTCAATGCCGTATACAGTATAGTCACATTTCCATAAACCTTTCAGTTTGAAAAACTTCACTTTGAAGATAATGAATGGTTTATGTGCACTTGACAGTGCTAATGTCAATTCCTCTGTCCTATTTGGAGGAATCTTGTTTATTTTAGTGGCGACGTCCTTATTTAGTTCAGGTGTTGTCCTTTATTGAAACCATTAGTTGTTTCTAGTATACCGTTTCACTCCTGGATTTCTGAACTCAACACACAATCACTTTACAAACAATTAGATGTAAGGTTATTAGGTTATACTGTATATTTCCCTCAAAATTAATTTAAACTACCTTTAAAATTGTTATGCTCCAGGGACTGTGGTGAGTGATCTGATGAAAGCATAATAAAATGGGAACATTACATTTATGCTATGGCTTGATACAGATGGAAAGACAGATATCCACACATACCTATAGCTAGCTATACATCCATCTATTGTGGATGGAAAGAGATAAAAAAGCGCTATATAAATCACATTTATTTGTATTATTATTATAGATGGATAGATAGATCCATATATCTATCTATCTATGTATCGATCTTTCCATCCATGATAGATGGATGGTTAGACGAGGGATGGCTAGATCCACAAACGCACCTATAGTATATAGATAGAATTAGTTTCAAACAGTTCAAAGTGACCTTTCCAGCAAGTGTTACAACTAACCCTTTGTCTGTTACAATTATCCCCGTCCATGGGGTATGTTGTAACATTTTCACTTCAACATTTCAAGAATGGTAGGTCTTTTTAAAAATAATTTAGCTAAAACCCAAATGTGTTAGGTTGTGCTACCTGCTCCGCTATATCATCATTATGGAAGCATAAATATTGAAGAGAGAAGCAGAACGTTTATTCTCAGAGTTACAACCTCCCCACACATGTACACACACACACACACACACATGTACACACACACATGCACCTATACGCTATGGACCTATCTCGATGCCGAGACTGTCAACATGTGACTGTATATTTATTATCTGCACTGTACTAAACCTTTTAACTTTTAAAACAATTTTCTTTGTTTTTATTGCACCGTAGCACCAAGTCAAATTCCTGTGTATATTTGGCAAATAAAGCGATTCTGATTTTGATTCTGATTAGAATAGGTATTTTGAAAGGGAATTATTATTATTATATGGGAATCACCACTTTCAAAAATCACATGTATGGCCTTGGACTGTCTTAACAACTATTTGTCAACAATAAACATGAACAACTTTGTCCCAAAGCTAGAAACTGGATAACCAAATACTCTGGTCTGTGAGGGGGCTGGTACATGTAGATGTTTCATTTCCCATGCGGGGAACCCACGTTCTTATCCATGTGCGTTCCACATGCCTTATATGCGCACCTTTATACTGTATCAGTGCTTTCAGTTTTAACCCAGAATATGTACCTATGCTCAGAAAATCGTGGCACATGGTCAAACTTTCTGTCTTTTCCAGTCCATCCTCCAGAGAACCAGTGTGTAACCTAGAACCAGTGTGTAACCTCAATGAGAACCAGTGTGTAACCTAGAACCAGTGTGTAACATCAATGAGAACCAGTGTGTAACATCAATGAGAACCAGTGTGTGACATCAATGAGAACCAGTGTGTGACCTCAATGAGAACCAGTGTGTAACATCAATGAGAACCAGTGTGTAACATCAATGAGAACCAGTGTGTAACATCAATGAGAACCAGTGTGTGACATCAATGAGAACCAGTGTGACATCAATGAGAACCAGTGTGTGACATCAATGAGAACCAGTGTGTAACATCAATGAGAACCAGTGTGTGACATCAATGAGAACCAGTGTGTGACATCAATGAGAACCAGTGTGTGACATCAATGAGAACCAGTGTGTGACATCAATGAGAACCAGTGTGACATCAATGAGAACCAGTGTGTAACATCAATGAGAACCAGTGTGACATCAATGAGAACCAGTGTGACATCAATGAGAACCAGCGTGTGACATCAATGAGAACCAGTGTGACATCAATGAGAACCAGCGTGTGACATCAATGAGAACCAGTGTGTGACATCAATGAGAACCAGCGTGTGACATCAATGAGAACCAGCGTGTGACATCAATGAGAACCAGCGTGTGACATCAATGAGAACCAGTGTGTAACATCAATGAGAACCAGTGTGTAACATCAATGAGAACCAGTGTGTGACATCAATGAGAACCAGCGTGTGACATCAATGAGAACCAGCGTGTAACATCAATGAGAACCAGCGTGTGACATCAATGAGAACCAGTGTGTGACATCAATGAGAACCAGCGTGTGACATCAATGAGAAGTGGGACAAACCTTTCTCTCACGCGTACCGCCTTGAGAGACAAAGGTGAATGTTGTGATGAGTGTAAAGAGGGGACATATTTCAAGGCTGAAATTCCATAGTATTCACCTTTATGATTTATGCATGTTTTCTTCTGTTTTATAGCTACACGTCTCCACAGGGCGATTTTGGGGGAATGCTTAACCTATGAATGTTCACCACCCTATAGTGCTATTGTCCAGTACTAGTCTGTGCCCCATGGCTCCAGAACGGCCTTTACCCCAGTCTGGTCACTCGTTTCCATTTATCTGCTGGGATAACTATAAAAATCTGTCAGGAGGCAGGGAAATGCCCCCCCCATCCCTCCGCTCTGCTCCAGACCAGCTGGCAGATTGAGAGCCCCCTGTAATGCACAAGTCTGTTTTTATTATTCTTGCTGGGGGGACACTATTTCATCAGGCACATGATTCCACAGAGAGGAGATAGCCCCAGTCCGGCTATATTTCTTCCAATCAAACATTCCAAGGGGAAAAAATGAGTGGGTGCCATCAAATCCCAGAATAATGCTGCCAGATTTTATGTAAAAAGAAGGACTGATGGACAAATACAGGAAGGCAAGACAAGTTTAATGACGTGTGTTCAGGAGCTGAGATTGGAAAACTGACAGAGAAAAGCAGCCTCTTTGCTGGAATATAAATTGTTGTGCGCTGTAAAAAGGCTTTTATCTGGAGTGAATATGGGACGTAATACACAGGTCAGGGTTAAGTCATTTTCTCCGGCAAGTTAAGCGAATAATGAAGGCGAGCCGGCGCGGAGAGGAGCACTGCGACTGCTAGTTTGTCTTCATTTATTATGCCAAATCTCATGATTTTGGCGTTGGCGCAGTGAGTGCTCTGGCGCGCACCGGTGGACGACATATCGCTTAATTTACACAAGGTAATGAAAGCAGGGAATGGGAGGACAAAACAATTTACCTGCTGACACGGGAAGAAGTGATTTGCGAACATGGGGGTGAGAGAAAGAGCAGGCAGAGGGCCAGGGAAGAGGGGTGGAAGAGGAAGGGAGATAGTGATGGGGTGAAGGAGGGTAAGAGTAGAGAAGGATGAAAGAGAGGGGGGGCTAGAAGTGTGAGAGAGAGGGAGACAGAGTGAACGCTGCCTTCTACCACTGATCTCAGGCATGATGATGGCTCCATTGAAGCCACAGACAACTCTCTCTCTCTCCCCTTCTTTCACCCCCTCTTCCCCACACACACACACACACACACACACACACACACACACACACACACACACACACACACACACACACACACACACACACACACACACACACACACACACACACACACACACACACACACACACACACACACACACACACACACACACACACACACACACACACACACACACACACACACACACACACACACACACACACACACACACACACACACACACACACACACACACACACACACACACACACACACACACACACACACACACACACACACACACACACACACACACACACACACACACACACACACACACACACACACACACACACACACACACACACACACACACACACACACACACACACACACACACACACACACACACACACACACACACACACACACACACACACACACACACACACACACACACACACACACACACACACACACACACACACACACACACACACACACACACACACACACACACACACACACACACACACACACACACACACACACACACACACACACACACACACACACACACACACACACACACACACACACACACACACACACACACACACACACACACACACACACACACACACACACACACACACACACACACACACACACACACACACACACACACACACACACACACACACACACACACACACACACACACACACACACACACACACACACACACACACACACACACACACACACACACACACACACACACACACACACACACACACACACACACACACACACACACACACACACACACACACACACACACACACACACACACACACACACACACACACACACACACACACACACACACACACACACACACACACACACACACACACACACACACACACACACACACACACACACACACACACACACACACACACACACACACACACACACACACACACACACACACACACACACACACACACACACACACACACACACACACACACACACACACACACACACACACACACACACACACACACACACACACACACACACACACACACACACACACACACACACACACACACACACACACACACACACACACACACACACACACACACACACACACACACACACACACACACACACACACACACACACACACACACACACACACACACACACACACACACACACACACACACACACACACACACACACACACACACACACACACACACACACACACACACACACACACACACACACACACACACACACACACACACACACACACACACACACAACTACATGCAATCAAGGCGTAATTGACCTCAAAAACTGATGGATGGCCTGTGTTGACAAGGGTCTTGGTTTATTCCATCTTCCCTCCCAATTGTAATCACTTATCACAGAGCCACTTGTGTGGAGGGGCTGGGGGAGCTGTGCGCTCACAATCATCACACTGGTCCTGCAACAGGTTTTCTTTTCTTTCTTTTTTTTAAACGTGAATCTCTTACTGCTATTTCAAATTGATCGGGTTGACCACTGTAAATAATGCCTATTCGTAAAAATAATAATAAACCAATTTAAAACTGAAATTGTAGTTTTGCTTCTGCGCTTGGATACAGTAATTCAATGAGGTAAGCATAGCTTTGATTACAGCATGTTTCAATATCTCAATGAAGTTAATGTACTACATGTTTTTTCCCTTTAAATGGAGCTGTTTGTGGTGCTGAAATAATAATTTTGGTCTTATGGCCAGATATTTTCTTAGAATATTATCAAAATAAAATAAAACAGATTTAAGCCTAAATAATGACCTAGATCTGAATTGGATATGATTGTAAGCCAATCACGCCATAGTATTGATGGATGTGCTCTAAAAGCGTACACCTGGCCGTTCGGCTGATGGCCTTCCGCCCATCAGAGACTGGCTGAGACTCCCTGACAACGCAGCTCGAGGACCATTGTAATCTTCCAATCACTGGCCCTTCAGGACAGGCCACTCCTTAGGGCAGTAAGATCAGATGAGCTCCGGCATTTTCTTTTGTAAGAGGCCAAACTCTATTTGTCTCCTCACAAAAACAATCAGAGAGCGGAGAGAGAGACCGGCACTCTCTCTCTCTCTGGAGACGGGCCAGAAGGTGAGGAGGGGTAAGGGGCAGTGGAGGGTGAGGGTGAGAGAGAGGGGGGGGAAACACCACGATGGGTGGTTCTGGTGATGATAAACCGAGTCGCGGCTCAGCACCGGGGCTCCGCTGGCACGGCTCGCCACAGGACGAGAGAGAGAGAGAGAGAGAGAGAGAGGAAGTGTCGCCCTCGGCAGGACCGCTGGGCCAACCTGGAGTCTGCAGAGTCCTGCTGCGTGAATCCTCACAACAAATCAAACACCATAACACCCCCCTACCCTACCAGCCACACACACAGTCGGGAGGCCTCCGCTGTCTGGAAGAATGTGTTAGTGAACAAACACTGGTCATCGTGAATGAATGGAGCGAGATCCACTGAATGAGCCACACTGTATCTGAATATCTATTACATACAAAGGTGTATTCTCAGTATTAGGCCGCTGTATTAGCGCTGGGCCCATCGCGCAGTCCTTGGGTCCTAGTTGTGTGCGTGGGGGGGGAAGGGGGCTCCCTCCAGCCTCCTCTCCTCCACTGACCAGGAGACTCTCTCCACAGGCTTATTTCCCCTCACAATGAGAGGTGACAGTGAACAGCGGAACTCGTCAGTGTGAATAACATGCAGTCACGCTCGGCCCTCTCTGGCAGAGCACACGCTCACACGTGTGACACAGTCAGAGGCTCGAGGGCCCAGCAGTACTAGGTGCGCTGTCAGCCTCGGCACGACCCCCTCCATTACAGCTTAATGTGGGGACAAATTGAGCAATTTGACGTGTTACATTCAATGTCGTATGTCGCGTTGACTTGTTTTCATTCTGTTCTGTTATACAGTCACCTGTCCATATATTGCCATGGAGCAAATAGAGTGAGTTCTCAGTGAGTGCCATCAGAGCTAGTCTATGCTACACAATACAACTTTACCCAGGGCCCTCGTCTCTGTCTTGGGGCCCCATCAATAGAATTTCTTTTAGTATTTCAGTATACATGTATAAATCAGGAAGCCTTTAATTGCCATTTGTTAATACACTGTTAAAACTAAGGGTTGGGTTAAAAACCATGAGGGTGGCAAGAGGGCTTAGTGGCATAACGGGGAGGGGTGGGAGCACCAAATCAGGGGCCCCCAAAGGGCACAGGATGCTATCAATACAAAATGTGCTGCGTCTCCAAGCAGATACCAAGGTCAGCCGGCTGTCTTGTGTTTACAAACAGCTCACATTACTGTAAAATCAGGTCTGTGGCAGTCGCATGTTGCTCAGCGGTGTACTAGTCTGGCAGTGTCCTTCAGGGCGGCCTATAAGAGCGGTCCATAACACGACCACTGGTCAGGCTTAATTTACCCACTTTCTCTGTCCACTGCCCCATCAGCATATAGTATCACATAACTGCTAATGGGGTAATGGAGGAAGGGGGGTGGGGGGGGGGGCAGTGATAGTTAGGGAAATGGAGCTCAGGTTCATCCAAACATTTAATAACTTATCCAATCTGGAGCCTTCACCTCTTACTGGGCTAATTATATCATTTAACTGGCCTGGATGAGGGGCCAGTGTGGCCGCTCTGTCTTACACTGTCATCACATAATTATGACTTATGCCAGCGCAGCCTAGCAAGCTGGATGAAGTCAGCTCCCTATAAATTTTAATGATCACTTAGACGATACGAACATTCTCACGGCTTCCACTGCATTAACGGGAAAATATGGACGCCGTCACCAGGAGCCTGCCGCCACAAAAAGCGGGGCTGCGAAACACTAGCAAGGATAGGAGAAGAAAGGTGAGGAGAGGAGAGGTCCACCGCTGGAAAAAAAAGTAGAAAGAGACATGTGACATGTTTGGGTGAGTTCACAGGAGGGGAGGGGGGGGGGCAGACACATACTGTTGTTGTGTTTGTGTGGGATCCGTTTCTGTGGTCACTGGGCTGCAGGGGAGCGAGGAGGAGGCCTAACGTCAGGCCTGTCAAGAGGGCAAAGCACTGGAGTAGGAACCAGAGCTGCTGCTGCTGCGTTGTGGTGGTGAGAGACAGTCTGCCTCTATGGAAAAACAGCAGCTGACACTCAACGCTGGTGGTGCAACTGCTGACCTCAATTCAGAGAAAGACACTGGGCTGGGTTTGGCACTGGCCTGGTCGCCATGTCAAATACAGTGTCTGGGAAACCATGGTGAAACTGTTGTTTACCAAACTGCTAGCTACTTCACAATCAAATCAAATCAAATCAAATCAAATTTATTTATAAGGCCCGACAACACACGTTAGTGTCCCCATGGGCCGTACAGGTCTTCTTTAAACAAGTCAAGAAGAAAACATAACAATAAGTCAAGAACAGAACAAGAACACCATAAGGTCCAAAAAATTTAAGATAAATGCAAATAAATGAAAGAATGCAATGAAAGAAGTTCAACTAAATCTATACAGTATGTGTGTTTGTCAAAACTAACGCTACCTTGAATAATAGTTCCAACTAATAAAAGATCAAAACTACTTTTGAAAGTTTCAGTTTCTTTTTAAATGATCGCAGTGGGGAGTAATGTGTTTGAATTAGTGACCAGGGCTGCAGGGAAGGCAAACACATAACTTACTAAAGCCTGAGGGTGTGCTTTAAGGAGGGGACAGGGAGCGGTTTCTGAAGTGCAATCAGGAAACTGTAAAATTATATGGCAATGTGTAGTTTGTAATTAACTACCTAAACTACATTACCAAAAGTAGTTAACTATTGAACAATCTACTAAAATATTAATGTAGTTAAACTAGTAATTGATATATATTATATTATATTTGATTAATTACACCCCAACACTATTCATACCATTATAGCATTTTCTCCTTTTCAAGCTTTGAAAGTTATTGGAAACATCTAGTGCTTTGAGGTGAAGGTGAATAGGCTTTACATATTTCAAATCAGTTGGTTTAGATGCCTTCCTTCACCTCAAAAAGCACCAGAAGTTTCCAATAACTTTCAAAGGTTGAAAAAGAGAAAAGGCCATAATGGTATCAAAATAGATTGGATATAATGAAATGATATAATGATATAATGAAAGGGGTTGAGTGTCTTTTTTAATAGCTGTAAAATGGCTAATTAGTCCACCATGATTGATCATCGTTGGGAGGTTTGGAGACTCCTGAGCTTTAATCGTTTTCTGGTAAAATAATTTTTACATTTGTGATATAATTAAGAAATATTCTATGACCAAAGTGACCTTTATTAACTGTGGACATACTTTCATGCGTCATTTAAGGCCAATGCAAATTTGCCACTCACAAAAGATGTTTTTCGAGGCAAACGCTAATATTATTTTTTCAAGCTGTCACTAAATATTCCACGTTTGCCTTGGTACAGAAAATGTACTTGTAAGCATGAACATGGCGTAACTGAGACATGCACTAAAAAGGTACAGTCTTTGACAGATTTAGAGGAACTTAAAAGAACCATGTGGCCTGTCCAGATATTCCGTCCTAGCGAAAGAGATAAAGGAGAGGGGGAGAGAGGGGAGAGTTGGAGAAATACATGCTCTCAAAGAGAAGATGATCTCCTATCTCCTTGTGCTTAATATTTATGTCTGTTTTGGTGGCTATCCCGTTTCAAGGAGAACCCAGCCTCTGCGGTAGAACGATTGAATGACACGTTACCTGTTTGTAAAGCCCCACGAGACAACTGATTGATAATGCATGACACAAAAATGTTGTTTACCCCGGCGATGTAGGTTTCGGGTTCTTCCATTTTTTTGTCTTCAGAGAAAACCGAAGCAAGCAAAGTCACCCGAACAACTGCCTCTTTGAACTGCTGCCGTCAGGCAAGCGATACAGGAGTCTCAAGGCGAGCACAGAAAGACTCAGAAGAAGCTTCTATCCCCAGGCCATCAGGCTGCTAAACGAACAATGAATGAACACTACACAACAACAACCACCAAACGCACATAGCACACACATCCACACGCACACACTCACTTTAAACAAACACACTGTAGCACCCACTCCACACACTTATAGCACACACCCACTTTAAACAAACACACTGTAGCACCCACTCCCCACACTTTATATTTATGGATGAAGGATTGCACTACAACTCGTACACCTTACTGTAAATTGTACCTAAAATTGTACCTCATCCCATTTCTGCTTTGCACTAGATAGTACTGTACATTAGTACACTGCATAGTATTGTGTATTGTATATTATATGGTAACTCAGAACATTGTACATATGTCTATACCGAACACTGTGACCTCATTTTCTTCTTCTAAATTCATGCTATATTATGTTATTATGTTATTTGATACTATCTTGTCTAGCACAGTCTCTGGAGCGTAACAGTAAGAAGCATTTTGTATGAAAGTATTCTGTACTTCTGTATGACAACTATTAAAGAACTTGAACTTGAACTTGAACTTGAACTTGAGTGGAGATTTATGGACCATCTGGGTCTCAATTTGTTCAATGTCCAGAGTTGTACTGTAAGTAGCTACACACAAAACCAAACTTCTGGTCATCTGCATCATATTCAACCCACGCTGTCCTGGAGGCGGGTGTGTGTGTGTGAGAGGGGGGGGGGGTTAACGTAAAAACATAATCTCACACCACAATTCCATTCCTTTCCCCAACGTTAGATTAGATTGAAACTTCCCTGCACACTTTCCTGGGGGCTGTCAAATGAGCTGTCAATCATGTGTCAGAGCCGGCCCCCCCTGCTCATCTGGTCTAATACATCACAGGCCTTTTATATGGATCAGTATCACTGTTGCTTTGCAGCAGCGTCTCCGCTGGGACTCAGGGCTGATTGATAACATCCCCACAGCTCTTCAGCCTCATGCACATTTGTATAGTTGGGGTGAAGGCAGGTGTCCATTCACAGCCATGGTGCCCATCACAGCCGCCGCCACCACCGCCCATGGAGGACATGACATCAGACTGCTAAACACAACAGACCGCTCTCTGGACACTCTAGGATTGAATAGAGTTTCCATTCATAAAGTGGGGGGCAGGGGGGGGTGAC
The DNA here is from genome assembly GCF_963971535.1 of Notolepis coatsorum. Classification (NCBI taxonomy): domain Eukaryota; kingdom Metazoa; phylum Chordata; class Actinopteri; order Aulopiformes; family Paralepididae; genus Notolepis; species Notolepis coatsorum. The sequence continues at coordinate 35,999,649 of NC_140167.1, forward strand.
AACCGTTGATAGATCACACTTACCGGATGCTGATACCAGTGTTTTCCTAGGGGGGACTTATGATAAGGACAAGCAATCGTGAGATATTCTAGGAAACAAGCTCAGCTAAAAATAACAATAATAATGATAACAATAATAATGATAATAATAATAATAGTAATGAAACATTAAGGTCTATTTTTAGGGGACACCCCATTACAGCCGTCTTGATAACAGTTCAAAATAACAATTTGATATTGTATCACACAACTGCTATTCATAGCAGGCCATCATATTTATAGTATCATAATCGTTTTTGTTGTTGACGGTTCGCAGTTTGAATGCTTTCTACAGCCTCGGGCGATGAAGCCAGCCTCTATTCCGAGTGTCGAGAGTGCTGTGGGAATCCTGTGCCGGATTTGTGTATACAGTCATATTGGCATGCGGTCGCTCTGCCAAGCTAATGGCCACTTGGCACATAGACAGCTATCCATCCCAATCTCAGCCCTGGGTAATCCAATTGAGGCGACCTGCTTGGCATGAGAGAGACTCATCTGTCTTTACTGTTCATTAACAGTGCTCCTCCCGGAGCATCGCATGCCCATTCACATTCCTCCGGAGTTGGCCGAAAGGAAACCCTAGCACAGAGAGACCGCGTCTGCGCTGAAGATCAACAAGGGTTGGTGTACGATTACTGCCGTATAGACCTTGAAATGATGGAACTCCCCTCAAGAGTTGAGGGGAAAACGTCCCCATAGACGGCATTGAAACACCCCCCTCTTTGTGGTATTCTGTGAACATGTCAATAAGAGTGTACTACAGGTGATAACGGTTCAATATTGTGATGCCCCTGCAGTACTGCCAGCTCTAACCTCACTTAACCTGTCCAAGTAAAGAGTCTACATGGTCTCTAACCTCACTTAACCTGTCCCCAATAAAGAGTCTTCATGGTCTCTAACCTCACTTAACCTGTCCCCAGTAAAGAGTCTACATGGTCTCTAACCTCACGTAACCTGTCCCCAGTAAATAGTCTACATGGTCTCTAACCTCACGTAACCTGTCCCCAGTAAAGAGTCTACATGGTCTCTAACCTCACGTAACCTGTCCCCAGTAAAGAGTCTACATGGTCTCTAACCTCACGTAACCTGTCCCCAGTAAAGAGTCTACATGGTCTCTAACCTCACTTAACCTGTCCCCAGTAAAGAGTCTACATGGTCTCTAACCTCACTTAACCTGTCCCCAGTAAAGAGTCTACATGGTCTCTAACCTCACTTAACCTGTCCCCAGTAAAGAGTCTACATGGTCTCTAACCTCACTTAACCTGTCCCCAGTAAAGATTCTACATGGTCTCTAACCTCACTTAACCTGTCCCAAGTAAAGAGTCTTCATTGGACACCCTACCCTATACCTTACCCCCCCCCCCCTCTTTCTCCCTGTTATTGTTTATTTTCTTTCCATGACAGGGCTGTATGTCTGGGGGGATAGAATGATAATAACGGTTCTAATCTTGTTACATTGCACACAGAGTTGTCTCTCATGTTAATGATGAAGCAGCCCCCTCCTCTGCTGTGTCGAGATGCTTACTTTCAATTTGTGTACTGTCATCTCCCAGCCGTGCAGCTGAAATTGATGCGCCCTCTTCCTTTTAATTAAATCAAAAACAGTCGGGGGGCCCAGGTAGGCATGGTGGGGGAGGGGGGGGGGGGGGTCTGCTCCTATACAGCCGTCAAAAAAGACCTGGCTGACTCCCATGCTGAAATGGGGCTACTGGCTACTCCCACTTTCCTCCTATATGTGACTGTTCTGCTGGGACTGGCTGGCAGGCTCCTTGAGGGGTGGGCCAGGTCTGAGAGCTGACACTTTGACGGGATGTCACACATGTCATGCTGTAATTCTCTTGGTCAGTTGTAAATGATCATGGACACATACACAGGATGTCAGTGAAGAAGAAAAAAGTCTATCTTCAACTTCTTTCCCGAATGTCATCCAGTGTGTTTGGAAATATTATCTATTTAATATGGAATTCCATAAAGAAATCCAATGGTCCTGATCTAATTTTCAGTCAATAGCCAATTGGACATTTCTGCTATATTGTGCTGGTTTAAAAAAGAAAGACAAGGGGGAAAAAAAGAAAAGGGAAAAAAGAAGATAATAAAAAATAACCCTAGGTTTCTGTCTTGCACTCAGGTAGGCTTGGCCCTGAGGTGGAATTGGAGCCGAAGTCTAAGAAATGAGAGCGTAAAATTCCCACACATTAGAAGCAGGATAATTGGATTTCCCGTGTCCTGTACGTTGGGCGGTGGGCGGCGCGGCTCCTGCAGCTGTGACATTATCAAGGTAACATAACCTGAAGGCTGTGGCACCGCGGTGAGGCCCTGCAAGGCCTGTCCTCCAGTTCCACATCGCTGCCTGCTTGGCGATTCATCCTGTGGACCCTGCAAATGAAATTATGGGAGGAAGAGCAAAGGACATTCTTTGGGAATTAATCCCATTTATGCCTAAACCCACTTCAAATTTTTATAGTGAGGCACTCTTTAGATGTAAGGCGCATTTACAATTAGACAAGGCCCCCGGGAAGGATTTGAAAGAAATACAACAACAATATTTAGTATTGGTTTGTCTGTCCAGACAACCTGAAGAGAAATGTAGGAAATAAGTGAGCGTTTAAAAAGGGCCAAAAAACTACAACAATTCAATTATCTGAATGGAATTTTTCAAACAGCTCAAAGTCAGTCACATCTGGATCTCAAGTACAGTATATATCTCATTTGAATATTTCCATACACAGGACATCACAAATCAAATCAAATCAAATTTATTTGTAAGGCCCGACAACACACGTTAATGTCCCCATGGGCCGTACATGTCTTCTTTAAACAAGTCAAGAAGAAACATAACAATAAGTCAAGAACAGAACAAGAACACCATAAGGTCCAACAAATTTAAAATAAATGCAAATAAATGAAAGAATGCAAGCACCCCCAGACCCCACGCGAAGGTAAGGAAAAACTCACTAAAACCTAACAATAGGGAAAAAATGCTCCACAGGCAGGAGGAGAGAAACCTTAGAAGGGCCATTCAAGGGGGGATCTCCCTTCTTAGATGTCTAGTAGTGTTGCAGACTAACAGTTGGTAAGCATGCACTCAAGTGTGTAGTGAAACACAGATGAGTGCATGCAATAGCAACTGAACATTTTGAAAGATTACACAAAAGAGCATGTAGCAAAATAAACGTTTGCATTATGATATATATCTATATATTTCGTATAACTCAATAAGAATGTAAAATAATTATTTGTAGTGAAGGATAGGCCTGGTTGAAATGACAGAATCCTACATTTACATTTAGCTGACACTTTTATCCAAAGGGAGTTACAAGGTCAGCAGGAAGGGTACAACTCTGGCAGCTGAGTAACATTGTTCGTCAAACAGTGTTGAACTTGGGTGCTACAGTCTTGAGTGCATAGTAGTAGAGACAGATTAGCATAGTAGGTAGTAATATAGGCAAGGTAGATTACGTAGTAGCAAAGTGCATGATAGTAAAAGATGGAGGTAAGTAAATACATTTTTATTTTTTCATTTCATATATTGATTGAAGAAGTGTGTTTTACTACTAACTACAAAACAGCTGTTCAAGCCATACTACCTAGAGGTAATTTTTTTGTATTTTTTTTTTTTTTTTATTATTTTTTAAACAAACATATAAACAAACATGACAACACACGATAAGATATACAAGCATTAATTGTCAGGGCACATCCAATGAGATCACATTTTAGTTAGTTGTCTTATATAAGATATACCCCTAATACCTGTTATCTAAAAAACCTACACACATATGCTCAGCTCGAACCCCCCCCTCCCGGACCCCACCTAGAGGTAACTTTAACATTTACTTTTAGTTTTTAAATACTTGTTTAGCTCTGATCAGACAAGATCTTTTGATTAGTTATAGCACTGTTAACTGAATGGTTGTAGATTGACTGCCGCTTTCTGGGTTCTGCTGTCCATACCACTAACACCACAAGCACAGGTGTGTGTGTCTCTCTCACACACACACACACACACACACACACACACACACACACACACACACACACACACACACACACACACACACACACACACACACACACACACACACACACACACACACACACACACACACACACACACACACACACACACACACACACACACACACACACACACACACACACACACACACACACACACACACACACACACACACACACACACACACAGTTTAGATCAACTGAACACTGTTTTCTGTCATGCTATAATAATAATAATAATAATAATAATAATAATAATAATAATAATAATAATAATAATAATAATAATATATATTGACTTATAATCAAATGATTATATTAAGGAATGAGTCAAATAATAACCTACACACAGCAATATATTTGTTATGTTCTGTATGTTTAGAATTCATGAAATATTTGGGGAAAAGATATTTAACAACAGGTTGTCGTGCTGTGTGGCCCAGAGTTGATCCTATCTATCAATATAGTGGTGGGAAATAGGCCCAGCTAATTTCCTCTAGTCTAGATGAAGGAAAGTGGCGGTCAGGCTCACGTGACGTGCATTTTAGCCTGCTTTCCATCAACTGATGTCTTTATAGGCTGCCTATGGCTATTTGAAAATATATAGTTAATTATTATTTTTTTTAGCAATTGAACACTGAATAACTAATACTGCCATTCATATAACGTGGTGTTACGATTTTAATTATAGCCAGGCCTAGACTAATATGCTATATAGGCCTCAAGACACGATGCAAAATAAAGTTGTAGAATAGGCAACTATACCTTTTATAGTGAGGTTTCAATTTATCTTTATTCTAGACGGCTTAATTATATGACACCCTTTTAATATCACATCGCAAAATGCTATTCTGTAGTCTAAAACAATATGTAAAGCGTAGAGCCATGGATGGAATACGCACCTGACATCAATGGAGCTCCTCTGTTGACTCTCGCGACGCATTGCAGATAAACACTGCCCCCTAGCGATTCTTGGAGAAGGCAATGGTTGAGGCACAGAATATGAATTTGAATACTATTCTAATTCAATCTGAGGGTACAGGTATGTTTTTTACTCATTAATTCATTCAATCGTTTTATATATTGTATTTATTAATAATACATTATATCTCATCAATAATTATATACTTATGGACACTGGACATAACATTCCTCCTCTTGATTTAAAGACACTGTTTTAAAATTAAGCCTATTCTCCACAACATGGCCCAATATCCACACAGTATTATTCCATTTCAAATATTGGATGTGAGCTAGCAAATAAAATTAATGTGATATGTAGAATGTTTCTCAATTCTAACTATACTCTGTCTCTCCGATTTACCATTTGTGAAATAGAGAATTGGACCGGCCTTCTCCTCAGACCTGGAGGGACGTATGGTGTAGAAGTCACTGGTAATGTGAATCAGCAGACACTTACTTCCTTTAACTAACAAGAGTAATTGAAAAAAACATGGAGATTTGCTGCTGAAAATGTATGTAATTTAAAAAAAAAGCTTTATATATAAACAAATAAATCAGACCTTACTGGTGGTTGAAAGCAGCATGTTGTGCTTCCATGCACTCACACATGCATACACAGATTAAGTACTGGTCCTATAGTAACAGGCTGATTACTTGGCAGATCTTTCACTGCCTCATCAAGAGCTGTACCACAGCTAGAAACCAGAGGCCACACACCCACACACATACATACTGTACATACATACACACACAAGCATGTTTGTGCAACCCCACCCCCAATCCCTGCAACACACACACACACACACACACACCTACACACATACACAAACACATGCACACGAAACAAGTAAACAAATACAAACACGCAAACACACGCAGGCAGGCAACCTCCCCAGTCCGCCCCGTGAGTGCAGGCAGGTCTCTACCCCAAACACGCACTTTTAATTTCAAAGCTCTGATTAGCTGATGATTGCATGACAGCCGCCGACCAGGTTCCCTTCTCGCCCGGCTCCCAGGCTGCAACTCAATCATGCCCAATTAGCGGGTCCCTAAACACTCTCTCTTATTAGAGGACTCATAATCGACTCATTGTGTCCTGATTTGCCAAATAAATCACTCCGGAGGCTGCTCACTCACCCCCCCCCCCCTCTCTCTCTCTTTCCCCCTCTCTCTCTCTCTTTCCCCCCGTCTCTCTCTCTTTTACTGCCCACCCCCCTCTTCTTCTCCTCGTCCAGGGGTTCAGTGACAACGTTTTCAGGCGTGTGCTTTTCATTGGAGCCGACAGTTTGAGCAACGCCGTACAACCCTTTCTTTGCTTTTCTGTTTTTTTTTGCGTGTCAGTTCTGTATTATTTTCTATTCTCCCAGAAGAATGAAGAATAATTTAGCGGGTGATGCAAGGCAGGCAGCATGCGGGTGTCCTTGTCCGACAAGGTTAAGATTCCATTCCGTCTGAAGCAAGAAAGGAGTGAATTAATATAAATGATGGCCAGATATTTATTGCGAGTTTTGTAGATGAAGCTAAGTTACTCCGGTGGAGCGGCGAGGGGGCGGGGCTGCCAGTGGCTCAGCCTGGTGGAGTGACCTCCCTGGCTCGCCCTGGCTAACGCTGGGGGAATAACACTCAATGTCACATTACTCCTCTCCTGCGTTTGGTATATTTATTTATATTTCTATATATATTTTAGATCTATAAATGTTGGGGGACGTTGGGGGGCAAACCGTCAAATGAGATAGTGGGACGTGTGAAATTATCTAGTGGTGCGGCGGTGGATGCTAAAAATATTTGTAATTTGCTCGTGTGCGAAGAAAGTCTTGCGAAATGTGAGCGTCCGGAGACGGTGCCCGGTGGCCGACACGGACAAGGAGATCCTGAACGAGTGGCGACGGGACATACAGACGATGAGAACCTACCCCCCCCCCCCCCCCGATGTCCTTGAGTCTGAGGACTCGAAAACCCGGGGCGTCTGTGGTAGACTTGTGCAATGTGCATGGCCTGAGACTGAACAGCTTGCGTTGCGCCTGGCAGGCCCAGGTGAGGTTGAGACACGGCCCTCCCGAGGGGCCTTCATTTTCATATTGCATCACAGACTCCCGACTGTCTGAACTCTTGATGCAATAATCTTGGCATTAGATGTGCAGTTAATGGCAACAGAGAACGCTAACAGGAAGAACTTCAGAGACTCTGTGGGTGGACCGGGCCTGGGCCAGGGGGGCTTGAGGAGCAGGCGGGAGGCCTGTGATGTTACACACTCGCAGGGAGCAAGTGGATCCTGTGATGTGGTGCGCTCAGAACCACAGCCTAGCGCTTTCCCACTGCGACTGTGAGCTCCCTCGCCAGGCCCACACAGCTTCTGCCACGGAGGTGGATTTGAGCATGTCCACTGGGCCGTCGGGAGGTGGATTTTTTATCATGCTCACTGAGGCGTCGGAGGTGGCTGTGAACTAACCTCTGAGTGGTGGCCCTCTGAGGCAATGCAGCAGTACTGGTTTTTAAAAAGAATACTTGACGGACATGATCAGACACGGTATCATGTAGTCTATTTATGCTAGTCTCTTTGTTTTCAAAGCCAAACCAACCATTTAGACCTAATGGTAACACACCACCCCCTCCTCCACACCTAGGTGTGTGTGTGTGTGTGTGTGTGTGTGTGTGTGTGTGTGTGTGTGTGTCTGTAGGGTGGTCATTAGTCTCTGTTTACACTGGAGCGAGCCTGGCCAGCTGGCGTGTGACGTGTGCTGCAGCGTGCTGTGGTCTACCACTGTGAGACCCCCACGGCAGAGTCATGGAGGCCCAGCGCCCCCGGCCCCCCCACCCTCCCTCTCCCCGGCGGGCCGCTCCAGACCACCGCGAGCCCTTGGCAGATGGAGCCTCCGGCTTCTCCCTTCCCTTCCACAGGCGAGGAGGTGGAGCGGGAGCTGGAGGAGGGACTGGCCTGGCCCCCACCATCACAGATGCCAGAAGAAGCTCAGTCCTCTAGCGGAGGCCTGCTGGGCTGCAGCAGGTGTGATCTCAGCCCCCCAAACCCCCGCTGTCAGTACCTCTGTGGCGGCGCGCACACTCTTCCTGTCCTCACTCTCTCTCATTCACACACTTCAGAGAGGTGTAACGGGACCGCATCCAGCCCCTCCCTTCGTCCATCCATCCATCCATCCATCCATCCATCCATCCATCCATCCATCCATCCATCCATCCACTCCTCCATTTTACCCGGCCACTCAACAGACATGGCCGACCACAGTTGTAAGATTCGGCGGTGAACAGGCTAAGGAGGTTTCTGATAGATGTGCTCTCTGCTGCCTGATGTCTTCCCCTTGTAAGGAACAAAAATCATAAAGTACCAAGTTCAAAGTACAACGGCTGAAGTATATGTTTCTGTCCCTTGGAGGGCAAACATTGGAGTTGTGTTGACTCAGGCGTTTTCCTCTGCTGGCCATGATAAGCTCCCCAGCTGACCTCGCCACTGCCAGGGGGCCACACAACCACTCTCCCATCAGGCCCTGCTTTATCGCCACCGGCTACAAGACAAACAGGTTCTGCTGCACACATGGCTGCAGCCAGAGTCCTACGTGATGGAGAGAGTTTATGACTGGGGGTGGTGGTGGTGGTGGTGGTGGTGCGGCCGAACAGCCCACCTTGACCTGTCCCTGCTCAGGAGGCCTTGGTGAACCCTGTCCCTTCGCACCCCCGCCCCTCAGCCCTCGCCTCGCCCCGGCCACGCCGACCGCCACTGAGTTATTATCATAATTTCCCAGAGAGGCATTGCGGGGCCTCCACGATGCGAGAGTCGCCCCGTGTTTTACAGAATGTTTTGTGTTTTATTGCCTTTAAGTCACTCGTAGGCCAGCGGAGAGAGGGCCCACAATGATAAGAAAACCAGTCATGTGAAAAATGAAGGGCCTGCGTCCAGGACTGAGGAAATAATAAAACTACATGACAAATGTGGAACTCGACTGTATTTCATGTTCAGAAAACCCCCATATACCCGTCCCGTCCCGTCCCTCCTTCCAACCCCCCCGGCTGCACCAAAAACATACGAGGAGGAAATAATAATAATAATAATAATAATAATAATAATAATAATAATAATAATAATAATAATAATAATAATAATAATAATAATAATAATAATAATAATAATAATGAATTCAGCCGATCTCACCGTTACGAAAAGAACAGAGGCTTTTTTTTCTCCCCCCACCTCACACAGTTTGGACTTGGAAAAAAAAACTCCCATAAACTCTCTTTCTCTAAAAGTCTTTTGACAACATGACGGCCGTTAGGATGCCCAGGGGCATTCTGAGCTGCCACCGTCCCAGTCACTGTCTAAACCCACCTGGGGTAAACAAGAAAGGACTTCGCAGTAGAATATTAACAACAGAAGAGAAGAGAGAGAGAGCTGTGTGTGTGTGTGTGCGCGTGGGGGGGGGGGGGTACACTGATAAGCTGAAAATACTTTTTCAACTCATCAAACTTTGGGTCTTAAAATAAATAGTAAATACCACTTTCATTGTGTCTTTATGTACAGTGAATAGCCCCTCCCCCCACAGCCTCCTACGGTTCTTTCACACTTTCTGCACCAAAAAACTACTATACTCGTGTTTCGTCACCGCTCACACGCTTGAGTGCCAAAAACGAGTATACTAGTTGTTGGATCCTTTGATCTTTTTCCCTTTGATCTCCGTTCTATACACTCAGCCGGAGCTCCCTGGGTCTCCTTGGCACAACTTTGATTTGGAAGTATTTGGGGTTTCAGGCGAGAAACCAGAACGATTTCAGCATAATGCATATAACGCGTCATATCTCGCGATCTATGAAAAAAGACTGGATTATTTTGGAAAGGGGCGATGTTTAGCGTGTAATAGCACACAAACTACAGTATGTAGAAATGAACTGGTTTGTCACTATAAACAATGCCTGTCAAATGAGCCATACTATTGTCTCCATAGCTATAATACAGAACACACGATGGGTCCGCAAACATTGCGAAAATGGTCAATAACACTGGCGCCATTGAGTAAAGAGCGTGGCAGTCAATGAGTTAAAGGTGTCATATACGTTATATCAATATGTAATAAAAAATATATATATACATAAATCTGTTTAATCTATTTATTTCAAATCTTATTTTTTTGCCTTTTTTTCTCTTCCCTCCCCCAATTCCCTCATTATGCCAATTCCCTCCTGGTCGTTGAGCTGCCCTACTGTCGGTCGGGGGAGGGTGTACACAAGCATCCTCCGATAAATGTGGAGTCTTTTCACCTGACGGGGAAGAATTTCAATAAGAGAGAATAACGCGTGCGGAGGTTCATGCTATCTCCCCCAGCTGAACAGGTGCCCCGACCGACCAGTAGGAGTCACTGTTGCAGCAACCAGGACTCATACCCCCCACCGGATTCCTACCCGCGAAAACTGACAACTGTGTCCGTAGGGACGACTGACCAAGCCGGAGGTACCGCTGCCAGGAATTGAACCCGGGTCTCTGTGGTGGTAGGCGAGCGCTTAGACCTCTACACTACCCTGCCGCACCGGCAAATCCCCTATTGATCAAAAAAAATATATTGATCTGGCGGCCTTAGTTCTGTGGCGAGGATTTCTCCTTTAAACTTGAAATATCATGAGGGTCTTTGTAGCAAATCAATACTGGGGCTAAACAGCTCTGCTTTTTCAAGTCCATTTCAAAGGGGCGTGAAATCCATTTGAATACGGTTGCATTTGCATTTATCACGTCTACCATGAGAATTCAAATTGGCCACGCATCCATTCATATAATAACGCGTTTCAAAAGAGAATCCATATCCTGGCGCATAACGCAGAGGACTCGAAAACTATCCATTTTATTTCCCCATCGTCTTTAACCCTTTCACTGCCACACTATAGAAGGTTAACCTGTTCACTACCACTACAGACGGTTAACCGTCTGTAGTGTGGTAGTGAAAGGGTTAACCTTCTGTAGTGTGGTTATGTCTGTATTGTCGCAGTGAAAGGGTTAACCTTTTGATAGTGTGGCAGTGAAAGGGTTAAACTGGGGACGATCGCCCCCCCGTCGTGAGCGATACGGGGCTTTTGCAAGTGTTTTCGGTCGGGGTTCACGGCTCCACCGACCGGTCACCCTGCCGGCCGGGGTCAGCGACGGGGAGGCTGTGACAGGCAGCATGGCCCCTGGTGGAATGAGCCACTCCTAATATCCCGTGAGCTCTTGGCGTGTCTGTCCTCACTCCTCACTCTGTCGGAGGGGCCCCGGCACGAGGCCCCGGCTATCGCCACATCTCCCCCATTTTCTTAACGCTTTAATTACACATCAGCATATTGCTTTTGGGCCATATGGAAGGCAGATATTCAGACCAGATAAGATGTATAAACCTCTGTCAACGCCACAGCATATTAGGCAGAGTTGGAAGCATATTATCTCTATTCTATCCTTCCAATTAGCGCTCTGTATCGAAATACATTAAGACCGGGAGGAGGAAAAGCTTTTTTTTTTCTTTTTCTGTTTTTATTAAAATTGTATTACTTCCCCTCGCTTGTTTTCTTTGCCGCCAAAATGAAGTCATTTCCACAAAGGGGACCAATCAAAACACAGATAAAGGACCCCTTTAAACCCAGTGGCCTGAGAACTCCCCGGGCTCAGCCGGCCCATAGTGGCCTCAGGGTTTTACAGTCGGGACTTCAATATAGAAATGCCGCTTTAAAAATAGCCGGTGTGCATTCACATGAGAACGTGTCTTTTTTGTTCCTAAATAAATATGGCTTGAGAACCAACATTCCACAAATGCAGCGCTGTCGCCTTTATCAAAGGGGTTTCATCATTTGGAATGAAATATCATATTCCCCAAGAATGCAGAATAGTAATCTAGGCTTGACAGCAGTAATGGCTCCATTATTTTAATAGAAAAGTGTCACGGAAAAAAACAAATGACATCCTCAACACCAGTAGAGAGGCCTGTATATCCTCTGATCTGATAAAAACACATATACGAACCTCAGTGACACCATGTTCCTCTGTAGCCGAATGCCATAATGACTACAGTACAGAGATCTCCGGGAACACGGCTGGGTTCTTCCTCGGTAGAAATAACGTATGTTAGAGTTGGTTTGATGTGATTAAATTCACTGCACCCAACCACACAGAGAGGTCATCCCGCACATTGCTGCAGCACCATATACAGAGATGGTGGAGGGAAAGAGATGAAGAGAGAGAGAGAGAGAGAGAGAGAGAGAGAGAGAGAGAGAGAGAGAGAGAGAGAGAGAGAGAGAGAGAGAGTTTGGGGGATGAGGAACGAGAGAGAAAGAGAGATAGTTGGGGGGGATGAGGGACTAGAGAAAGAGAGAGAGATAGGGAGAGTTGGGGGGATGAGGGACTAGATAGAGGAAGAGAGAGAAGGGGAGAGAGAGTTGGGGAGGATGAGGGACTAGATAGAGAAAGAGAGAGGGAGAGAGGGAGAGTTGGGGGGGATGAGGGACTAGAGAGAGAGATAGGGGGAGTTGGAGGGGATGAGGGACTAGATAGAGAAAGAGAGAGAAGGGGAGAGAGAGTTGGGGAGGATGAGGGACTATATAGAGAAAGAGAGAGAGAGGGAGAGTTTGGGGGGGTGAGGGACTAGAGAGAGAGAGATAGGGGGAGTTGGGGGGAATGAGGGACCAGAGAAAGACAGAGAGAGGGAGAGAGTTGGGGGGGATGAGGGACTAGATAGAGAAAGAGAGAGAGAGAGAGAGAGAGAGAGAGAGAGAGTTGGGGGGGATGAGGGACTAGAGAGAGAGAGAGAGAGGTCACTTTGAGAAGCTGGATGCAGGCACATGCCAAACAGCATCTCTGAATCTCACTCTCTCTCTCTCCCTCTAATCCCTCTCTGGTGCTCCGGCCAGTCGTCTGAGGCAGAGTGCGACCCACGATAACTGGGCCCTTAATCTGAGAGTCCTCAGACCCGAGCGGGGCAACGTCCACCCCGGACGCCACCGGCCCGGCGCCAGCGGAAGGAGTGGCAGGCTGAACCCCTCTCCAGAGAGACAGCTAGAGGTTGTCTCTACATGGATGGGCACTTCGCAGCCCGGCGGGGGGTGGGAGGAAGGGGCAACGTGGCAGCTGCTCGGGGCATATGGGCAGAATTCATTAAGGCTTGGCTAAATAAGCCAATTGTGGAGAGGGATGGCAAAAAGTGTTGTGTATGTGAATGTGCGATAAAGAGACAAAACCCAGAGATCGCTTGCTATAACATTTGAGCTCCGAGTGCAAATATTGTGTGATTGATGGAAATTAATGGTATCCTTGATTCGAGGCCCAGTGTGTTATATGAAACCACAAGATCCATTTGTGATGGGCAGTAATTGAGCCATTAGATGCATAGATTGTGTGTCCTTCAGGACGTCAGTGTGTGCATCTCTCCAAATGTCACCAGACCACTCTCTGCCTTAGAAATCAACCTAATCACAGTCTGTAAATGTTACACCTGTTTCCCTAATAGCCTCGGCTCACACGGCAGAGGCCTACATTGATATTCATACACATGAACCAAAGGCAATGCTGAATGCTGATACACAGCGCCGGCATGCGCCTTAAAGCCACATCATATGACCACCAACAAGCACACATACAGTATATGATCATTTACAGAGGAGGGAGGGAGAGAAAGAGAGAGAGAGAGAGAGGTGGGGGGTACTGTGGCTTCAATTGAGGAATTATAATACATGAGATCGAAGGTAGAAGGCAGGGTGCTTCTCTCCCTTTCCACCGCTTCGTATAGGGAGAGAGATAGAGAAAGAGTTAGTGTTTTGAATTTGGAATCATATCCAGGTGCTAAGGCCTACTGTATGCCACCATGCCATATTCAGTGGGATCACATACATAACTATAAGGAATTAAAGCTGCACTGTGTCATTTTGGGAGGAAGAATTACTCATAGGACAGTCGTAAATTCTCAAGATTTATTCAATCTCACCTCGCCATGAATCCAAAAAGGAATTTGAGGCAGTGTAATCCAAATGTAAGCCTAGACTTCTTTGTCACTGTGTATTTTTTTTTTATAAATTGTAGGCCCTACATGTAAAAGATCACAGTGACAAAGTTACTTTCTAGCTTCAATGTTCCAGGGACCGAATCCTCCTCCTTGGAGTTTGTCTATTCAGTTATACCGGTTTATTTTCCTTTCACTTCTGAGGTTCGAAATTCTCTCCCGAAAACATAGGGTGGCTTTAATGAACTGTCACTCTTTAACTTTGCAGAGCACACACCTGACACCAGCGGCCATCTTGGTCCAGACTTAGATCCATACCGCCTTATCCAGTAAAAGGTATAATGTATGCTAATCCCCCAGGTGTCAATAGGAACTCTGCTCAATGCATTTGAGATAATAGTGAAGAAGAGGGCCACTCCTATCGAAGAGCTGGAAGATAAAGTCAATGGCACGGTCAATAACAATAAGGTTGTAGGCTTTAATGAGGAATGTTAATTTGAACACAATCAAGTGGATTTCAGCTTAGCTGATTATCAACCTTGGACTTGTATGAGGTCGCAGTGGGTTGATAATGCTGGCCGTACTGGGAGGACATGTTGTTTTAATCTGCGCTAGCTACTTTCAGAGGGGCTCTTCAGAACAACTCAGTTAGCCTTTTAGTGGAGGTAAACAAATAGCAGGGAAAATATATTCCATTTGAATACCTTAACCAGTAGAACATGGGAGAAAGCTATAGAAGCAGATGACACAATGCAAAGTACTATTTGAAAGCTTTATTTTCTTTTATACAAAAAGCAATAAATATACAAAGTTATATTTTACAATATATAAATTCTGGGGTACTAACAATCGTACGTTACTGTATCCGACCTCGAAGGTCCCTCTGTGGGCCGTGGACGTGCACCCACGTCCCAGAGGAGAGCACTCGAGGTAGCCTCCTCCTCACGTTACAGGCAGAGAGGCCTGCTCCTCATTCTCTCCTTGGTCCCATTCCGTCAGCAGCTCTGAGGACACCTCCGTAAACAGATGATCCCAGTCCCAGCCCACATCCTCCTAGAGAGGGAGGGAGAAAGAGAGCGAAGATTCCAAGTGCAAAGGGGAGGTGGAGGAAGCAGAGAAAGAGAGAGAGAGAGAGAGAGAGAGAGAGAGAGAGAGAGAGAGAGAGAGAGAGAGAGAGAGAGAGCAGGGGGTGTTAATGTACACATCATAAATCTTGATTACCTGGGAGACAGTGTGGCAACCTCCCCTGGTGCTCCAGAAACAGCTGGACAGGTCGCTCTCTGGGAGTGCATGGAGCTATATTTACTAAAACCTCACTCACCTCCATCACCTCCTGCTCCGCCGCTAAAACCTTGGTGAGGAGCTTCAAGTCAATCTCCCCGTCCTACAGGAAGAGAGAGGGGAGGAGAATCTACTTGGCTTGCAGTAAATAGAAGCTCCCAAAACTGAGGTGTTTTCGATGTTGGTTGGTTGCAACTAGAGCTGGGCGATATGCCCAAAATATCACAATAATTTACAGTATAATGGTATTTGATAGTAGCTTTCCAGTACAAATTACAATGTAATATGATATTTGTATGTATTGTTGTATTTTGTTGTATGGTCTATTTCCTTTCCTTTCCTTTCCTTTCCTTTCCTTCCTTTCCTTTCCTTTCCTTTCCTTTCCTTTCCTTTCCTTTCCTGCCTTTTACACCTTTTTCTCCCACCCCCCAATCTTGTCATGCCAATTCCCTCCTGGTCGTTGCTCTACCCTACTGCCGGTCTGGGGAGGGTGTGTAGACTACACCACACGCCTCCTCCGATACATGTGGAGTCGCCAGCCGCTTCTTTTCACCTGACAGCGAGGAGTTTCTCTCCCCCAGAGCCCCTTCCCGCTGAACAGGGACCTGACCGACCAGTAGGAGTCGCTGTTGCAACGACCAGGACTCAAACCACAAACACTGACCATTGTGTTCACAGGGACGACAGAGTAGTAGTTGGCGACCGGTACCACTGCCGGGAATTGAACCCGGGTCTCTGTGATGACGCCGCCTCGTCCTTTACATTTTAATACTGCTGCAAGGAATCTTTTTTGATTAGCTTAAAAATATGATATTGATGACGTTATTAGTAAAAGTCCTTGCATAGATCCATGATGGTATACCGTGACGTAATCTATCGGCATGCTGCGGCCTCAACCCTTAAATCCCTGGACGCTGAATCACTCTGCCCTCAGATTCATCACTAATGATAGATACGACACTCATCACTGTGTCCTTTATGAGAAGGTTGGTTGGCGCTCTCTGACAAGAGTATTTGTACTGGTATTTGTTCATTTTTAAGGCCCTTACTGGTAAGCTACCTCCTTATACTACATCATTATTGGAATGGAATTTTGGAACCTATGGAACACGTTCTAGTGACTGGCTAGTCCCTCAAGTTAACTTTTTGCCTCCCCTTTTTGTCTTATTGTTATGATTTGATATGCTTATTTCTGTATGTACACTCGACGGGACTGTAAATAAGGGGAACCTCAGTTGCCTTTTGAGTTCAAATAATGGTTTGAAATTAAATTAAATATTCGGTATACCTCCCAGCCCTACTAGAGCGGACAGGTGAGCCTCTTGAAAGAGGCAGGAAAAAGCAGAAGAACTTGGGACTTTACCAGAGTCTGGAAGGCAGAGTAGTACTTGAGGTCGTTGTCCAGATCTCTGTAGGTCATCACTCGGTTCACTTGAACGCTATGGCAGAGAGGAGCCATGTTTCACACACAGGACGTTAAACACAGTATAAGAGTCTTTCTCTATTCAAGAGCGCAGTGCTTCCGTGAGGGCAGCATAGAGAACAGGAGAACCAACAATTGTCCTAACCGTAACGCTTTTAAATGCCACTATATCCAGACTACGGTACGAAGTGGCTTTGGAGAAGTTTGGAGCTGGTGCGCACTGGGGCAACAAGACTTCATTAAAGACCAGAGAGAGCGGGAGATGGGTGCCAAGTGGTAACCGCCTCAAATTGAAACCCAGCTGCTTATCTGTGGGCTGGAATTAAGAGGGGGGGCTCTCGGAGTGGCCAGGGCCTAGCAGCGCATGCCAGTCCTACTTACTGCACATTACACGCTACATTGCCCCCGCAATGAGTTCAATGTGGATATTATCTCGCACAGAGAGCGAGCCCCGGCCTAATAACCTCCGCTGCTGTCGTAGCCTCGCTACATAGCAGACACGTGTCGCCGTTGTCTCCCACTGCCCTGTAAATCAAAAGGGGCCCCCCGTTAGTAAGGGCCCCGCTAAGAGAGTAACATAAATCACACCCTACTGTTGTTTCTGCATAACAGACCAATATGCCAGGGTACTGACTCTCAATGCCACCGGAGGTAACGGTCAAAGTCACCGTGAGATACTACTGACCCAACGTACCTCATCTCAAGACATAGGTTAAAGGTCGTACATGGATCTGAGAGAGGGGGGGGGGGTCCGGTTGTGTGTGTGTGTGGGGGGGGGGGGTCTTGCAGGGGTAAGAATGGATTAATTTTGAAGGTTTCCACTACCTTGGCGGAGCTGCAACTTGCATGGTGAGGTCTTCCTCTTGTACTTCTTCCAGGTCTGGAATCACTGGGATATCTGAGATACAGAGAGAGAGAGAGAGAGAGAGGACCACTCAAAACACACATCATGTTAACATGGGATAATCTGACATACAGAGAGAGAGAGAGAGAGAGAGAGAAGGGAGGAGGAGAGAGAGAGAGACCACTCAAAACACACATCATGTTAACATGGGATATCTGACATACAGAGAGAGAGAGACCACTCAAAACACACATCATGTTAACATGGGATATCTGACATACAGAGAGAGAGACCACTCAAAACACACATCATGTTCACATGGGATATCTGACATACAGAGAGAGAGAGAGACCACTCAAAACACACATCATGTTAACATGGGATATCTGACATACAGAGAGAGAGAGACCACTCAAAACACACATCATGTTAACATGGGATATCTGACATACAGAGAGAGAGCCACTCAAAACACACATCATGTTAACATGGGATATCTGACATACAGAGAGACCACTCAAAACACACATCATGTTAACATGGGATATCTGACATACAGAGAGACCACTCAAAACACACATCATGTTAACATGGGATATCTGAGATACAGAGAGAGACCACTCAAAACACATATCATGTTAACTAACATGGGATATCTGACATACAGAGAGAGAGACCACTCAAAACACACATCATGTTCACATGGGATATCTGAGATACAGAGAGAGAGAGACCACTCAAACACACATCATGTTAACATGGGATATCTGACATACAGAGAGAGAGAGAGACCACTCAAAACACACATCATGTTAACATGGGATATCTGACATACAGAGACCACTCAAAACACACATCATGTTCACATGGGATATCTGAGATACAGAGAGAGAGAGACCACTCAAAACACACATCATGTTCACATGGGATATCTGACATACAGAGAGAGAGACCACTCAAAACACACATCATGTTCACATGGGATATCTGACATACAGAGACCACTCAAAACACACATCATGTTAACCGTGTCCTATTCTACAATATGAAAAAGAAAAGTCAACTTTTGATCTATAGACAAATGGCCATCACAAAGAAAACTGTACTGTCTGTACATTATGTGTGTGTACGTGTAACTGTGTAGTGTGTCAAATGTGTGTATGTGTGGACTATGTGTGTGTGTATGTGTGAGTATGTGTATCTGTGTTATGTGTATGTGTGACTGTGTGTGTGTAATATGTGTATGTGTGACTGTGTTTGTGTGTGTTTTATGTGTATGTGTGATTGTTTGTGTGTGCGTAATATGTGTATGTGTGACGGTGTTTGTGCGTGTGGGTAATATGTTGTGTATGTGTGACTGTGTTTGTGTGTGTGTAATATATGTATGTATGACAGTGTTTGTGCGTGTGTGTAATATGTATATGTGTATGTGTGACTGTGTTTGTGTGTGTGCGTGTGTGTGTGTGACGGTTGTCTGTGTGTAAATTGGCACTTGATTTCCTCCCCTCCCTCTCCGGCTACATCCTCATAAGCGCTGCCCTGTCACAATAGCCATGCGGCCATGAATATTCAGGAGGCGAGGCGGCAGCTCCTCCTGCTGTGAGAGAGGCACTGGCCAGGGGCTCCCCAGTAAGCACCCCCCGCTACCCCAGCATTTGGGCCCTGTCAGTGCCGCCCGCCCCCAGGACCCACGGTGGCCGGCGGGCCGACCTCCGTGTCCACTCTGCCACTCCGACTAGGGCGGCGTCCGGCCATGTGCAAGAGAATTTGCTTGCGGGCCCATCTGTGTGGGGTCGGAAGTCACGGTTGCGGCCTGGCGGGGGCTGCGGTGCCAGGAGCCGCCCAGCCCGCTGCCCAAACAGTGGGAACCCGCTTTAATTGGCCAAACGCAACAGGACAGGAGGATGGCTCCGCTCCCAAGAAGGACGGGGCGAACTTCACCAGCGTATTTCAAATTGGAGTTTGGTTGGAATGAGGGAGATGAGAGGGGAATAGGAAGGAATGTAGAGAAGCTGGGTGGAAAATAAGATAAATAATAATTCATGGATTGAGGATTGCATTACATGGAAATATGGAAAACAAGGATCAACTCTGTTTTTTTTTCAACTACTACTTGGGGTTTCTTGTTCGTGTAAATTTGATCTAGTCTAGAAATATTATTGTCAGTGTTATTATGAGTGACATCCCAGGTGTCTTCAGTTCAGGTATGTTGTTTCTTTTTCTAACACAAAAAAACAAGTTTGGTTTGGGGGAAGGAGAGAAATGTACTTCCACATCCTTATTCGCTTCACAGCTGTGAATGGTGACAGAGAGAGAGAGAGAGAGAAGAGAGAGAGAGAGAGGAGAGAG
Source organism: Notolepis coatsorum (assembly GCF_963971535.1). NCBI lineage: Eukaryota > Metazoa > Chordata > Actinopteri > Aulopiformes > Paralepididae > Notolepis > Notolepis coatsorum. Next base: position 36,019,515 of record NC_140167.1, read on the forward strand.
AGAGAGAGAGAGAGAGAGGAGAGAGAGAGAGAGAGAGAGAGAGGAGGAGAGAGAGGAGAGGAGGAGAGGAGAGGAGAGAGAGAGAGAGAGAGAGAGAGAGAGAGAGAGAGAGGAGAGAGAGAGAGAGGAGAGAGAGAGAGAGGGAGAGAAGAGAGAGAGAGAGAGAGAGGAGAGAGAGAGGAGAGAGAGGGGGGGGCAGGAGGAGGGTTGTCAGTAATCTCTAAACACAGTGCTGCACCCTGAGGGGTGGGAAAGTCAATAGAGAAGCTAAATAGAGGCGAGGAGATGGAAGTCCACATCTGATGGTAGGAAATATCTCGGCATCTGTGTCACTATTCCTACAAAATATACTCCTGGAAATAAAACTATTCCTTCAAAATAAACTCTCCTGGAAATAGAACTATTCCTTCTAAATATACTCTCCTGGAAATAAACTATTCCTTCAAAATAAACTCATGGAAATAAACTATTCCTTCCAAATAAACTGGTGAAGAAAGGCTGGTCTCTGTGGCTCTGGAAGTCCCAACTTCCAGAACCTCACGAAACCTATGAATTCCATTGAGATAAGGAGGAAAATATAAAAACTGTGCAATAATATGACAGATGGACAAAGGGGTGTGAAGAAGAGGCCCGGGCAAAACCGAATCAAATCATATCGACTTCGCTCAAAGATGACGCAAAACCTCATCCTTGATAACCCTATTCCTTTCCTCCGTTTTAATTAAACAAAAAATTTAAAATGCCACACTCGTTTAGCCGCTGACAAGATTCATCTGTGTTTCTGATATCCAAATAAATGCGGAGCGTGGGGTATTTCATATTCATGAGGCCCTGGTGACACTTTGTCCTCTCATTTACAAAGCACAGCGTTCAGCAGAATCCGTCCCCCCTGGACCCCCAATCAAATTTAATGGTCTTAGCGCAATGACATCAAAAAGCCTCTCCGTCCAGTTCTTTCCTGGGTTGTCGTCCCCCCCCCCCCCCCCCCCACACACACATCCCCTACCCCATTTCAGCCAATAATGCACTATCAACAATTCTATGAGAGTTCAATGTGAAGCGGCAAGGGGTACATTCTCTATATGCAAACTGTATTATTAAGGGGGGGGGGGGGGGGGGGGGGGGGTTGGGGGAACAACATTTTTAAACGAGCTTCAAATTCAACCTATTACGGGAGGTCAACAGGGGGCTTAATAGCACCTGCAAACAAGCCTGTGTTTATCAGATGCAAAGGGCAACTCCATCAGAAGGAGCAGTCTTCGCTCGGCGCGCGGCCTGGCACGCATTACCTTCCAACACCGACTGCCTTTGCGAGCCCCACGCGTCTATCAAGGTTGCTTTTGTCTGGCGGTAAGCGGGGGCCCGAGCGTATCACGGTTACACGGTCGCGTTCGGCTTCCACCCGCTCGAGCATGTAAATATCAAAAGGGGATAATTTGCTGTGAATGTAGACATTCTTCCCCCGGCAGGCAGACCGCAGTCAGCGACTTTGGAGAGCGCGACACCTCTCCACGTCACCGGGGCCCCTGGAATCTAAGCGGGGGTCCAGTCAAATGATTACCTCGGCACAGAATCCATTTTGAAAGGCTTATGGGACAATATTCAACAGATCACTGGCTGACGGAAAGGGGATCGACATGAAACAGACGAGTGTGTTTGTGATAGTGGTGCTATTTTAAGTGACAGGCGGGGGGCGGGGGACTGGGCTAGCCTTCTCTCTCTCTCTCTCTCTCTCTCTCTCTCTCTCTCCCTCTCTCCCTCTCTCTGCTTGTAGCCGGTGGACATCAGGGATAAGGGTAGGGGACATAATCAAGATCGCAGGGGCTATCTCACTAACCCTCAGCACTGTAATTTCCAGTGCCCCTGCCTCCGGCTCTGTATTAAGAGGTCTCCGTCCACAGAGTAATAATCTTTCCGGCGGCATTTACTGAGAGGAAACCATAACACTGGGGTCCTTACAGGGAGAAAATCATCTGACCCTTTCAGCCACTGTATACTGGTACTAGAAAGTGTGCAAGTGAGTGCTTATTTAAAAATAAATAAATGACTTAAAAAAGGTGCTGTACGTGTTATTTCCTGGTTAAAATAAGCTACATTCTGACAGCCATCACTGATATAGTGTTTGGTCAGTAACATGGGTTTCCCCGGCTCTAAACAGTTTCCCAGGCAGTAAACAGAAAATAAGACTTCTGGTATCTCGTTCCCACATGATGGCTTGCTCGTAAACGTTCTCTTTTTCCATCTAAATGGTTCACTAAAATACATTTCTGACGAGAAATAGAAAGTGCAATTGCTGGATCTTAATTCATATTTGATCTGCAACGCCTGGTTTGACAGTTTGATCTGAATTTCGTGAGCCAGGTGAGCAAACTGAAGCGTTGTATAGGGTGGCATGCCCTTGTAAACCTTCTCTTTTTCCACCTAAAAGGTTCACTAAAATATGTTTCTGACAAGACTTTAGGTGAGAAATAGGATATGCAATTGCTGGATCTTAATTTATATTTGATCTGCAACACCTAGTTTGACAGGAGGAAGCCAAAAATGCCTACATCACTTACAGCACTTTAATCAACACTTTTCAAAGTATGCTTTAGATACAAATATCTGTAGAAGGAGCTACAAAACATTTCAGTAAGTGACTATTTGAATAATTATCCAGATGACCATTACCTATGTACTGTATATAAATGGACATTCCTACGTGAAAAAATAAATACTTAACTTAATTCATATACGTAGCCTAATACTTTTAAAACCTGAAGTATTGAGAAAAATCATTTGACCCTCTCCGACAACAATCAAAGAGTCTGTACATTATCTGATTTGGGCTACACGGTAACAAATAGATTAAATAAATAAATTGGTGATGTCATGTATTTAATTTTCTGAGTGCTGGTGTACAGTTGGAGTAATATAGCCAAAGGACTTTCGATATACGTTCTTCTTAGGCGTCCCTTGCCCCCTGCCAACCGAGCCATTGTTATTGGTATGTATATAAGTCCTTCAATAATCTTAAGTGAGCATTGTGTGCTAACAGGGTCTCTGCTCTCCTATCTTTACTAAGGCAATTTCACCCTTATTTCCCCTGCTGCTTTGCTCTGAAAAATAGAACAATTATCCTAGGCAGCGCTTTGTTGAAATTTCCCCCCTCAGTCCTGACATTGTTTGTTATGCGGAGAGTCGGGCCCTGAGGTGACACACGCAGTCAAAGCAGCGGCGCTCCCGCCGGATCCGCGCTCCGCAGCACCTGCCTGTGCAATGTGTGTGTGTGTGTGTGTGTGAGTACGTGTGTGTTTGACTGTGACAGTGTCGCTCTGGGGTGGGTGTGGAAGGGGTGGGGGGGGGGCAGAAACCACTTAAACCCTACCACACTTCAGCCAATGAATAAGAGAAGGGATTCGTTGAATACTCGGCGTATGTTATGGACTTTGCGTGACTTGAGTGAGTGTAGGAGATTACCAATGATCCCCACAGCCATGCCTCTAACCTTATCGAATGAACATATTCACTTGTGTCGTTCATCTAGGAGGGCCTGTGTGCCGCGCTTATAGGGGTCTCTCACGCTATGGTGGTCAAAGTCAGTGTTCTAACAGACGACTCCACACTTGAACTGGGGGGGAGATATGTTGAGAGTGTCGGCGGAAAGCGATGATCCAACTGCCTGGTTATCTGCTCTACTTCCAGAGGATGAATGCAGCAGGGAGGCACTGGAGGGCTCCACTTTGCCTGTGAGAGGAGAGGCAGGGGACGGGGGGCCTGCAAGGGTGCTCTCACCTCCTTCATCATCCGACCCCTGGGGACTTTGTTGTTGCAGGCGGCGGCTGTAGAAACAGGAAGTGAGCGTATTAATTATTTAATGCTTTCAACACGTTGGCCCGGTGGTGAGGTCATCACCTGGAGCCAGACATTTGGACTGGGCTCTTTTGCTTTGATGACGGGCCTGATAGGGAGGCTTGTTCTGTCTGCTACAGCCTCACTTGGACTTGTCCACACCCTCAGCCAAAAAGGCTTGGCTGCTATAATGGGCCACAGTTGTGCTGTCTGAGTGACCAGCCTGGAAGCCCTAGAACAATATAACCTCTAGGAATAACATTGAAACAAACCCAAACGGAGTAGCATGGACCTAGAAAAAGGATTACTGAAGCCTTGTCCACACGTTCATGGGTATTCTTTGAAACCATAGATTTGTCTATGCGCTTTGCCCTTTCTTCAACAGGCAAACTGTGTTTTAGGTCACTGAAAATTCCTGCCAGGGTGAAGATTTTCAGAAACACTGTAAAAATACAGTGTATTGGTGTGGACGGGTGAAACCGGAGCTTACGGAAAACACTGACATCATGACTAATGGCCTTGTCCACACAGATATAAGATATTTTTGAAAACATAGTATTTTCTCAGCAATCAGGACCACGGAGAGCTCCCTGCAGCCTCCCACCCAGTTAATTTCATGTGAGCATTTCTCTGCGTTGTGTTGAACGGAGAACTTTTCTAAAACAGTAATGAGTAAAAACCACATTTTCAAAAACACCTGCGTACCTGTGGACGAGGCCCGAGACAGAGGACGGCCATCACGAGAGAAGCAGCGAAGAGGACTTTTCTGGAGGACAGTATCACATTCAAGTGCTTGGACTCCAGCCGTGATGGTGAGTAAAACTAAGTCCTCCACCTGCCTCTCCTCACGCCCAAACATCTATGTGCGGGGTTTGGGTGGAGGAGAAACATCACTAAAATAACAGGCAAACTTGGCTCCCGACGGCTATAAAAGTGATGACAACTCAGTCACGCTGGTATATAATCATGTTAAGTGTTTGTTCTTGGAAGGCACGGATTAGTTGCGACCAAGGACAATCTAGACGTAAGGGCCCATTTCCCACGTTAGAGCGAAAGGGAACAAAACAAAATATTCAAATTGGCCCCAATTTTACCCTACATCAAATAAAGGGAAATTGTCACTTAATCCAATCAACTGAGGGGAACGTGAATGAAGCGGGGAGGGGGGGACTTACTCTTCCAGGTCGTCCACCGTAGGTCTCCTCGAAGATCTAAGCGCAAGCAGAAAAAGAAAACGCTTAAATTGTCAAGACAAAACGAAAGACACACACTGTGTTTTTAACCAATAAAACAATAGTAAAAATGTACATTTACATTTGGGACCACTCTTTCCAAAGCGTTCTAATAGACGTAGTCGGTGATTCCTGTGTGTGTTTAATAATAGAAATCCTGTTATATGAGACACAAGGGGGGGGGGTCTACAGAATGTTGTATCTTCTACCTGCCTGTGTGCCTTCTCAGCCTCATCCCCTGCTGAAACGCAGGGCTATTTTCAGAGCTTCTCTTCATTTACACTGCCCAGCTGGACTGGGGAACGCCCAGCGCCCAATCACTGTGTTTTCACACATTCACACCTCAACTTGTGTTTGTTTTGTTTTTTTAGCACAACACTATTTTACGTAATGGAACAGATATGACTAATATCACAGAAGGCGAGAGAGAGAGAGAAGTAAAAACACACTATTTCACTATTATTACTTTAAGTAGCGTCTAATCATAAGAAAATAGTGCAAAACTAAAAATGTAATGTTTGGATGGTCCAGGTATTTCCAGTGAACTCTATAAAGTTTTACTATGGTGCAGGTTTTTGCTATTTTCTTTTTCATGCAAAATGGTCTTGCTCAGTCTCCTGGTTGAGTAGTGCCCCCTACTGGTTTTGTGGATATTACATTAAATTTACATTTTCATAATGTTCCCCACCTGATATTGTCCTTTCTTAGCAAAACAAACAAACACAGACATAGGCCTATATAAATTGTAAAAAAAAATATATATATAAAATAAAAATATATATATATATATAAACATTTACTGAGCATTTATTATAAAACATTGGGTTGGGTTCAGGGGCCTGAACACAGTGGAGAAGGGCAGCAATATAGAGCAAGCCCCCTGTTGAGAAAGACAAGTCCCAGAATTTGGTCATTTATCACATTTATTTTAACATGTGATGAATTTGTAATTAGGTATTTATCTATATCAAGGGACATCAATCACAAAAGACAACAGAGAAATTGTCTCTTTGTTTTCATCCCATACCCAAGAAATTCCCGGCCAATAATTTATATTTCCTTTTCTCTTTTCTTGTGCGTATGCAAGGCTAAACCAACAGTGGTGAGAGTGCTGGAGGAGGCCAGCCGGGCAGAGCGGAGAGAGAGAGGGGCAGAGAAGCCTACCTGTCTGCCCTTGGAGTGTGTCCTATCTGGGTGGGGGTGGGGGTGTAGCGACACTTAAGACACATTACAGGCTCCTTGATTAAGACTCATGTAAGGCAAAGCGATAGACATGGTAAAACTGTCTGGAAAAAGTTGTTAGGGATAAAATATATTGTGACAACCCGGCTTCAAAGGTTCATCAATAAACCGACAGATCATTTAGTGTCAATTAGGAGTGATAGATCGACAAATCCCCGGGATTTCTGCGCCGGGATTAGTGGGAGGAGGGCGTGTGGTGATTGAGCACGAGGGGTGACATTGAAGGAGAAGTCGTTGCTGGTTCCAGGGGGGACCATTACTTACTTTGTTTCAGAAAGGATCAATGCACGTGCGAGGGGGAAAAAAATAAAAGCCTCAATACCCCTCCTGTATTCCAATCTCTCCGAGACCTCAAGGAATCAAGGCAGGTTACGTGAACGCGGGGAAGCGACACGCTGACCTTCCGAGAGTGAGAGAGAGAGAGAGAAGTGAGATCTATCGAGTTCTCCTGCTGTTCTCTTTATCTGCACTAACGGCGCAGAAAACTGCCGCAAATAAATGCAATTGACTCGGTCTGTTCGCTTCGACGTATGACTTCATGCATTTACCCAGGCTCTCCAGTCTCCACTCCGCCGAGGCCCTCGAGAAGAGCGAGGCGCGGCGGCGGATGGAGGAGAAGACAAGAGAGGTAGTTCCACAGTGTGATTAGGTTACAGTCTCAGTGACAGCACACGGGAGTGAGGCAGGACCACGGTTCGTAGACATTATTGCTACGTTGTAAGGCGAGAGAGAGAGAGAAAAAAAATAAAAGAATCTTTTGTCAACTACATTCCATCTGTTTCAACGACTCCATGAATTGTACATGTTGTGCTTGTGCTTGGAAAGAGCAAGACAGCGGTGGTAAGAGGAGATTAAGTGGCCCGGACCCCCAGTGATGAAGTGGCGAGCTGACTAACAGTGCCCTCCTGTGGCTGATGCATTAACCATGTCAATTACCGTCTCGCTTGCAGATGAAGACGAATGGAGAGTTGCCTGCTCAGACAGGCTCCCTCTAACCTTGTTGATTCACAGCCAGAGTGCCAAATATGCACTGATAAATAAGCTCATTCAACAGCATGAGAGTTCATTAATAACACATAACACCAGACCACTGCTCCCACTTTCGACCCGAGTGTGTCTGAGAAGGTGGCGTGCGAAGCGGCGGAGTGGAGACTCACTTGGCGGAGCCGGACCCGGAGCTCTCCTCTGCCCAGCCGCCCTGTCTCCTGGCCGGTTTAGGAGGAGGCCCCTGAAAACAAACGAGTACTTTTTAATCACAAAAACTATCAACGCCGACTTCTCCTCTTCCTCTCTGCTGATTAATTCAGTTGTAAAGGGGCTATGGCTGCTCTCAGACTACAGGGTGTATTTATTTTTTGTATAAAGTGTGATCTTTTTAATCCTGGATACAGAAGCAAACAAAAAGGACCAATGACTATCTTAGGATGAAGCGTTTCTCTTTGTCTTACTACGCCTACTTGTATGAAACGTTTTTTTCATTAATGGATTCATTAGTCTGACAGCAGAGATAACATCCTTTGGAAAACTATAAAAAAAAAAAAAAAAAAAACATGCACAAAATAAACAGGTGAAAAACCACACCACGTGAGTTTCTTTAGAAGTCGTTAGGGAGGCTCTTCTACAGCAACACAAAAACAGATCCAGCAACACATCCCATAAATGTCTTCCAAAACCTTGCTAAAAAGGTAGTAAGGCCTAACAAAATTAATAGTTGGTTTCAGGTTGCCGACCGACCCTGCCGATTTAGGTGCGACCCAATATATTTTATGAGTTTTTAGAAAAAATTATTATATATAAAAAAAAAAAAAAAAAAAAAACGTTTTTTTTTTTTTTTTTTAATAAAGTTTCATAGAAATCTTAGTCAAACATTTAGTATTATGGATATTAAACATGCTGGCAGAGTACATGCATCCATGTTGTTGTGAACATTTTAATTAAATAAAGAAATTCCCTATCCATAGTTGCCGTGGGAAAGAATAAAATAAAAAAATAAAATAAAATAAATTCCCTACCTATCCATGGCCAAACTGACAACCAACCTGAAACCAACTATTAATTTTGTTAGGCCCAACAGCTATATTAACCATTGGCCTTTAATAGAAGGTCTGAGTATACAGTACAGGCTACTGCATTATAGAATAGGACCTAAACACATTGTTACAGGTTAACAATGGACACAGCACAGCTCCCATAACACTGGTGACTGGTGTGTTGGCTACGGTGTGGAGTCGCCTATATGCACACGATTGTATTGTTTATTATGGCTTTAGGTGGTGACCAATCCCAGAGCCTGGACAAAGAGTGTGGGAACTGCCACACAGAGATCTGCCGGGGGGGTGGGGGTTCGGGGCTGCAAGCCTGACCTAAAATAGCTTTGCGGGAGAAGAAAAAAAACACAACCCTCTCCCTCTCATTCTTTGATTCTCAAAATAGTTACTGAAAATAGTCAATTGAGTTTGGATCTGTGGTCCGGGTACCGGGGGCCAAGAGACCAGCACTTGAATGAATGAATTCCTCAGGCAACGAGGGAAAGCGGTAGACAAATGAATTAGGGGGAAAAAACATTTCTCATTACCAAATTGGGTCTGCGGAGGACAAAGTGGCCAAGAACAATTTCTTGCGTTCGTTCCTCTTGCGAGAGGAAATAATCTTTCATGGCCGGTTCTTGCACCAAAGAAAATAAATCTGTAAATTTGAATGTCGGCGTAGAGCAGGGCCGGAGGAGGGGGAGGCTGTTCAACTATTATGTTAATAAAACTAAGAAAGAAGGTTGAGGCTGAGGCTACTGTATTTGTTTGTTTGTTATGTGTTATTCATGCGTTTGTCAACAATAACCATGGGGAAATAATTTATGACAATTGTGTCTTTTTAATCAATAACACACAAATCCACCAGAGTGCCTTCAGTGGATCCTGCTGTTTAAACGGTCTGTTACTGGAGCAGAATGCATAATGCTTCTGTAGTTGACCATGAACGTTTTTTATTATGAAAGACAAGAGTGAGCTAAGAGAGGCCAGGAAACCCTTTCTTCAGTAAAATGATTCATCCTCAGACAAAGTAATTTCTCTGAACAAAAAAAGGATGGTTCACAAGACCGCAAGTAGCCTGCAGCACGCAAGCGATCCCGTGTCCACAAAACTCCATGACCAAATATGAACTTCACAGCTGTCGTAAAATGGTAGTAGCGGTTACGCCAATTAGCCTGGCTCTCGTGTTTTCTACTTAAGGATTCTCTTGATGGTCTCTGGGCCGAGGCACTTGCGGTAGTCAAGCCCTAACAGCCCATAAAAGCAATTCGGTCTTTGTTTAAAAGGATGTCAAGAATGCGACCAATCAGCTGGGTATTTTAGGAAGAGGAGGCCAGGGTTGATAAACGGAGACTGGAAATAAACCTACCCGGTCGCACGACACTCCGGAAATATGTATTGCATGTGCACAGCAGGTCAGAGAGGGCGCGAGAATACTGATTTTACGTTAGGGATGTTGGCCTAATTTGGGAAGATTAGCCTACAGCAAAAGCATCGCTGGAATTCTTGTTTTTGGGAATGTTGGCCGGCTGACAGGTTGCCAATCCAGGGGACAGGACTGATTCCACGAATGCCAATACTTTGGAATGGCTTGTTGTCTTTTTTTTTTTTACTGTCACCTCTAATTTGATTTCAACAGATTAATATCCCTGGATGAAATTTGACATGTTACGTTTTAGCATACAGGTCGGTCACTGAGCAAAGGCTGGGATGAAAGGGCTCAGGGCAATGAAGAGGGTCAGTGGACCTTCAGCTTAAGAGCATCCCAAGTCCCCACACCATCCTGAACTAACTGCAAGAATCTTAGCTAGCAAGCTAAGGGCTATTTAATTTCAAACTGAGACTCCAGTCCAACTTCATCAAGAGGACATGATGGGTGAGCCACTCCCATGTATAAGTATGTTACAATTACATCCAGGATTTGAGTATTTCCTGTGCTTTTGTTTGAGACAAAAATAGCCTCATTTAATGAAAGCATTTCTGAGAAACAGCAAGGATGTTTATATTTTTCCCCCATATTCTTTTTAGGTATAGTATGAAGGATGCTTTATGAAAGATGTATTAAAATTAATCAAGAGAGAACAATTTTGCAATGATGTGGTTATTGAAATATGCTTTGATGGAATAATCAAATGTTTGTGAACATTGTGGGCTGTAACATTAGGGGGTTGGGTGTTTGGTAACAACACAGGGATTAGTCAAAATGCCGTGCCACTGAAATATTTGTGGGGAACTGTTAATCTTGATGGGGGAGGGGGTGTTTTGTGATCATAAACTCTTTTATGAGTGTATACTGACTGAGGACTGTGTTTTTCCTGGAATCCCTTCGCCCGGCGAGAGTGTCAGGTATCACACACAGAAGAATGGATGTTACTACAAAACACTGATCTGAGGTGTCCTGAGGAACAGACAATGTTAAAGGTTTCTTCATCGTAAAAAGTCTAAGTCTAAAGCAGAAAATTACCGACTCCAATTTCTCTGCACAAATGAGCACCAGTTTATAACGTTATACCATCAGTAGCCGAGTCATCTCTTCTCAGTGTTAATGAATAGGTCTGGCAACAGAAGGCAACGTTTATGCTTCCAGGCAGTTGTTGAATGAATTCCAAACTATTGTAAATGGTATAATGTTACTGTCTAGAGTGTCAGTCAGCACCACAAGCCATGCTATGTTATGTCGTGCTATGTTTACATACCTCTTCCTCGTCCTTTGGAATCATGCAGAGGACAAAATCAAAGTGTATATATTGACATGGCTCAATGTGTGATGAAATTGTGACCATGATGACAACAGACAGGCGCTGGAAAGTTTAGCGTGTCCACTGACCAAGTGACAAGATAATCCACCGGTCAACAACGACTCATACCTCTCCCACCGAAGCAGACGAGGACGACTTCCTCACGTGTCGAGATTCCTCGAAGGATGTTTGCTCTGCCGCGGCGAGCCGTGCTCTTCGCCCCGTCTTCGCCACCTGAAACGATTCGATGCATGACTTTAGAAAAGAAAAGTATAGATTGTCTTTGTGAAAAGCTCTTAACCACGACTCGCTGTGTAACACAACTCTGTGTGGTTTAGTTTCACTTTAACAATGCAACAGAGTCGTGAGGATATGTAATCCAAAACGTACCAGGCCTAATACAATACCTAAATGAGTGATGTTATTCCAATTGCATTGGGGGGGGGAGGAGGACCACCATTCACAATTTGTGTGGTTGTCTTGCCTTCTCCTGTTCTCCCTTCTCCTGTACTACATACATAGTATGTACTAAGAAGGGAGAAATGGAGGTTGACAGGGTTGAAAATAGAAGCGGGAAGACACCACACACAACACATCACCAGAACTGAGCTGCCAGCCATGGACGACCTCTACACATAGAGGTGCAGAAGGAAAACCCGGAACATTCTCACAATCACCCCAGTCAAACTTTTCACTCTGCAAATGGTACCAGAGCATCTGCACAAGAACCGGCAGGTTCGGGGACAGCTTATTCCCATAAGTCACAAGAACAGGAGATAGCCCTATCAAATAACCCATGAACACACACACCTCTTAAAAAAAACTCTTGAACACACACAAGACACATGCACCTTAATATGCACATGTACACCTTTACGCAAGACACTTCCTGTAAACATGTACTATTTTATTTTACCTCATTTTGGTATTTTATTTATTGTAGTTACTACTTATTGTTACCATTCTTGTATTCATTGATGTTTCTTAATTGTGCACTGTTGAGTCTGAACTCGAAACACAAGAATTTCATTACCTGCAATGCCCCTGTATTGTTGTGTATTTGACAAATAAAGAACTTGAACTTAAACACCAGGGAGGAAACAGACAAGGAGAGACTGAAATATCAAGTCACATTCACAACGAGAGTGAAAATGAGAAAGAAACCAACTGGGCTGAAATTAAGTTGATTGGGAGTAACTGGAAGATGTGGAGTCTGACAAACGTGAGGCGCTGAGTTGGGTTAACAACAAACTGGACAAAGTGAACCTGAAGTGTTGACAATGTAAAAAGAAGTGAGCTGACTGTTGATTGAAAGCTTTGAAAATATCTGAGCTGACAAATCAGACAGGAAGCAAATCAGACAGGAAGCATGCTGAATATTGTTTCAATGTTTTTGTATGGTTAAGATGACATTCTTTGCATTTCTGGCAATGGCCAACTCTCAATTTGAGAGATTTGAGATAGATGTAGATGCAGCAAGGGCGTTTCTGGATGATGTCATGGAAGTTACTGGAGAGGATGTGCAGGGGTTATTGTGAGGCTTTTAGACGCTCTTGGAACCTAGCTGGTAGACCCAACCTCCTGTTCTGCTCAACCTCATAGGGTGAGGTTGGGTAGGCCATGCACTTAATCTATTCCAATCTTCTCCAAAAACACATACTGTCCCAAAGCCTCATCTCCCCAAACATTTTCAGGTTTTTAGTCCATAATTAATTGTTTGTTCACCAGCTCTGCGTTTTCGTGACCACACACACAATTGTATGATAACTTTTGCCAAGTGTATGGCACGCCAAGTTGATCAGGCGAGTGACGTCACGAACACGCCGAGTTGGTGAACAAAAAGAGACAGCAGAGACTTATTAATGTACTTATATACAGGCACAACACCGGTTCAGTTGGTACTGCTGCTCTACAAGCAAAGGTTATCATAAACAACAGACATATAACGACTGGATTCAAGTAAAAGTTAGGGTTACAGCATTCCTTCACATTGGACACTGTGACACTGGATTTGTAGTATTTGTATAACACTCCAAAACCAACTCAATGGTTGTCAAAGCATTACAACAAAGCTACACTCAAGTCAAACAGCTGAGCTAAGTTATAGCTAAGTTATAGCATACTTGCTGTGGTAAAGACATCCACTACACTTGCAATTATGCTAACTGGCGTCATGTCACTTCTGCAAAACATTAATCTGACCGACAACAAGCTTCATTGGTAGCATTAATGTAACGTTAGCCAAATCGGGGCTTGTCTGGTGCAGGAGTAGACATTCTGCACCGTCGCCTGAAGCAAATAGAGGCTGGCTAACTTACGCTAGCCAGCCAGGTAACGTTACAAACTAGTCAGGCAAAACTACGCCGTTCGTGGATCATGTATAATCTCAAATGCATGTATTACTATTTCTGAGAACATAATCCATGACAAAACTGGTACAGAAGGCACTCACATTCTTCGCACTTCCAGTGTCTCCGAGTTGAAGACTATCGTCCATTTGCTCCTTGCTTGCTAGCAATGCTCGCTAGCTTTCTTCCAGACTGCTCCTTCCTGGAGATCAACAAGCGTCACATAGCAACCATCTCCATGGTTACGTCAATGAGGAGAGGCACCGTGCATGCAGTGTTCCGTCATCGAGATGCATTGTATCAATCGACGATGATGATGGTGAGGTGATGATGCGGATAGATTTATTTATGCCAGATCGGGCTATGCAGAGTATCTATAACCAAATAGTTCTACAATATAGCTCCCCATGGGTCATTTAGTGAGTTCCAACTTCCAGGGGGGGGGTCCCCTGAAAAAAATAGGAAGTTTAATTTCACTATTTAATTTACTAGACTAGAAGTTAGCCCAATGAGAGATACAAGTGACTATTTTAATTTACTATTTAGAGTGTTCACTCTCTGTACTGGTATCTTCATCTTATTGGGCACTATCTGACAGCTAATGGACTTCTAACAACAAAAATGAGATGGGGGACCAGGGGGAGGCTAAATCAGATGGGGGTCCGCGGCCTAATATGCCTGAATTTGGGTGTCCTTGCGTCCTGCGTAATGAAAATGGTTGACACCCACTCAAACAAACCACAACCCCCTCACATAACTAGCACCTGCGGTCCACTTGATGGCGCTATTGTGCATGTTCTTACAATAGGAAAAGGCGTAATGTACATGCACAACAGCAGCATCTAGCGGGTCAAAGGTGCTTGCCCCCCCCCGCCCCACACACACACAGACAACACACACTTCAAGAATCCTCAAAATGTCGATGCTTAGAGCTTGTTTGGCGCATAACGACAATGTTATGTTTGAGTCCTGTGTAGACTAAGCTTTTATATTTATTTGTAGATCAGACCTCTACCATGCAGTCTACTTGGATGTGGGCTTTCATTTAATTACATTTTTTAACAGGCTGTCTTTCTTTCCATCTTCAAATATTAATATCGGCTCAGTATTACACTTAAAAGTGTTGATTAATTAAACTTGGGCAAATACATTTAAATGCCAACTCACACCACAAGGAACACAAGTTAAGAGTCCTGAATCCTGATAGAAGCGGTGTGACAGTGTAGCCTAGAACAGCTAGTCCAGATGTGCGCTCTTATATTGGCCTACTACTACTAGTCTATAATTCGAAAACCCTCCCTCGAAAACGTCACACTTAGCTGAGCTCTGCCTCTGCCTATAAGCAGCCTATAAGTGGTAGAGAGTGCGTCCGGAGAGTGTATTTGAAGCTTGGCCGTAGGGGGAGAGAGAACGACGAGCAGAGAGAAAGGCGCACTTTACCACCAGCACCAGTGGATGGAAAGAGCTATAACGCAATGGAGAAACTGAATATGGTGTAGAGAACGAGACCCTGTGAGCTGATGAAGAGGGAGAAAGGATGTTTGTGTGTGACAAAAGGAAAGGAAGAATAGGCCAAAAGCACTGAAGATTTCGATTGAAGAGTTGATTTTGCTTTTTCAAGAATGTCATGGATTATTCTTACTATATGCAAATGCGCAGTTTACACAGATGACAGTTGACAACATGGGATTCCTCGGAGAAGAACTCGCTGACGACTTGAAATCAAAGAGATAAAGGATTCTATTCAATTCGGAATTTAGTAATAAAAGAATAACTTTTTTTGTGTTATTTGACACGCTTCATTTGTGAGCAAATTTGGTAGAGAGAAATATGAATTTGGGCAAAGCACTTCTGTTTTTCCTCCTCTCAAACTGTGTGACAATGACTTTGTCACTATCCACTTGCACCACTGTGGACATTGACCACATAAAGAAAAAGCGAGTAGAGGCGATCCGTGGACAGATTCTCAGTAAACTACGGCTGACCAGTCCACCACAGACTATCGGTCCCAACCAGGTACCGTTTCAGGTGTTGGCCCTTTATAACAGCACGAAGGAGCTCATTGAGGAGCTGGGAAGAGACAGACAACAGAGTTGTGGACAGGATAACACGGAGACTGAATACTATGCCAAAGAGATTTACAAGTTCAACATGATTAATGGTCCGCCAGAAAACAGTAAGTTATATTTGCCTTGTATGCATCAACCTTCTGCCCCCACCCTCCCACACACACGCTGCTCAAGTGTTATTTGCATTAATGTATGTATGAAATGTATTAATTCTGTCGGTTTGTGTGCATACCCTGAATGCGTCCACAATACACTTTTGGAGCGCCTCTATCAATAGGCCTACATGATCTATTATACCTACATGTGTTCATAACGACGTTCAATCTCATCCAAAGAACATTTCCCAAAAAAAAAATATATATATTATATTATATTATAAATGCAACGACCCCGACATTCTACTCTCCGCCTAAAAATGATGAACTGACCGGCGCAGGTTTTTTTTACGCACGGTCGCGCCCGTGCGCACTGGAATGGCGCGCGCAACGGAGAGGGCAAAGTAAACAATCTAATTGGAATGAGTACCATTCCTCATACATACCTCACACCGAAGCCATGGGAACTCCAGCCTACCACACGAAATTCTGACACATTCCAAAGGGGAGGGGGGATTCTCAGGCAGTTAAGTCAAGCATTTATAGCCAACTCCAATACCTCATTTCCAAATTTTTATTTGGCCTTGGGTTTTCCAAATCTTAATTTTTTTTCCTTCTACCTTTTCCATTCCTTGCCGTGTATTTTTCTCTTAAATTCGACTGGCTCGTGTGTTACGGTCATATTGCTTTGCTCATCCCTATTGGTATTTCCTGTATACACTGTGCTCAATTGATTGTTCCAGTAATCATAATGAGAAGCCCATTGGACCGCTCTCTCTCACTCCCATTGCAACGACTCTCCTGAGAGAGGACATTTTAAGTGGAGGAGTTGGAATTCGGCCTATTCATAGTTAGAGGCTGATCAGTGCATGATGTTACTACTTTGAAATCAACAGGTGTTTCATGCTGTGCTGTAACACTAAACAGAGCCTCCTTTTGGCACCCGCATAAACCTCTGAATCAAATCCATTTCGCAGGTCCCCCAAAGTGCTTCTGACACTCAAAATATACAGCTCTACAACTGGGTTTATCCACTGGTCAGAGGTAGCCAGAGCTCCCAAAACAAACAGAGGGCTAAGGAGTGGGATCAGTCATGGCCAGGTGCCCAGGACACATCACCCCTGTCACAGCCAGATACTGAGGGCCTCCATGGTAATAATACACCCCACCAACTGGACCTACTATTGGCATTGTTCAATGTCACTTCTCCAAGGAGGGTGTTACCCTCATTAAGGGGTCTACCAGTGTGGATGAATAATCACTTTTCACTCCCCCCTTGACTTTCCATTATGTCATTTCAAAAGGAAGCAGGGGCCTGTTTCAGTATAGGAGCATAATGTCTATCACCACGGTAATACTGTAGCGTATACGCAGTTTTTGAAAGGTGGGAATGTCTTGGAGTTTTGTCAAATTCATTTTTAATTTTCTGTCTGACTCTTGTGCTTCAGATTCATTTTCCTTGACACTATCACTTCTTCAGCCCAAGGCCCAAATAAGACATATTAGTCTCACCCCAAGACTCAGGCTTTAATATGAAGATGTATCTATACTCGATAGGTCTGCAACCCATTTTGGGTCCCAAACCATCGTTTTGGAAACCAGGATTTAGGGTGTTTGTCGTTAGAAACAAGAATAACCCAGAAGAAGTGAGCAGATGTGTGCCTTCACTTTATCACGTCATTCATTATGGCACCATAAATGTCTCACTCAGTATCAGTAAAACCCACATGCTGTTGCAGAACTCAGGACAGGACATATTCCTTCGTGCATATACCATCCAGTCACAGGCGCCATTGTGACCTTTACCATAATAAGACTGCCCACACAATCCAAGCCTGCCATACTGAATGCATTGAAAGAAACCTCGGATCTGAGAAAGCATTGGCTCACATATCTGGAAATCAGAGCAGAGTGTGGCCTAACACACGGCGAAGCTCGCAGTCACAGCGAAGGGTCTGGCATAAGGTAATCATTGACTCAGTGTCGGGACGGAGGAAGATGTGGACCGGAGCTGAGGACAGCAGTGTTTTCTGATATATGGAATCGTAGGAAGGTGATGTCATCCCAGCAAACAGAGACAGGGTTCTCTGGCCTATTCTGAAAGACAGCCTCTCTCTCCCCCCACACCCCCACCCTCCTGCCATTTTTCCTTCTTCATCCTTGATCAAGTGGAAAAAAGCTGTCTTGCTTCAGCAGAGAGCTCCATCACATTATCTCATCTACAGCAGCCTGCCACAGTCAATGTCCATGTGTAGCCACTCTCCGAGGAAGAATAGGAGTTGGAACCCGATTCTATGTCCACTGCATGGACACAGGATCTGTATAATGAATAGGTTCAAAAACACAACTATTGGATTGCAGGCCAAGATGACGACATCGAGACATCTAGTTCATTCGCGGGTCTAGAGTTCATCTGCGGGTCACCAGGGATATTCGTCGATTGTCTTTATTCGGAAAAAAACCCAAATCTCAGAATTCCGACTGCCGCTGCTGGGGGGCAGCACACTTAAAAACGGCATTTCAATACATTATAGAATGGATGTTTCCGCTGCACCGTTGCCATTTCTCACTGGTAAACGAGGGTCTAGACTTCTTCTCAGCAGCTGGCCAGCACCTGCCTCCCTACGCTTCCACACTTCCTTTGTTTACCTCCACATACTTCTGGAGAGACTGACATCACGGCCGGTCCTCTAGGGCAGTGGGAACAGAGCGCTGATTGCTGGGAGTATTTAGCAGGGAGCTTCTGTGTGATGTCACCTGCCAGGCGAGAGGAGTAGGCTGTGTGGTGGGGGCATCCCAGACACAGGAAGGAGAGGGCCGAGAGTGGGTTTTGGGATGGGGGGGTTATGGGAGGGGGAGTGTATGTCTGGGCCGGAGGCTTTATGAGAAGCTTTAGAGCAGAGCTATTCAAAGTCTGTCCCCAGGCCTTCCTGTGTAGCTCCGCCATTAAAATCCTTGCTTATTGCCCCGTCCATGAGCCAATTAATTGAGTGATAATAGGAAAAGGAGCATCGACTGGGCATCGTTTGGTGATCCAAGCTATTAAATGTGACTATAATACACAGTTTGAAAGGTGTTAACGTAATGAGAATGTCCAGCTATAAAATAATTCAGCTCTTCAATAAGAATCTCATCAAGGGACAGTAATTAGTTATTACCAAGACAGTAACACAATGTTTTCATAATATAATATAACTATAATTACTTTAGGGACAAATAACAAAGTGTCAGCTGAAGATGTCCTGATGGCTCTGATTCAGAAGAAGACATGATGGGAGAGTTCACTATTAAAGGAACACGTTAGCCTAGCTTAGCACAATGAATGTGCTGGGACCAGTTAACTTAGGTGTTAGTTGGACAATGCCTAGGCTAACCGGCACTGTCCGCTACTCCGCTTCCATTCATTGTGCTAAGCTAGGCTAACGTGCAGCCAGATAGCTTTCTACTGAACGCACAGAGAGGAAACTGGTATCTATCTTCTTGTCTCTCTCTGGAGAAGACGGTAAGCTAATTTCCCAAAATGTTGGCGTGTTCCTTTAAGCCAGCGAAAAAAAATTCTGAGGCCCCTGGGAAACTGACATAATTTATGTTGATTCAAACGGGTTCAAGCTGATGTAGGACCAGATCTGATCACGGAGAGGGAGGGAGATAGAGAGAGAGAGAGAGAGGGGGGGGGGGGGGGGGGGGGGGCAGAACATTAGCCCAATGTATTTCACTCTAATTATACAAGCAATCCCCCTCCACTCAGACATGGAACAAATTACCCTCAGACCCTTGGCAAAAAATAAGCCGTAATGTGAAATCCACCTAAAAGCCATTGCAATGGGAAAAATGAGGTCATCCAAAAGGAAACCGAAGACTTGATTAGAATTTCAAATCGCCCCTCGAAGTGGGGCTTTCCACCTTCTATGGAGGAGGCAGGGGTGAGAGAGAGTGAGAGAGAGTGAGAGAGAGTGAGAGAGAGAGAGAGAGAGAGAGAGAGAGAGAGAGAGAGAGAGAGAGAGAGAGATGTGGAGGTGAGGGGGCAGACTGTGGGAGGAGAACGCTACCCCGTGTTTCCCTTCTTATAGATTGTGTGGAAACACTGGACAGATATCTGGCTGGAGATGAACACGAGAAAAGGTCACCTATAAATAGGGAAACTCGAAAAAGGCTTTGTGGAAACATCAGGTAATGGCGAGGAGGACACTGTGAAATAGGATTACAGGTTAAACGGAGTGCGTTGACTTCAGAGACGTGAGAGTTCCTTCTGCATGACACGCAAACAACTCTCAACACATTTTGATTTTCCATTGTACCCAGAAACAGCTCAGGGGTTGCGGGGCAGCTGAAGGTGCAGTGCCCCCGTTAACCACCAGCAAATCTCAGGGTCGGTAATAAAGCTTAAGCTTGGGGTAATAAATTAGTGATGGCTTGGCTGTAAATGTGTGTTTCCACTTGGCTCATAAAACGCTTGCCGCGTGCTTGTTTTTCTCAACGCTGCATGTGCTCAGCCTGTTAAAATAATAAACCATTCAATGGTATTAGAGCATAAAAAAGAGAAAAGGCCCGAGTGGGCCGTCTAACAGGAAGCGTTTCAGAGAGAAACCCACGGTGTAGCCGTTACTGTAGTAGTAGCTGCTGCAGCTGACAGAGCTCACTGTGTGTGTGTGTGCGTCTCCCTCCCTCCCTCTCGCTCTCTCTCACACACACAGCACACAAACCTCATGTTATGATGCACCGTGCAGCTTGTCAGCCGCACACGTCACATCTGCTGTCGCTGAAGGAGTCCCCTTCTCTTTGACGTACAGTACGTCGGGGCCACAACCCCTTTGGCTCAGGTACTGTTCTGTTCCGGCGTGTGATTGCACATGTTTCCTAGCTGAACCGCTTGGTTCCAGGGAATGCTGGGCTTCCATCCGAGCCCTCAGAGCACCTGTTGGGCTCCAGAGCCGGTGGGCGGAGCGGGCTCTCTCTCTCTGCAGCCTGTTCCACCACCAACACATGGGACATTTGGTTTTCATTTCAAGACTTCAACTTGTTGCTAACTCGGACTGCACAAAGCACAAGCAGATGGCGTGATGGCAGTGGCCCTGCTCTTCTCTCTGGGAATGGCTAGAAACAGTTAAAAACAATTTTGTTATTCTGTCAAACATCTTGGTTTGTAGTGTCACATCCTGAGCGATGAGCACAATAAGCATAACAATACGCAGAATGTAAACATGTCCACCCTGGTGGAGAGAAACTGCTGGAAAATAAGGCTTTGATAATGTGTACACAATGAGGTAACTGGAGAAGAGTCAATAAAAGAAAGTCACAGATTGTATTGGATCTTTTATTTAAAAATGTTTAAAGCCACCATTGAGTCACTATTTCCTGTGTGTCCTACAGATGACCTCCCCTACTGTCCCAAGGGCATCACCTCCAAGGTGTTCCGCTTCAATGTCTCGGCCATGGAGAAGAATTCCACCAACCTTTTCCGAGCCGAGTTCCGAGCCCTGCGGGTCCCCAACTCCAGCGCCAAGAGGAACGAGCAGAGGATTGAGCTCTACCAGGTGATGATTGAGCTCTACCAGGTGTGGATTGAGCTCTACCAGGTGTGGTTTGAGCTCTACCAGGTGATGAATGAGCTCTACCAGGTGTGGTTTGAGCTCTACCAGGTGATGAATGAGCTCTACCAGGTGTGGTTTGAGCTCTACCAGGTGATGAATGAGCTCTACCAGGTGTGGTTTGAGCTCCAGCAGGTGATGAATGAGCTCTACCAGGTGTGGTTTGAGCTCCAGCAGGTGATGAATGAGCTCTACCAGGTGTGGTTTGAGCTCTACCAGGTGATGAATGAGCTCCAGCAGGTGTGGATTGAGCTCTACCAGGTGATGAATGAGCTCCAGCAGGTGTGGATTGAGCTCTACCAGGTGTGGTTTGAGCTCCAGCAGGTGTGGATTGAGCTCTACCAGGTGTGGTTTGAGCTCTACCAGGTGTGCCAACTGACCATTAATTTCCACTGCTAGCTACACCGTGGACCTATCTCAAACCCTGCCCTCTTTTCTTGATCCTCCAATCACAACTGTTGTTTCCCACACGACCCAATGCAATAGGATTGTGCAGGTCCACGAGAAAGATGAAAACATTTATATCAGGGCCCTCGTACCCCCCCGCCCCCCTCTCTTTTCAACTGCTGATCATTATTCCATGTGCCTCCAGTCAAATGGATTCTACATTAGAGCATTTGCACAAATTTAAGAGCTTGCTACAGCCGTCTCGGAGAAACTCTAGATTGCCGTTCTGCAATCTCTCCTTTCTCGGCTGTCAATCTCAGAACAATTGTCAATTTTTTGTTATTTCAAGTAAGGCGCTGGGCTTTCAGCAGGGGATTCATACATCTCTGCACCTGCATTTTCTATGTTTATGTGGTATGAGAGCCTTTCTATGGCATGTGTGTGTGTAAGAGAGAGTGTTTGTGTGTCTATTGGATGTGTGTATATGGGGTGGTGGGGATGGATTTTTTTTTTTTAACTCAGTTTCCTCATTAATCTCCCGTGAGAGACTGGGAGCCATGATCAGGTTCCAACATTTCCTGCCAGGGAGACAAGCGTCTCCGGACTGCATACCGACTCTCAGGCGGGCTCTGGCCAGAGCCGAGCACAGGCTGTCAGGCCCTCAGATTGTTTCCAGGGGCCCGGGAGGAGATAGAGGCAGGGTCAGCCACTGGGGGAGCAAACGGAGCCGCTCGCCCCCACACACATTAGCCTGGGAGCTGATTGGCAGGGGCTGGCGTTGGCGGCCCTCGGCCCCCCGTTCCCACAGGAAGCCAGATTAGATGCTGACAATGTTCCGGAACCTGGTTATCCAGCACTGCTGTGCGGCTAAGCTAAAGCGCTCAGCCCCCTAACTTCACTCAGCTCTCCCCGAGAGATAAGCCCCTTTGTTCAGAGAAATGCTAGGTGCTGTCGGAGGTGGTGATCTCTGGACTCACACCGCTGCGGTCCTGCCATTCAGATAACATTCGTCTGCGCTGTCAAACAGTTGCTCTCTCAAGTCGACTCCCGTTTAAACATTACGATAGTAGTTAGCACAAGAAAATGGGGCCCCACCTTCAGAATAACATAATACTGTACAAATAAAAAAATTTGGGAACCCTAGTTGAAGTCAGTGAAGTGCTGATAGGAGGGACAGCCAGGTTCTCATTGGCAGTGGGGCAACACACAAGCATTAACTTGCAAAATGGGGATATCAACACGGGGAGTCACATTTTCCATGAAGAGTAGACGTTTGGCCCAGGGCATCCCGGATAGTCTGGCTCAGACAGCTCTGGCTGGATTGCCGTCTGGTTGTGTGTGTGTGTGTGTGTGTGTGTGTGTGTGTGTGTAGGTGTGTAGGTGTGTAGGTGTGTGTGTGTGTGTGTGTGTGTGTGTGTGTGTGTGTGTGTGTGTGTGTGTGTGTGTGTGAGAAGAGAGAAAGAGAGAGAAAGCGAGAGAAAGAGAGCATGCAGTTGTGTCACACTTTCATCTCTCTCCTCGCAGATCCTCCAGAAAGATGATCACATAGCCAAGCAACGCTACATTGGGGGCAAGAACGTCCTGACCAAGGGGACGCCTGAGTGGGTCTCCTTTGACGTCACAGAGACGGTCAGGGAGTGGCTTATGTACCGACGTGAGTGGGACTCCTGCATGTAGAAAACCTTCCTTACCTCAGAACATATTTGGTATCGATGCCTGTGCCAGCGGGCACTGGAATGTTTAGTTGATCTAAATAAAGGAAAAGCGCCCCCGGGGGGAAAATAAAGCTCCGTCACCATTTCCCCCTGTGCTCTTGTTTCTCTTCAGAGACCAACCTTGGCCTGGAGATCAGTGTGCATTGTCCCTGCCACACCTTCAACCCCAATGGCGACATCATCGAGAACGTCAACGAGGTGTTGGACGTCAAATTCAAAGGTGAGATTGGCGTGAGGTCATAACCCAGCGACACAAAATACCTCGGACAGACCGCGCGACTCTCCACCGCACTCAGTTCCTCCGTGTTGGTTTTCCGAAAGTCCCTCTCCTCCTTATTAATGAGCTCGGTCTAAGAGAACGTCCCTCTGAAGTCTCATCCAGTGAACATGTGCCTCAAGAGTTGATACTCATTTGAGGAGTTTTTTGGGGGAGGGGGGGGTAATGGGTTTCCTTTCCGTGAGGGAGAGAGAGAGAGAGAGACACACAGACCATGGGAATACAATTGGTCTGGTATCTCACTTAGCATTGGGGCCCGCGGGTCCTTGGTCCTGGGAACGCTCCCCTGACTGGCCTCGCCACAAGGAATGTGCTGCCACGGCGCTCAGACGCTTGGCCCCGAATTAAAGAGGGGCGTCCGTATCCACCGGCGGCGGCTCTCCTGAGATCTCCACTGCTTTAGCTATCAGGGACAGATTGGATGAGCAGACGCAAGCCCAGGGGGGAGGACGGAAGAAAGCAAGGGAGCGAGGGAGCAGCTGGCTGGTGCTAGAGGAGGAGGAGGAGCAGGAGGAAGAGGAAGGCGAGCGGGCCAGTCTCTCACCACCACTAGAGATTATCATTTTACTGTACAAGTTAAGATATAACACAGTCTAGAGCAGTGGTTCTCAAACTACGTGTCGCGACCCAAATTGGGGTCGCGGGTAGGTGACAGTGCATTGGAAAATTAAAAAATATTAAAAAAATTCTGGCAACATATTTTGGCTAAATATGCCTCGTTTTATAAATGTGTATTGATAACATAGTGCTGTAATAACATTTTCTAATAAATATGCATGATCAAGTTCAACGTGTGCTTTTACATTGAGTGTGGGGTCCCCAAAAAAAACCTAAATAAAATGGGGTCACGGTATGAAAAAGTTTGAGAACCCTAACCTTAACCAACTCCGAAACAATGCCTAAATTTAACCATAACCTTAACCAACTCCGAAAGAATATTGCCATGCTCTAAGACAAACTCTAACCTTAACCAACTCCAAAACAGCGCCTAAACTTAACCCTTCTAACCTTAACCAACTCCGAAACAATGCCTAACCTTAACAATGCCTAACCTTAACAATGCCTAAACTTAACCGGCGAAAGAATGCATGTTAAAAAAAAAAAAGAAAAAAAAATTGAAGGGAATCGAACTTGTCACCAACGCACCGCAGGATCCATAGCAAGGCGGCAAACCAGTTGAGCTAGTCGTCGATGTTAAAAGAGGGGGAATTACCGCTGCATAATGCTGCCACGGCAGAGCTCGTCGCCGCGGGGGCGTGGCGGGGCGTGGCTAGACGCAAGTTGGTTGCCTTTAAAATTCACGCGGCCGGGTAGCACAGCGGACTAAGCGTCTCTCTACCACCGCAGAGACACTGGTATCGAATCCGGCTGTCAGCGGTGCCTCCGGCTTGGCCGGTCGTCATACTGGCACAATTGGCAGTGTCAGCGGGAGGGAAGCCGGTGGGTGGTAATCTGGTCGTTGTAAACAGCGACTCCTACAGGTCGGTCAGGGCGCCTGCACAGCGAGGGAGGGAAATGGTGAAGGTAGTGTGACCTGACTGACCTCCCACGCGTTACACTTCACCAATGAGAGTCCTCGCTGTCAGGTGAAAAGAGGCTGCTGGCTGTCTCCTATGTATTGGAGGAAGCATGTGATAGACTTCAGGGCTCCCTAGACCGACCAGTGGGGGTCACATGTGCGCAACGACCAGGAAGGGGGGGGGGGGGGGGGGGAATTGGCATAACGACTAAATTGGGATGGGAGGAAAATACAGAAAAATAGGAGGAAAAAGTAGATAAAAAAATAAAGATTTTTTTTTGAGAACCCCTGCACTAGAGACACAGTGGGTTCTTTTACAAACCCACGGCTCCATGAGCTGAAACATGAGACATTTCTATTGCCCTTAACACATAGTTATTGTTTATCTGACCCTATGAGTTAGTTGGGATCCCTGTTGGCATTAACTCATGATTGAATTGGCCTCCTGTTGCAGGTGTGGAGGGGGACTATGAGGAGCAGAGGTTGGACCTGGGCCGTCTGAAGAAGCAGAAGGAGCAGCCGTACCCTCACCTCATCCTCATGATGCTGCCTCCCCACAGGCTCGATGCCCAGTCCTCCTCCCGCAGGCGCAAGCGGGCACTCGACACCAACTACTGCTTCTCGTAAGGAACCTTTCCGCTTTGTTCAGAGAGACCATTGTTCATTGTTTTCCTATAAATAGTGCTTTAGACTACATCTGCACTCTTAGCTCCTGGAAACAAAGCACTTGACAGCCCGTTAGCTAGTTCAAAAATGATCATGAATAAAGGGAGTCTCCATCGTTGTCTTCTGGGCTCCTCATCTTTTTTTGAACCAGCCAAAGGGACCTCATATAGCAATATGGTCTATCGTTTATTACTGAGATAGCAGGGGAAAACAATTGGCATACTTAGCACACAGTATACGTGTTAATCAGCTAATCAAGCATGGCAGAGGCATTAGCAACCTGATACAAGTTCAGATTTGCCCCGGTGCTGGAAGACTAGCTGCCTCCTCACCGCTGGATTCCCTGTGTCAGGCTGACAGGCAGCACTAAGACACCTGGGCCGACTCCAAGAGGGAAAATAGGGACACACCTAGCAGTGGAATCTCTGAGCTTCTCCTCCGGTCTCCGGCTGTCAGGCTATACGGAGGAAAATGTATACAACTCTTCCAACTCTTAAAACATATTTTCTTTTTTTTAATATCACCGTTTTCCTTCTTCTCTGTAGTAATTACGAGGAGAACTGCTGTGTGCGGCCGCTGTACATTGATTTCCGCCAGCACCTGGGCTGGAGGTGGATCCATGAGCCCAAAGGGTACTACGCCAACTTCTGCTCCGGTCCCTGTCCTTACCTACGCAGTGCAGACACCACCCACAGCTCGGTGAGATGCCGCCAAATGGAACAGGGTTGCCTGTATTCATGAAACCATAGGAACTACACACTCACTCACTCATACACTGACCTCTTGACCTCTTCTCCCCTCCACAGCTGCTAAGCCTGTACAACACCCTGAACCCAGAGGCCTCCGCCTCGCCCTGCTGCGTCCCCCAGGATCTGGAGCCCCTCACCATCCTCTACTACGTGGGTCGCACGCCCAAGGTGGAGCAGCTCTCCAACATGATCGTCAAGTCCTGCAAGTGCAGCTAAAAAGGGGGCCTTCGGTGTCCGTCTGACCCCCCCCCCCCCTCCCCCCACACACACCCCCCCACCACCCAAGAGACCTGGGATCTGACGGGGGGCCCGGCACTACTCAGGAGGGGGACAGGGGGTGAGCGGAAAGGGTGGTGCGTCGCCTTTTTAAATCACAAGTACCTCTGTCCACCCTCACCCCCCCCCCCCCCCCCCCCCTGCCTCAGCCAAGCCAGAGTTCTCTCTCTCACACAGAAACCCTGCAGACAGACAGACAGACGCAGCCTACCACTTTAACCTATGACCTTTGGCTGCGTGTGCACCGCTGACTTTTGATAAACACCACTCCATTAACGACAATCTCAAAACTCATCAGAACTCACGTGTCAGAACTCATCATTTCTTCCCCCCCCCCCCCGGCCTTCCAACAGTGGCCTTTTCACGTCAGTGTTTCTCCTCTTGTTTTTTTCTTCCCTTCCTTTCCCAAACAGTTGAGCGTTTTCAACCGCCTGTACCTTCTGTGGCATAATGACGGCGGCCGCTCAAAGCCAGTTGGAAGAGGAGAAGAACACGTTATGCTCTCGCTATGACCACTGCATACTCGAGGACAAACAAGTTGCAGTCAAAATAAAAAAAATAAATAAAAAAAGACTGAGAATGCAAGACTGAACTCAAGAGTGAAATGAATATGTTAAAAAAAAAAAAAAAAAAGGGAGGGTAAAACAAACTGTTTGCTGAAAGCGAACCCGTCCCTCGGCCAACAACGCGAAGGCCTTGACGACGCACAGGACTGTCCTGGCTGGATACTAAGCGCTGTGCACCGCGCCACAGCACCCAACACTGTTCCATCTACAACGAAACGCTGATGGAGAGGATTTATCTTAGAAAAAAAAAATAATACAACATGCTGGAAAACAACTTTTATTAAAAAAATAGTATTTTCATGGTTATGTTTACCTCTCTAATACAACAGGATGGTGTTCTAGAGACGTTTTTTTTTCTGCCTTTCTGTTGTACAAGACTATGTTAATGTCACTAAGTGAAAACTTCACTAGATCACCAACTGTAAATGTTTTTATTACTACTCTTGGAAACACTTTTTTTATTAAAATATGGACAGTCTTGGAAAAACCTTTCGAGTTGCTCCTACTTTCATTTGGTAAAAGTCAATCAAGTCTTTGTTTGAAAGCGCACGGCGCATACATCCAGACAAACTAAAAAACATTTATCAAATTAACCAAAAGGAAGCAGATTCAATTGACTTTTTTCCCCTTCTTTTTTTTAATGAAAGTGTCCAATGCACATGACAATATACAGACACTGGCATGATCAATATCTTTGTAATGCTTGTTGAACAATAGGTGTGGATATTGCTTGGCTTGCTACAATGGTCACTGGCCTAAAACAGTCCTGTACTGCAGTGTGGACCAACAGCGATGAAACAGAAAAGCTGAATCCAGTTGAAAATATATGACTGTAAACAATTTAGTATCATCTGACGAGAAGTCACCGTACATCACTGGAGAGCTCACAGCTGGACTCTACGAGTCGTGTCGTAACACTGTGCATGCTGTAGGCATTAGTAGTCATATTCAATAGCATACACATTCAAATATCAAACATTACAAAATTAACAGCGTTCACACACCCAGTGTAATAAATTCAATACTTTTGCAAAACTGCCAAACTACTGTATAATCAGATGCACAAAAAGAAAAGCATGTTTAAGTACATTGTATTATCATTGATACGATTTAAAACTCTGGACAAAAATTCAAGTATTTCCCTGCAAAAGAAAAACAAGTATTATAAACATACTGAATCTAATCACACAGATGTATGTTTTATCTTATTAACAAACCCTGAGTACTTTCACTATACGGTACATAGTATATACAGAGTCATACAACAACATCTCCAGGGATACAAGTGCAGCATTCGCCTACCCTGTGAGGGAAGACTGTTATGTATAAGCATAAAGCTCCTTTATGCCATGCTTTGAGCTATTATAGGGGCCAGGAGCAGTTCCGCTGTGTAGCTACACACACACACACACGCGCGCACGCACACACACACACACACGAGAGATTGTCACTGGACACCGATACCATAACATAATGTACTGGCAAAGACATTTGTATCCATCTAATCAATTTGGTCCATTCAAAAAGAAACATCATTAGGCTGTCAGTACAGGAGGAAGCATTCGACAACAAGCAGTACATCTCAAAGTGAAACCTTTTGGAAAGTTTGACCTTCCGAAAAGATTTAATACGTTGTATATGTTTTTATGAGAAAAAAAAAAGATAAAAAAAGGAGTGAACCGAAAAGGCAACAAGCAAATCACACTGAAAACGTTGGGGGAGTTTCCTTTTATATCAAGCCTACCATGCAGAGAGGATGCTTGCCTTTCAACACATCCTTCAGCGGTGGTGACTGGGGAGGGTCAGTATTGGCAACTGTTTGGCCTTCATGAGGGAGTGGGAGCTGGAGGAGGTTCTAACGAAAGCTGAACATGAAAGGAGCTCCTCAGCTGTACTCGCCGCTCATAGCAGTGAGATGAGAAGTCACTGAGGCGAGCTCTAGAATACCGGCCAATTTGCAATAACACAGCAAATTTCTATCCGGAAGCAAAAGTCTCGAGCCTTGCCGTTTTTTCTTCTTCTCGTGTGTGCCTTTTTTTCCAGAGACTCGCATGACAAACACATCTTTATAGCGCTACGTGAATTGAGCGGGAGGGAGGAGGGGGTGCATAGTACCACCGCTTGTATATATATGGAAGAAGAGTTTTATATATACACACTACAGCGATGGGACCTATGGGAGCCCGAGGAACCAGCTGTTGTGGGGCGTCAAGTTGCTGAAAATCCTTCCATGGCATCGACATGCGTTGGGAGAATGAAAGAGGACAACAGTTGTTGGGATATGGGGGTTGAGGGATTGTGTGTGCGTGTCTGTGTGTGTGTGTGTGGGGGGGGGGGGGGGGGGTGGATAAGGGCAGGAGAGAGGCAAGGAGGTCCAGACTGATCTTGAGCCGTGCAACAAATCCCGAGCTGCGTCAAAGCAGGGGCATTCCTGACCCAGGCAGGCTATCCCATTGCATGTCTGAGGCTGTATCACAGAGAAATTAATAGGGTCCACTCCCGTAACTGACACGCTCCCCGTCTGTTGTCCTCTCCCAGAATACACCTGCATGTGTGTGTGTGTCTGTGTGTGTGTGTGTGTGTGGATGCAGGCGTGCGGCTACATGCAGAGACACCTGTCGAGCCGGCAAAGAGGCAGGACGGTGCTCTGGTCCCCATGATGTCATCTGTGTTCAGGGGCCTGGTCTTGGAACAGCTTGCTGTACGTAGACAGACCTGCTGGGACACACAATAGACAGAAGCACAATTTAGCACAGGGTCTGGGAAAGGTATGTGTATACACAAATATTCAAAGTCAAAATCCAAATGTGCCACATGGTATGGAGATGGAGTTATTAGTGATATACTCGCCAGGGGTTGGGAGGAAAATGCTTAAAATTCCCTTGAGCTTTAAAAGTCTTTCTTCAAAATGAATGTTCTTGATGAACATTGTTGAACATTGTTACTCAGCTGAGTTGTGCCCTTCCTGATGACTTGTCGTACAGAACTTGTAAGTCGCTTTGGATAAAAGCATCAGCTAAATGACTAAATGTAAATGTAAAATGTAAAAGGAACCCACCAGAACTATCTAGGTGCGTGATCCCTGGTAGATGTGTTTGATTCCTCATGGCTAAGGTTCAGGCATCGACAGAAGCGACCGAGTCAGCCAGTGGTCAGCCCCCCACGTCCGGCCATCCCCTCACCCCGCAGCCCCCTCGCTCCCTTAAGCCTATCGCCTGGCCCGGTGCCAGGCATCCAGTAGAAAAGGAATTCCAAGTACAGTTGGAGCTGCCGTGTTTGTGCTCCCAAACAGTATTCCCTTTCATTCCCTCTCGGCAGACTCTGTTTATTTTGGTGCTCTTTTTACACCGTGGGGCCTGACGGAGCTGGAAAACTAAAACATCTCCCCGACTTCCAATCCGATGACATGACCGCTAGCAGCAGCTTCCTCTAGCTCAGCAAAAGGGAAAAGAGAAAGGGCCAATATTCTCTCTTTTCCCTCTCCACATGACGTGCCGAGATCCAAAAATGATAAACTAATGGCACAAACCGCTACCAACAAAGACAACGTGGGAAAATCTAATCCTGGAATGGAGTAGAGGAAGACAATGGGCCCCGTTTCTGCATTTGACTGTGCTTACTCCATGTCTGGGAAATCAGTCCCCAACACGGTGAAACAAGCACAGCACATTTCTACAATAATTTAGTGTAATTGATATTGGATGTCACTTTTATCTAATAAGTAACAGGTGTGGGGGCATCCCCGTGGCCCAGTCTGCCCTGTGCCAACAATGTCACAGGTTTAAACCCCGGGCTTAAGCGATGTTGTTGCATCTATCAACCGTCTTTTGAAGGCGTTCGAGTGACTCCAAGCTGCCCTCCCTCTCTCTCCTCCGGAGAGGATAATAAAAAGTGGTTCGAGCGACAGGTTGGACCCAATCAGCCGCTATAGGATATACAGCCCGACTGAAGCGGGGATGATGGCCAATAACTTTCCTCCCTTTTCTCCTAACAAAGCGAGACCGGCGGGGGGGGAGACACAGAGTCGTGTTTAGGTCCAGACGGGCCGAGAGCAATCAGTCTCGACATGATCAGTATCCCATTAAAATGGCACAAGTGCACGGCGTTCATTTCCTCCTCAAACAGAATGCAATAAATCTCCCCTCCGCCCGCCCGTCTGTGGAGCCCCTGGAAACTTCAAGAGCAGGATCTCAAACACATGTGGCCGATAGATATGATCTGTTTTTATAAGCATTGATGGGACCTCATCAAACCCCCCCCCCCCCCCCCCTCACTCTGCATTAAAAAAACTGAATGGGGGTACCATGAAGAGGGGAAGAGGGAGAAATGGGATGAGAGAGAGGGAGAGAGAGAGAGTGACTGAGTGGGAGTTCTGAGAGCAGGGAGAGAGAGAAATAGAGAGAGAGAGCACGAGAGAGAGAGCACGAGAGAGAGAGAGAGAGAGAGAGCACGAGGGAGAGAGAGTGATTAATGCTGGCTGACAGCTGATCAGAGAGAATGCTGTCCATTTGGACTCACTCTAACTCCCTGTCAGAATCCATCAGAGGAGGCCAGTCATCTCGCTACAAAAGGTACACTGGGCAGAGACCCTGCCTCGCTCCTAACCCCTCCAATAACAACCCCCCCACCCCCACCCCACCCCCCAAAACACCAGTCACACCATGTCTCTGTTCCACACAGTTCCATTGTCAATGCATGGCTAAACCTTGGCTTGTTAACTGGTTCTTCGTCGACGCTGAGCTTTCCATTCTCTCTCACTCACTCAGACTCTCTCTCTTTCTTTTTTAACTCTGAAAGGTGGGAGTGAAGCACCCCCCCCCCCCACCCTTTGTGCCCTGAAATGACGGAAAAAAATGCATTCATGAAATTCAGAAGCAGCTCCCAGCGGATCCAGTTACAGTTATTGATGAGTTTATAAGATGTTTGTTAACCTGCGCCAACCCTCATACTGTTGAGGGGAGAGAAGAGGGAGAAAGACAGAAAGACAAAGAGAAAGAAATGTTCTGGTCGCACACACACTAATACACACACAAAAATACACACACATTTTTGGGGGTTGGTTGGTTAGTTGGTGTGTAGCTACTGTCTTTTTCCAGCGACTCCGTTTGGACCAATGCAGACTGATCTAGCTCTCTCTCTCTCTCTCTCTCTCTGGGTCGGTTCTAGTGAGTGCGACTCTCCCATGATGATGAATGGTGTGATAGACTAACACTAACGTATAGGAGGAGCACTATGGAAAAAAAATCGCTGATCAGACAAGCAGATGTGCATCAGCAAAAAGAAAAAATACTGCTTAATATCACTGTTACTGCAATAAACTCAACAGTTTCCCCAGTCCCCTTCTCAGGCTCCACGATGGAAAGAGTTGTGCAACCACTGCAGGATGACAGGACACACATGTGAGCGTGCACACGCACACGCACACACACACACACACACACACACACACACACAGGGGCGTATAAGACCACAATACACTTAACAAAGATCGTAAGCTTGATTTTTCTCTTTTTTCTCCTTCTTCACTTGCTTGATGTGATTTCTGGGGCATGGCTGTGGAGGGATTTAGGTGGCTGGGCAGCGATTAGGACAGTTGAAGCATAGCCAACAGATGGGAATGCCCAAACAGTGTCTATTTCCCATCGCTGGATCTCATTACAGAGGAGATATGCCATCAGAGTAATGCCTCTTTATCCCCGGCAGTAATCTGACCTCTAGACTTGGACACATGGAGACTATATGATCAAACGGCCGATTACTCTACTGGAAAGCGAACTACGTGTTTATGCCCAGTCATACATGGCTGATTAAAATGTGTTTTTCCTCCTTGGCCTGCACTCTAGAGAGGGAAGGCGGTGGCACATGTCGTATGAGCTCACTGTCAGTTGTATGGTGTAAAAGACAGTAAACATTTGTATTGTAATTTAATATTATGGCACTGGAGTTTTATGGCTTACGGACTGCTCTTTTATGGAGTTTGAATGGGGTGGG
The DNA here is from genome assembly GCF_963971535.1 of Notolepis coatsorum. Lineage (NCBI taxonomy): Eukaryota > Metazoa > Chordata > Actinopteri > Aulopiformes > Paralepididae > Notolepis > Notolepis coatsorum. Next base: position 36,052,831 of record NC_140167.1, read on the forward strand.
GAAACATCAAAGAAATGAACATCACCATAGTTCTTTTCAATATCAATATACATGTATTTGGGCTGCTCGATTATGAAAAAATAAATCATAATCACGATTATTTCGGTCAATATTGGTATCACTATTATTTAACATGATTACCCATTGACTTTGGAAACATTTATTGAGAAAAAAAAATAAAACATTTCTTTTTAACAGTGTATTTCCTTGAACTTTAAGCATAATTCAACTGAAAAACTAAAACATGATCTGGCTAAAAGTTAATTGAATTTTGAATTGAATTGAAAATTAAATGTGATTCATTTCCCAGCCCTAACATGTATATCATGATATCTGCGTACATATGCAAAATCACACATTAAATAATCCAATTAATGTTAATTGCATCGAATTGCAACGTTGAACGATAACAAACACACACAAAAAAGAAAACGATATGGGACTAAAACCATGGAGCATACACTTTGCTTTCCAAGATAAAAATACCCAGTGGTGTTTATCAGTCCTCGATGGGAGGAATGGCCACTAGGCCTGGCTGTAATCATCAACGCTAGCATGGAGAGGGCATACCGTACCATCTGCCCCAAGGACTCACGTAGACTACTGTACCAAAGCGGCCATCTGTACAGTGGAGTACAGTAGGGCGCGTGGACATGCGGACTGTCACACCCACCTGTTTCAATGCAGACGGCCTCGTGGACGACATGCTGGCCGTTGGACATGGTTCCATTGGCAGGGCTCTCCGAGGAAGCATGCCTGTCGGGGTTAGACACAAGATAAGGGTGAGTGAGGGCTGGACACGAGCCACTCCTGAGGGATTAGAAAGTGACAACAGCATCCACAAGACCGCCCATACAAAGGACTGCCCCAGCTGCTTGGACTTTAAAGGATACTTTACACCTCATGTTATATCTCTCTCTAGCATGAGCAGTACTGTACATAAACTACAGAGATAATGATTACTGATAACTAATGTGTCTCTCTCTCTCTGTGTGTGTGTGTGTGTGTGTGTGTGTGTGTGTGTGTGTGTGTGTGTGTGTGTGTGTGTGTGTGTGTGTGTACGCATGCACACCACAATAGGAAATTATCCATTTTTATTTATTTTTTAATCTTTTCCCCCCTCCTTTTTCCTCCGTTTTTCTCCCATCCCAATGCATGTGATGCCAATTCCCAATCCCCTTCCTGGTCGCTGCGCACCTACCCCCTACGGTCGGTCTGGGTGAGTGGAGGCTATCACATGCTTCCTCCGACACATGTGTAGCCAATCAACCGCTTCTTTCCACCTGGCAGCGCGGACTCTCACTGAGAGAGTGTAACGTGTGGAAGGATCACACTACCCCCCTTAGATCCTTTCCTCGCTGAGCAGGCGCCCCGACCGAACTGTAGGAGTCGCTGTTTACAACGACCAGGACCCACCCACCGGCTTCCCCACCCTCTAACACTGCCAATTGTGTTAGTACGACGGCCGGCCAAGCCGGAAGCAACGCAGAGAGCTGGGCTCGATACCAGTATCTCCTGCGTTGGTGGCGAGCGCCTTGCCCACTGCGCCACCCAGCTGCCCTCCTAGGAAATTATCCCTTTGATAGATTTTTTTGGCCTCATGTAAAATGTACAAACTTTCCCAAGTTGAGAATGATGACACTGGTTTACACTGAGCTGTACTTGCTTTGGTAATTATTTTCAGTGACCTTTGCATCCACAATTCCCATTTCAGTGCTACTTTTTGACTACTTCCCTACCCTGGCACACACATAGCTAGCTGTGTGTTTACGTATGCGTGCGAGGGTGCGCAAGCGATGCAGCATCTCCCGGCAGTAGAAATGTGGAGCAGATTTTAAATGGCCTTCCTATATGTTCTGTCCATAGGGGCTGGTGGGGGGGTTTCTTGACATTCTGCGGAGGTAGAGGTTAAGTGTTTACTGAGTGCTGCTCGTGAGCTGCAGCGCTGGGGAGGGGACACATTCCTGCTCCCTGGTAGCCATCCTGGATGACGTGCTTCTCAAACTAAACCTGACCGTTGGGGAGATATAGCGAAGACGACCACGGAGCTGACTGGGTGCCTGCGGGATGATGGGCGAGAACATAAAGGATATGGGGGGGGGGGGTCTCTAAGTACAGCAGGTGGATGGATGATTAAGTATGTACACAAAACCTTTCTAAAGAAGAGAAATTAAGAGCTTACCAGGGTTCCCACAGACATTGCAAAATGGAATACAAGGACTTTAAAGTACTTTTGCAAGCACTATTTTTTATTTTCAAGGATGTCACTCGAAGGATACAATTCACTTTTAAATGCTGTTTTTTTTACGCGAAGAAATTAGGCAACGCAGTTGGAGCGTGCAAGACAGCGACTCGTCAGATTTTATTAAAACAGAACAAAAAAACGATTTCTTGATTCAGAACAATTTGATCATGGATGAACAAAACATTCAATGCGAATGGATGATTTGAATTTAAAGGACGTTTTAAGCACTTTGTTAAAAAATTTGCTGTTTTTGAGGAATTCTAGGCCTTGATTTTCAATATTCTTTTATCAAGCACTTCAATCACTTCAATGACCTTGTGCAAACCCTGGCTTACGTAAGAAATAATTTAAGAAATGGGTATCATTTTAATGATAAAATATAAATTGTAGCGTCAACAAAATTCATGTGCTATTGTGAAACAACGGAGCAGACTCAGGAGACTCCCAAGAGTTGGTTAAGTAGCACTGGATCTCAAAAACACCACATCACTAAGTCTTTCTTCTAGAATTAGACAATCAACACAGGGAATTGTCTGTCCACATATATATATATTTTTTTTTACAGAATACTAAGCCTTTATGGGTGGAGACAAGGCGTAAAGCAGGAGCTAACAAGCCTGTAATACTATATGTTAAATCTGTTAAGCATTTTTTAAGGGGAACAATAAATAAAGCTTAGCTGGCATTAACCTCTCGCCCCATAACAGCAGCTTGCCAAAGAAGCATTAACAAGGTAATGAGGGCACACACTGCCTCCTTGTAAGGGGCTGCACAGTTGTTCTTTCATACCATTACACAACCACAAATAGGACTGGCCCACTTTAAGTGTGGCATAACTCCACAGGAAGCAACCCCTTTCATATTTGGGGGGAAAGCAACAAAAAAAGAAAAAGAAAAAAAACTTGACCTCCGGGTTCTTCACATCACTTTCTTTGTCAACATTCTCTCAGTAAGTCACTTCCAAGAGTCCAGCAGTCGACACCAAAGTAGGAGAATAGAACTAAATATGCTTACTTACAGTAAGTTCAGATAAAATATGAACCTGCAGTTGAACGTTTCGCAAACATGCTTCAAAGGAGACGGAGGTACATGTAAACAGAGTTGAAGTGTAGGCCTACTTGTTGTGTATAGGTAGCTAGCATATTTTAATGTGTATAGGTAGCTAGCATATATATATATTCTTTTTTTATTATCTTTTTTCCCCCTCCTTCTTTTTCCGATTTTTTCTCCCATCCCACTGTTAGTCGTTATGCCAATTCCCAACCCCCTTCCTGGTTGTTGCGCACTTTCCCCTACTGTTGGTCTGAGAGGCCGGAGACTGTCACATGCTTTCCTCCGACGCATGTGCAGCCAGCCGGCAGCCAGCCTGGCCGCGCAGATTCTCACCGGGAGAGTGTAACGTGTGGAAGGTCGCACTACCCCTCTCCAGATCCTACCCTTGCTGAGCAGGCGCCCCGACCGAACTGTAGGGGTCGCTGTCCACAACGCCCAGGACCCACCCACGGCTCCCCTCCCCCTAACTCAGCCAAACGAGTTAGTATAGCGATCAGCCCGAGCCAAGGCAATGCTGACTCTCCGGGAGTCGAGACCGCAGCCTATTGCATTGGTGACGAGCACAATCCCCGCTACGCCACCTGACCGCCCTAGCTAGCATATTTTAATGTGTATAGGTAGCTACTGCTAGCATATTTTTATGTGTATAGGTAGCTAGTGTATTTTAATGTGTATATGTACAGTAGATAGTGTATTTTAATGTGTGTATAGGTAGCTAGCGTGTCTTAATGTGTATAGATAGCTAGCGTATTTTAATGTGTATAGGTAGCTAGTGTGTCTTAATGTGTATAGGTAGCTAGCGTGTCTTAATGTGTATAGCTAGCTAGCGTGTCTTAATGTGTATAGGTAGCTAGCATGTCTTAATGTGTATAGGTAGCTAGCATGTCTTAATCTGTATAGGTAGCTAGCATGTCTTAATGTGTATAATTAGCTTGTGTGTCTTAATGTGTATAGGTAGCTAGCGTGTCTTAATGTGTATAGGTAGCTAGCGTGTCTTAATGTGTATAGGTAGCTAGCGTGTCTTAATCTGTATAGGTAGCTAGCATGTCTTAATGTGTATAAGTAGCTTGTGTGTCTTAATGTGTATAGGTAGCTAGCGTGTCTTAATGTGTATAGGTAGCTAGCGTGTCTTAATGTGTATAAGTAGCTAGCATGTCTTAATGTGTATAGGTAGCTAGCATGTCTTAATTTGTATAGGTAGCTAGCATGTCTTAATGGGAGCATGTCTATGTTCCCGGGTCCTATGTTCCCCGGGTTCTATGTTCCCCGCTTTGATTGATTGAAAATTTTAGACCACCAGCCCTGATTCCAAACTCTAACCTTAACCAGTTTGAAAGAGGGCCTAAGCTTAACCGTTCGAAACAAGGCGGACATTAATAATTAATAAAATTTTCAATCTATTAATCAATCAAAGCGGGGAACATAGAACCTGGGGAACATAGGACCCGGGGAACATAGGGACGATCCCGTCTTAATGTGTATAAGTAGCTTGTGTGTCTTAATGTGTATAAGTAGCTAGCATGTCTTAATGTGTATAAGTAGCTAGCATGTCTTAATGTGTATAGGTAGCTAGCGTGTCTTAATGTGTATAGGTAGCTAGCGTGTCTTAATGTGTATAAGTAGCTTGCGTGTCTTAATGTGTATAAGTAGCTAGCATGTCTTAACCCATTGCTCGCCAATGACTTGTTAACACGTCATTCTCCGCCATGCGTAATCTGCCAATGTGTAAGGCGTCTTTGAGATCAATATTTCATATTTTCGTCATGGTATTCAAATTTCACCCACGGAGTCTTGGCTGGTGCTGTAGGACTCCGCTCAACTCTGCAACCCTTCAATACCGCCACCTCGTGGCCGATCGACGAGTTGCCAAACCGGAAGTGGCCGGAAGTGTTTGGCCCGTCCCTTATTTTCGTCCGGCTACTCTGTGATCGTCCCGGGGCTCAATACAGACACTGTGGATATGGATCTTTGCCATAACTCAATAATCAACATTATTTGGACGTGTATTAGTAATATACAACCGGCAATGGATCGCATCGATCAACATCCCATAATAGCGATCTTTTTGCTCCACTCTCATCACCCAACGCTACGAGGAGACTGGGGTGAGTTTCAGCGTTTTTCTTTACCATTTTCGATACAAACTGCTCTGATCAATATATCACCCATACTACATGAATCATTTAACGTCGGTCACGGAATTATAAACGACCCCCCCCCCCCTCCGCTCATCCGCGCATGATGAGTCATAACGTCTAGGATCATGTACAGTTGAAATTTTTTATCTGGCGTCGATCGGTATCAAACTGCATTTGATGATCTAATATATGCATTTATGGCTATATCTCACGTTCTATGAAATACTGCAGAAAACGATAAAAACATATTTATACACTAGACCGTATTTTTGTATGAATGTGTGAATGAAAAAGTAAAACGTTCCTACATCCTGAACGATAGATAATTGATGTTGAATGGGCCATAGTAATGTCAATTTAGCAATACAATTTAAAAAGTTATAGCCCTACAAAGAAGGTGAACATCTCCATAGACAAATAGAGCTGGCAGAGGATGGTTTAGGATGGGTACAATGCCCGGCGGAGAATGGGTTAATGTGTATAGGTAGCTAGCGTGTCTTAATGTGTATAGGTAGCTAGCGTGTCTTAATGTGTATAAGTAGCTTGCGTGTCTTAATGTGTATAGGTAGGTAGCTAGCGTGTCTTAATGTGTATAAGTAGCTCGCGTGTCTTAATGTGTATAGGTAGCTAGCGTGTCTTAATGTGTATAGGTAGGTAGCTAGCGTGTCTTAATGTGTATAAGTAGCTCGCGTGTCTTAATGTGTATAAGTAGCTCGTGTGTCTTTAATGTGTATAGGTAGCTAGCATGTCTTAATGTGTATAGGTAGCTAGCGTGTCTTAATGTGTATAAGTAGGTAGCTAGCGTGTCTTAATGTGTATAAGTAGCTCGCATGTCTTAATGTGTATAGGTAGCTAGCGTGTCTTAATGTTATTTAGATTGACCGAAGGGGGATAAAGTTCAACCATAAACAGACTTTTGGCAGCTCCTGTGTGTATATAATATCCTGTGAAGCTAACTGCCCCTGCGGCTGACAAACAGAGAGTGAAGGCGGGAGTGCGGCTGACATTAATGGTGCTGCTGTAATTGTCACCCTATTAGTAATGCCACACGACAGCCTGGGTTTCCGTAGTTACAGCTGCGAAACTAGCCAAGCCTCGCAAACAAAATACCAAACACACTCATTTATTTGTGTTACAAATTGCTCCTTTCAAATCCTCAACTGAAGTCATACCATTCGGAGAAGCAGGCAGCTCCTAGTGTTGCCAGCCATCATATGTTGATAGACTAGAGTCCTGCCCTGCTCAACATGATGCAGCTGCAATTATGTGCTATATAATATAATGGAGCTGGAGAAGGAGATGTGAGTGAACACACAGTAAATTCAGTTATCACTGTGAAACACAGCCAAGGTCCATTCAGCGTTTTTCCATTCATAGTTTGGCACATCAATTAAAACGTAATGTAATGAGACTGAAACAAACGCTGACTAATCGAGTCTGTCCAATCAGGGGAACTGGACTGAGTCTGCGTTTCCCGACAACGTTCTGCTCCGATCGGCTGGCATCCTGCCAGATGAGGAGAATTCACCACGGAGTTCACCGTCTTCCCAGACTTCACAGAGGAGAGACCGTTTTGGCTTCATCAACACAAAACATTTTCCCTTTCTTTATCCTTTTCCTCTCTTCCCTTCCTTATCTGGGGCCTATTATTAGTCCATTTCCATTTCAGAAACAAGTCAGAGACAACAAACATTTCTAAAGATCGGTATCAAGTTGTAGTTTGGGCTCGAGGTTCAGAGTTCAACAGCTGGCACGTGGAATGATTTTCTTTGTGGAATTGGAGGACTGAATAGCCCTTGAACTGTTCTAATATGCCCCGCCGCCCGGCACAGTGATTCTATTATAAAAGGTGGAGGAGCTTAGGGAGGCTGCCTTGGGATGGGTTTCAGATGTTCCCTAACCGAGGTATTGGGTTGCCTTCGAAAATGAGAGCTGAGAATAAAGGGAAGCAACTTATTATCCCCACCGTATTCTGCAAGCAATCATCTCCTCTCCTCTGGACAGGGGTTTACTTTCTCTCTGTCATTCTCCCCCCCCCCTTACTTTATTCTTTCTTCCCTTGTTTCCATCAGTGCATTTTTTGGTCTCGAAGCTTCCGTTTTTCCCACACTCTCCCCTGTCACACTGGTCGACCGCAAAAATGCAGGACAGTGGAGAGTGTGTGAGGGGGCTCTGGAATTCCACATGCAGAGGGTAAACACTGCAACTGCCAGGAAGACACACACACACACACACACACACACACACACACACACACACACACACACACACACACACACACACACACACACACACACACACACACACACACACACACACACACACACACACACACACACACACACACACACACACACACACACACACACACACACACACACACACACACACACACACACACACACACACACACACACACACACACACACACACACACACGCACACACACACACCGCACAGGAGCAAACACTGCACCTACCCTGCCCTAACCTATTCTACAACCCCTACTCGCCTACCCTGCGCCCCTGTCCTCTTTAATTCCTCACTTGCCTGTCCTCTGATGGTGCAGCTTGTCCTGACTGACTGGTTAACTGGCAGACTGACTGACTGGCTGGCTGGCTGGCAGACTGACTGGCAGACTGGCTAACTGGCAGACTGACTGACTGGCAGACTGACTGACTGACTGGCTGGCTAACTGGCAGACTGACTGACTGGCAGACTGGCAGACTGACTGTCTGGCTGGCTAACTGACTGGCTGAATGACTGGCTGGAAGACTGACTGGCTGGCTGGCTAACTGGCTAAATGACCGACTGGCTGAATGACTAACTGACTGGCTGAGTGACTGACTGACTGACTGGCTGAGTGACTGACTGGCTGAATGACTGACTGACTGACTGACTGACTGGCTGAGTGACAGGCAGACTGACTGGCTGAGTGACTGGCTGAGTGACTGGCTGAGTGACTGGCAGAGTGACTGACTGGCTGAATGACAGGCAGACTGACTGACTGGCTGGCTAACTGGCAGACTGACTGCCTGACTGGCTGAGTGACAGGCAGTCCGACAGGCTGAGTGACAGGCTGAGTGACTGGTTGAGTGACTGGCTGAGTGACTGACTGGCTGAATGACAGGCAGACTGACTGACTGGCTGGCTAACTGGCAGACTGACTGACTGACTGGCAGACTGACTGTCTGGCTGGCTAACTGGCAGACTGACTGACTGGCTGAATGACTGGCTGGAAGACTGACTGGCTGGCTAACTGGCTAAATGACAGGGAGACTGACTGACAGACTGACTGGCTAAATGACAGGCAGACTGACTGACTGACTGACTGACTGACTGGCTGGCTGAGTGACTGTCTGTCCCACATCAGCAGAGCAGGTACAGCCCCCTGTCCTCCGCTGGCCTCATCAACCACATTAAAGCCCTGCGGCTCAGATGACCAGTTCAACCTTGCATGACATTGGACAAATTGGCTCACACACAGACACACACACACAGACACACACACACACACACACACAGTTGGACTGCCCTCTTGTAGACAATTAATCGGTCGGTTTGGTCTTAGACGACCAGGACTTTGTTAGTGGGATAGTTGATTTTTATGCTTCTTTCCACGCTGAATGAGAAATGATAATCACATACCAGTGTTTCTCCAACCACCCGCCCACCTGACGGGAGGGGCCGCCCACTAATCAGCAACCTCCGCTGGAGGAGACACTTGTGTCGGAGCTCTGCGGAAATATCCTCCCTGTTTCTGATGCGGCTGCACCACAATAACCACCATTAGAGCATTTCTAGAAACAATGTAGAACCATGATATTTAAGTTCCTCTGCATGACCGGCAGACCGCATGTGGGAAACTCAAACTTTATAGATTAAATCAAGTAATCGATTAGTTGACAAAGTCCTACGACTATTAGTCAGTCGATTAAGAACTGATTTACAATGTCGAGGACAGCGTTAATATACAAACAGAGAGGCAACTCACACACACACACAGAAACTCAAACATAAATATACATACTCCCCACCCCCATGACCAACCCCACCACCCCCAAACACACACACACTAGAGGTGGGAATCACTAGTACCTGCTACCATATCATATAGGCAGACTACTTTATATAATGCGATACTTGGGCCACGATACATTCATATAGGGCGCTTTCACACCGGCAGCACTCCGGTTAAAGCTCCAGCTTCAAAGGTTCGGCATTGCATCTGCAACCATGCTGATCCATTCAACAGGTAGCGATCTCAAAATTAGATTAGATTAAAATTAGGGGTGTCCGATATTATCGGCCTACCGATATTGGCATTAAAATGTGATATCGGAAAATATCGGTATCGGTTTAAAAAAAAAAAAAAAATTTTTTTTTTTTTTACATTTCTATAACCTTTATTTACCCAGGCAAGCAAGTAAGAACAAATTCTGATTTTATTTATTGTCAAAAGTATGCATAATGTTGTGTTAATTCCACAACAAGAGATATGTAATGTTAATTACCTGAAATTATTCCGTTTTTTGGTGGGGGAAACCCTGCATATATCGCTATCGGTTGATATCGGTATCGGAAATTAAGAGTTGGAAAAAAACAAAATCGGTAAAAAAGCCAATATCAAGCATCCCTAGTAATTATTATTACGTCTGAATGCATATCGAGAATTAACTACTTCCGGGATCATTCTGGTTTGATTCATGATGTGAAACGCAGACAATTCTTTGGCTTGAGAGAGGCATTAAGAGAACCAGGTGAAACTGAAACACAAATTCAGACACCGCTAATGCTAGACAATACCAATTTTGGGGGAGAATCATTTAACAAAGGATTGTTGATTTAAGACTAACCTCGGACCAAAGGGCAATTTTAATATCAGTTTTTTGGGGGGGGGGGAAACCCTGCATATATCGGTATCGTTGATATCGGTATCGGAAATTAAGAGTTGGACAATATCGGTATATCGGTAAAAAAGCCAATATCGAGCATCCCTGGATTGGATTCTTAATAGGACTAGTTGTTAAAGATCCCTAAATATTCAGCACAACAATTGAATGAGGTTGGAGTGGGGTGGAATTTGGCAATGATCACGTGATGATCACCAGTTAATTAAAATGTATTGTCATACAGCACAAAATCCAACCATTGTGGATAAATAAATGCTCCAGAAATAAATAAATGCATACATTTATGAAATAAAAAAGAAACTTGTGTAACCGAGAGATTTTAACCTGTGACCATAGGATCCACAGGCAGCCGCACTAACCAGTTGAGCTAAAGGGTCCGACGTTGACTGCGACCGACTAATCCATAGTTTACACTTGTCAAGAGCCAATTGCGCAATCGTTCAGTATTGACATTAATAAATGAGATGTCATGCTTATATGTCATGTTCTACAGTAGGACTTACTACTATGATACCAAATAAAACAAGTCATTAGAATAATAGAAGCCTACTTTGCTGGAACGATTAATTTCGCAGTATACAGTACTGTACGTGTGTGTGTGTTTGCCTTTCTCCACGCATATTTATTTCTGGAACATATTATTTATCCACTCTGGTTGGATGGTGTATTGTACTTGTGCTGTATAATAACAAAACATTTGAATCTAATCTCATTTTAGAGCAAATCGTTTCCTGTTGAATGGATCGATTGAGTGCAATGCTGAACCTCTGCTGTTCGCCGTTTTCGCTTGTCTTGACAGCCTAGAATATGACACGCCCACTGATGATGTCACGGTTCACAAGGAAAAACTAAAAAATTTTCGGTCCTAGCTGAGCACCGACTTTTCACGTTCCGAACCAATTATTTCTGGTGTGAACGCACTGGCCGGTTCAATATTAGGTTTGGGAACCGGCACCGGCCCAGAGCCCTGCCGGTGTGAAAGCCCTAATAGTGACTCTTAAAGGGGAACTATTTTACTATTTCTTTCACTATTTGGGCACTTTTACACAATTCCTGTGAGTCTATGGAACACCCCTGTAAGGTTTATCTTTAAAAAAAAATCATTGTTTTGTATTTCCTAATCAAGTACTCAAAAACAGCATTTTTCGACTTCAAGATTAAGCCGTTTTGAGGCTGGGCTCCAACCACTGTGTGGCCTGGTGGCAACTGCCACACCAACTGCCACATTATTATGCAGCTGAGAAATCTCTGACATCACAGATATGCACATTTTCAGATGACTCAGTTCAGTGAGGGTGAATATTGTGAGTGGAGAATTTTAAGAATGCGCCAATATGAGAATTAGAGACATAAATCCTATTAATATAAGTCCACATAGCCAGGAAACAATGCTAAACACTGAAAAAGGCCATTTATAAGATAGTTCCCCTTTAATATTCTGCAGTACTTTGAACCTTGCGATTCAACACTTTATTTTTGATTTATCACCACATTAGGAAACCGAAACAATTTCCGTCAGGGACAGAAAATTACAAAACCAAATTATACTTATGAGTACAAAATGCCATAAATCAATTACTATATGAAATGTAATGCTCAGTCTTCAGTCCTTTAAGCAGAGTCATGTTGACCCATTCTTTCCATATCCATGAATATCACGTGACGGGACGTCATTATGATTTCAAAAGCCTTGAAATAGTGCCATGAAAAACATCTCGAGGCCGGCCGTCACACATTCATACGAACGCCGCAGCGGGGAAAGAGTCATGATGTCATACTGCATGGATCTGTCCTCCAACCCCCACAACACTGTCAGTGAGGGTCCTGCCAGTCCTTCCTTGGCCTCCTCTCAAACTCGGCAGAATGAAACACACCAAATGTGCTTTAGACAAATAAGCAGCCCTATCACAGAGGTCTGCCATTGTAATTTGGCCAGATGTTGGGCTAATAGAGTCGTACTCCAAGCGTGGGAAACAGATGGCAGTTACAGCCTCCCACCCTCGCTCTTTTTCTTTTTTTAAACTCTTCACCTTTTCCTTTCCTGCCTCTTCCCTCCCCTGCTCCTCAGCTAATCTCCAAACCAAACAGGGTTTAAATGGCGCTCCGGGGCCCCGGGCCCTGCCGCTGAACCGCATTCTGTTTACGGTTCAAGCAGAAATCAGGCCTGCGACGAGCTTGTTTACGGACTAGCAGATACAGCCTGCAGCCAAGAGGCTGGGACCGTTCCACTGCACACGTGTTCTAACTCTCATTAACCCCCGAGCCGTCGCCCCGTTGGAACCCCCCCCCCCCCCCCCGATAACGTGGACCCCCGTTTCACCCCGGCCAGCCGCTTGATTATCACACAGATTCGCGGTGAATCGAAATGACATGGAAGCGCGTGAGTGAGTGAGTCATTTACGATGAGTGAGTCGTTTACACATCCAGACGGAGACGGAACGGATCTTTTTCGTTTTAATTTCAAAAACGATTTCTGTAAACACGAAATCGTCACAAGAAATATGTGCATCCAAACGAAGCCACTGAAAATGCTGTAACGCTGCCACAAATGTACAAAATAAACGTCTTTCCTGTTTTAGATTCGCTCTTTTATTTTGAAACCCCCCGACGGGAAGTGTTATTGTTGTTATCGCTAGCGGAACAACTTGGTCCGGTTCTGTGCTTTTGAGCTAACGCTAGTTTCCAAAGGAGAGGAGAGAAACACCGCGGCTCACATGCGCTGCTCTCTGGCGAAAACACGTTGCCTACAGTGGTGGAGGAAGGTGAGCACAGAAAGACTGAAAATGCTGTAACGCTGCCACAAATGTACAAAATAAACTTCTTTCAATAGTTTCAGTGTTTTAGATTTTGCTCTTTTATTTTTAAACCCCTGGGCCCTCATTTATCAACGTGGCGTATGCACAGATATGTGCTTAACCCGTGCGTACGACCATTTCTAAGCAAAATGTGGGATTTATCAATTTGAACGTGAACTTGACTTTGTGCTTATGTCTACGCACAGCTCTGAGCATGCTTAGCTGACGCCCAGTGGTAGAATATCGTTACTACGGCATATGCGCTCCTCAGTTCATGCATTAGTTTCAACGCGGAAATAAGATTTCGTGCATTACTCTGAGTCCTGACACTGGCACGTGTTCTGTATGAACCGTAATTCATTATAGTTCATTGTGAAATAGCGACAGTAGTGTAATTATAATGGGCTCATGCGCAAACAAGAGGTTGGCTTGCTTGTTTGGCAGGGGGGGCAGACGCAGAACACCTAGTGTAACTGCCGCCGTGTCATAGTGTAATTCAAGTTAAGCTTCAGTATGATGTCATATAGTAGAACCGGTTAGAACAGGCTAGAACCTTCCAGAACTGCGCTCCACAGTGTATAAATAGAGAGAACTTACAAGGGTTCTCTCTCTCTCTCATTTCTCAACCACCATCAACCACCTAGCCCCTTTCGTGACTGTGATGCACCGAGTGAATCCACAGTCACTTGCTCCTCAATAGGAAACCAACCTAGATTTACCCTGAATGACTGGTTCTGACCGAACCGTTCGTTATACAAGAATCACAGAGACGTTTCAAAGGTACTCACAGTTGCAGGAGGGTTTCGGACAGAGATACGGGATGGTTTGAAAGCTCGGCATTGCTAATAAACATTTTAAATATTTTTTATAAACTGGTCAACACTGCATTATTTCCGGCGTTGTGTGCATGATGCGCATGCGCTGTGATCACACCAGGCAGCCAACGCCGGAAATAATGCCGTGTTGACCAGTTTATGAAAAATATTTAAAATGTTTATTAGCAACGCCGAGCTTTCAAACCATCCCGTATCTCTGTCCGAAACCCTCGTGCAAATGTGAGTACCTTTGACATTTCTCTGTGATTCTTGTATAACGAACGGTTCGGTTAGAACCAGTCCTTCAGGGTAAATCTAGGTTGGTTTCCTATTGAGGAGCAAGTGACTGTGGATTCACTCGGTGCATCACAGTCACGAAAGGGGTTAGTTACAGAACACCCACCTCCACCAAACGCGATTAAATATTGTTTCAAATAAAAAGCGACATACTATTATTTTGTGTCATGTTTCCAAATAAGATTGGCCACAACGAAATGCTTTCTACTTCAATTTGTTGGTTAGAATAGATTACCTTGCTCCGTTGAAACTTCACTGAGACTAACAGTAAAAGACAGTATTTTAATAATAATAATAATAACAATAATAATAATAGAGCTTCATTTTATATAGTCTTTCAAGAGACCCATGCAAGGTCGCTTTACATAGATAGGGGGGGGGGAAATAACAAAGTAATAAACATAGTGGACAGACTATGTAAATATGATGATGGGATTCAAGTTCATGTTTGTATTTATCACATAGGCAAGCTACACATGGCGTATACTTAGGCTACATCATACATGGCAGTGAGATTCATTGTTCTTGTATATGTTCTCGTATTATTGTTTATATAGGCTACCCAATACTGACATCAAAATAGATTGTATGCCTATAGAAATCATATGCAGCAGGTCGAAAATTTACGGAAAATCCGTCGCGATTTGGAATACAATTGAGGAGAACTTTAATCCCTGGGTATTAATCGAACAAAACGGAAAAAGGCAGTCATATTCCAGCATGGGCTTTATTAGTTAATATGGTCTTTAAGAGATATCATATCCGACATCACCGTACGTGTACATGTCTGTCAGCCTGTCTCGTATTTCTCCATAACACACAATTCCCTCGGGTCAGTCCATTATTTCACATCCCATGGGGGTGTTTCATGACCATATATGGATAATCGGGGCGGTTCTGGTATGCAAATACTTAAAACCATGCACGAGCTCAAGCTTAGGAGCAAGGTGATATTTATGAAGACAGGTGTGCGTAGGACCTGTGTACGCACGTGTGATAAATCCCATTTTTTTTGTGCGTGCACACATTCTAAATTCTGTGCTTAACACTATGATCGCCGGGAACGAGTTTTCACGTCATTCAGAGCCATGCTCATTCTGCCGAAGACGCCGTAACTCGTCTTTGATGTCAATATTTCAAAAATCTGTCATCGAAATAATATTTCCTTTCCGGAGCCCTGAGACACAGTGCTGATCTCCTCTCAACTCTCTAGCGGTTCAAGAGCACCATCTGGTGGCCGATCGGCAGATCGCCAACCGGATATTAACCTTTGAACTGGTAGTACTCATCCAAATGTGGTCCGGCCACTCTCTATAGCTCCCGCGACTCCATCTTGAAACACTGGATAATAGATCGCTCGCCCTAACTCAATAAACAACGTTATTTGGACGTATATACTATTATACAACCTGGAAATGGATCGGGCATTTCTACATCCCATAATAGAAAAAAATCTGTTCCACGCTCATCTGCCAGCGGCGCGAGGAAGCCACGCTAAGATTCAGCGTTATATTCTAACGTATTCTATACTAACTGATCTGATGAACATATGACCCACTCTGGATGAATCATCTAACGCTGCCCACGGAATTATAAACGATCCCCCGCCCATCCGGTCATCATCAGATGATGCGTAGAAACGTCTAGAACCACGTCCAGTTGAAACTTTTTATCTCGTACAGATTCCTACCAAACTGTATTTGATCATCAATATAATGCATTTAGGGCTATAAATCACGTTCTGAAGAAAGCTGCAGAAAACGATAAAAACATACGTATACTTTAGACCATATTTTAGTATGAATATGTGAATGAAAAAGTTCCGTTCCGTTCCGTGTGGACAAAACGTACATACGATAAAATACTTTGGCGGATACACCCAAAATCACCACCGTCTGGACAAGGCCTTACTTATTGAGGTGCTGGGTGGCAGTCTTCCTCATCAGGCCTTCCCGGCCACTGCTGGGTGGCTTGGGGGTCAGCGTGGGGCCAAAGCAAGCCTGGCCCTGGCCGCGACCGTGGTTGGGACGCGCGGGGTGGCCGGCTCCGGATGAGCTGGCGGGAGCCTGAGGCCGCAGAGTCGTCCCTAGGCCCGGGGCGCTGGTCTGGTCCGGTAACAGCGCCTGGGAGTAAGAAGGAGCACACGCCGGTCATTAGAAGGAAGGTACACTTCAAATGTACTGTAAATGGTACATTTATATAGCGCTTTTATCCAAAGCGCTTTACAATTTAGTTCCTCACATTTTACTTATTCACTCACACATTCACACACCAACGGCGGAGACAACCATGTAAGGTGCCAACCAGCTCATCGGGAGAAATTAGGGGTTAAGTGTCTTTCTCAAGGACACTTTGACATGTTGCCCGGGAGGAGTGGGGATCGAACCGGGAACCTCCAGATTACCAGACGACTGCTCTACCTCCTGAGCCACTGTTACCCCCCCCCCCCCTGATCTGTACCCCTGCTGGCCTCGGACCGGATCCTGCCAGAACCTTCGCTCCCGTCTCTCCCCGACTCTGTCTCCCCTCTCAGCCTTCCCGATATATCGCCATGAGGAAAAAATTACTTAACTTAAAATGAATTAAGGTGACACAGGGCTAGATCCACAAAGAATGGATTGCACGGTGCTAGTTGCACCCTTACTTACAATTCATTATGAATTGAAAATGGGGGACCCTGATGTAAACAAGACGAAAGTCTTTCTCTGGTCTGCATCCCCTTAACACTTTGAGCGCCACTCACGGCTTTTCTCGGGTTTACGACCCGACCGTTGAATGCCACGTCACGGCTATTCTCGGTGTTTTTTATTTATTTTTTTTATTAGCGATCTGAAATCATATTGCGAGCCTACCGTTGGAGATCCAGGGACCGCCGGCGATCAGATGTGAAAAAAGCGCCCCCTATCGTCTCCCAGATGGTAAATCACCCTTTTGGAATGGACTCAATGAAAGTGAATGGGAGAACGGATTTCTGACTCCACATTTTACTTCTCACTGATGCAGCCGGGGTCTACCAGAGTTCATTCTGGAGCCTCTGAGCCACGGCGAATATGGGTTATACTGTACACACGATGGATCAATACATTTATTGATTTGTTCGAATGGCGATCGGAAATTGGAATAAACCATTTGGATACCATCTGACCTCAGGTAAGGAATCTATGTTATCAGTGTTAGGATAATCAGACTCGTTTTCACAGAGATATAAGCGTTTATGTGATATGTGATATAGCTGTTTTGACTGTAAAAGCGATCAGGAAATGAGAGCAGCTATTATCAGCGCGCGGCACGAACGTGCGCGCGCACACATATACTATCGATCATCTAGCGTTTATTTGAAAACGATTCATAAATAGGCCGACAAATGACAACGTTCTGGAATATTCCAGTAAAAGGCATTTATCATAGGCATGGGTTGTTTTCCCCCGGAAAACGGGTGATTTTTAAAATGCTATCAAACGGAAATGAAGCGATAAAAATACAATCTGCCTTGCCAATGTTGACTGGAAAATGAGTCTTTGATAAGCGACGGGCAGATTAGACACATAGCCATAATTTAAAACATAGATTAGGCGATATTAACGTTAACATTGGGAGTGGATGGTGGCATCAAGGGGGTAAAAAGGAAAACCCGGCGTGGCATACAAAGTGTTAACAATTGTGTGTATTGAGCCGTACTGTATTGTACCCATTCAGCAATCTGTTAATACAATTTTCATTCAATCAATCAATCTGCACGGTGATTCATTGAATGAAAATTGTATTAACAGAATGCAGAATGGGTACAATACAGTACGGCTCAATACACACAATTGTTAAGGTGATGCAGACCAGAGAAAGACTTTCGTCTTGTTTACATCAGGGTCCCCCATTTTCAATTCATAATGAATTGTAAGTAAGGGTGCAACTTGCTCCGTGCAATCCATTCTTTGTGGATCTAGCCCACAGTCTTTACGACATTAAAAACAAACACGTACACGACACGTGCACATCAGCACACTCGCAAACACTGTTGTCCTAATCATCTGTGTGGTATTTGCTGTTTTGTGAGTTGTTGTTTTAGCAATTTGTTACCATTTGCACTCAACCCTCATACCAAAACAGTTGGAAAAAAGGAAGAGCTATCAGATTTGGAATGTATTATGCCTGAAAAAAGGAAGAAATCCGTTTTAGGGTCATCTAAGGTGAAATATCTAAGACCTCAACATGAATTAGCGCTGGGAAAAAAAGAAAAAAGAAATGCCACCCTTTATCAAAACACGCTCTACATATTTTGAAATTTGGCTGCAGTCAAAGAGTAAATTCTTCAGATTATTTACTTGTTTAGACAAGATTCCTCTTGAAAGGCTGGGAGAGGAGGTAAACACCTTGACATAATATTTAAGAGCTCCCGCTCACCGGGGCCCGGCATTTGCCGCGGAATGCCTCGCACGCATTCCTCCCTCGTCTCGCGTCCCCCACTTTCTCTCTGCCACTTTATACATCTATCTAACAAGCTAATGGTTTTCCAGCCTCCCAGCGCAGGGCCTTTCAAAGGGGCCGGCATCGTGACAGGGAATATCTGATGTAATTTCTCTGTTGATAAATGAGAAGCTGGGGTTTCCAGGTTGCAGGGTCTGGAGCGGCGCTGCAGTTTTGAGTGGGGCCAGGAAGGCCACCTTTCTTTGGCTGCCAGGTGGCTCCAGGCCAGCCCTGTGGAGGAGCCGCACAGTCTGCACCCAGTAACTGGAACACGGACCGGAGAGCCGGAACAGCCCCCTCTCCCTCTCTCTCTCACACACACACACACACACACGTGTACCCACATGCATACGCGCACACTTGCGCTCCACTAGAAAAACACGTTTTTTGTATTCGGTTAAGCCAAATACTTCAATAAATGTCCCCCCATAAGACCACAAAAAGCAGGCGAGGTGAGCGCAGGGATGTGGAGCACGTTTGTTCCAATAAGAGCCCCAGAGCCCCTCTACAGTGCTTCTCGAGTCGTTACAGAGCAGGGTCAAGGCACCGGCTTGAGTCTCTGACCAATGGAAGGGCACCGTTCCGGGGGGGGGGGGGGGGGGGGGGAGCCACGGAGCCAATTCTGCCCCGAGAGAGAGAGAGAGAGACACACACACACACACACACACACACACAGAGAGAGAGAAAGAGAGTGAAAGAGAGAGAGAGAGAGAGAGACATACACACAGAGAGGGAGTGAAAGAGAGAGAGAGAGAGAGACCCATAGGGGTGGATAAGGGGAGTGGAATGGGAGATTTCGGGGAGGGTTCCCCTGATTGGAAGGTGACTCAGCCAGGAGAGTCAGCCCTCCCACCATAAGCTCCGTCAATGGGACGTTTGTGAATGCCAGGCAGTGTTTGTCTCTCAACCGTGGGCATACTGGACTGGGCTGTACACGTTCACCAATTAATAGCACAAACCCTTTCCTGTGATTTGTAACAACAATCAGGAGGGAGATGCTCCTCCCTCCACCCCGGTGCCATGTGCTGGTGCGAGAGGCTGGTGATGGGCGAGGCTTGGTGAACTGGTGAACTGTGCTCAATCAAGAGAGCTGGCTATAGGAGGGGATGGAGCGAGAGAGAGGGAGGGAGAGAGAGAGAGGAGGGGGCAAAGCAGGGGGCTTTCAGTCAGTGCCTTGCGTAAGCCCGCCGGACAGAGCCAAGAAAAATATCACCTCAATTGCATTAATTAGGGCCCAACCTAGATGATGAAAAAAAACAATGACGTGAGCGCAACTGCATTACTCAGGACGGAATAGAAGAAAAAAAAAAGAGCGCATCCAATCATTTCACTCCTGTAAGCCTCTCCGCGCTCTCCGTTCCTCCCCATCCGTAGAGCGACAACTACAACAAAACGCCACAAGATGAATAAACACACTCTTCCTGTTCAGATCCCCTTTCAAAGCGAATGCGTAGAAAGACAGAGAGGCCTATCTATTTTCCCCAAAACATGAAAATGATCCAGTGTGAAGTGACCGAAGGCTCTGTGCGCCTTTATAACCTCCCTCAGCACACGTCGGCCAAATCACATCTGTCATGACCAGCGGAGCGTGACTAAAAGCTTTTCTCTCTCTCGTTGCTACACTACTACAGTTGGGAAAATCACGTCTCTAGAAATGTTGTATGTGTGTTGTAATGGGAACGCAAGCGGAGCTAAAAAATCTGATACCAATGTGACGGTAAGACTTTAAATCCATCATAGAATCCGTGCCGGGGGCCCCTGCCGAGAGCCCGCATGGGCAGCGGGGGGTTTGACTACTCGCCTTCCAGCAGAAGCACGGCCAGGCGGCGACTCTGCAGAACAAAGCGTTCGGTTTGGTGGGGAGCCGTGTTTGCTCTCAAGGAACCATCTCCCCGGTGAAGATGTTCCCCCCGAACACCGCTTTGTCGGGCGGTTTGGATGGAGATTCCCAGAATAGCTTTACAAATGCTAACATGGAGCCTGTCCCCTTTGACGTGGCAGGTTTTCTTTTGATGATGTTTTTGGTGACGGCCCCACGCTTAACTAAAGGATGGTTTTTACAGACAAAAATATGAGGGTTTTCCAGAGTCATAAATCAGTAGGTTTCATTAGTCATTTGCTCCGTGTGTTTTCTTATCCCTGCAGACGGCACTGGAAGATGAGTAAGACATCAAGACTGACAAGAGGGAGAGACACTGAAACATTGAGATTTTCTTTCAACCTTCATTGAAAATAAATCAGTTGAACACCACCCGATACAGATCCCAGTGACGTATCGCTACGCAGCCACCTGGCTAAATCATTCTCCTCCGGGAACCAGGACGACACTAGCACGCCCTCCCTCATCTAAAGTGCTGTTGGTTACCTGGTGTCGGCAGCGACTCTGGTCCAGGAGCCCTCGGGGCTGGAGCCTCTGCTGCTGCAGCTGGTGGATGGCAAACTGGAGCTGGTAGCTCCCCTGGGTGGGCTGGTAGCGTAGCCGGGGACTCACCCCCGTCACCAGCCTGTAGGCGCTCTGTGTCTCCTCCCAGAGGCCCTCCTCAGTCCTCACTGGCATGTGGCTGAAGAGAGACCACATCAAACCATATCCATTTAGTAATAATGTCACCTGCAATGAGTAGATTAACACTTTGAGCGCCACGCCGGGTTTTCCTTTTTACCCCCTGAATGCCACCATCGGCGCCAATGTTAACGTTAATATTGCCTAATCTATGTTTTAAATTATGGCTATGTGTCTAATCTGCCCATCGCATTATCAAAGACTATTTTCCAGTCAGTGCTGTCAAGACAGATTGTTTTTTTATCACTTCATTTCCGTTTCAGAGCATTTAGAAAAGCACTCGTTTTGATGGTCATTCTGGACCATTCTGTGAAAATCGTCTTTTACTGTAATATTCCATAACGTTGTTATTTGTCGGCCTATTTATGAATCGTTTTCAAATAAACGCTAGATGATCAATATTATACGTGCACGCAAGCACATTCGGGCCGCGCACGGATAATCGCCGTTTTCATTTCCTCTTCGACTTTTACATAGAAACCGAAAGAGCCCATTTCACAAAACAGCCTATATCTTCATCAAAATTAGTCTGATTATCCTAACACTGATAACATAGATTCCTTACCTGACATCAGATGGTATCCAACTGGTATATTCCAATTCCTGATCACCATTCGAAAAAATCGATAAGTGTATTGATCCAACGTGTGTACAGTGCAGTACATGAATCCGCGGGGCTCAGTGCCCCCTGAATGAACGCTGGGACTCCGGCTGCATCAGTGGACTGGAAAATGTGGAGTACCGGATTTCTTTCCCCATCCATTTTCATTGAGTCCATTCCAAAATCCCTTATGTCATCTGGGAGACGACAGGGGGCGCTTTTTTCCACAATGATCGCCGGCGCTGCTCGGGTATACTCGGGTAGGCTCGGGTGATGCAATATGATTTCATATCGCGAAAAAAAATTAAAAAAAATTAAAATCCGTGAAATCTCGTGAGTGGCTTTCAACCACCTATAAAAAAAAACCGAGATACCTCGTGAGTGGCACTGAAAGTGTTAATAACGTACGATTGGCAGTTCAATGATTCACATTGACATGGTAATTATTAGGGATGTCCGATATTATCGGCCTACCGATATTGGCATTAAAATGTGATATCGGAAAATATCGGTATCGGTTTAAAAAAGATTTAATTTTTATTTATTTTTTTACATTTCTATAACCGTTATTTACCCAGGCAAGCAAGTAAGAACAAATTCTGGTTTTATTTATTGTCAAAAGTATGCATAATGTTGTGTTAATTCCACAACAAGAGATATGTAATGTTAATTACCTGAAATTATTCCGTTTTTTGGTGGGGGAAACCCTGCATATATCGATATCGGTTGATATCGGTATCGGAAATTAAGAGTTGGACAATATCGGTAAAAAAGCCAATATCGAGCATCCCTAGTAATTATTATTACGTCTGAATGCATATCGAGAATTAACTACTTCCGGGATCATTCTGGTTTGATTCATGATGTGAAACGCAGACAATTCTTTGGCTTGAGAGAGGCATTAAGAGAACCAGGTGAAACTGAAACACAAATTCAGACACAGCTAATGCTAGACAATACCAATTTTGGGGGAGAGTCATTTAACAAAGGATTGTTGATTTAAGACTAACCTCGGACCAAAGGGCAATTTTAATATCACGTGAAAAAAATCTGGAATTACCCAACCTGTGTCATGTTATGACATGGCAATAACATTGTTACTTCAGCCTTAAGACAAGGCGCATACTGTAACTCATCTAACTTCCATGTGCACATTTTACTACTGTTAAGCTTAACTATCACAACATAACTGCCGTGAGAGTACACAGTAAGTCGTTTCTATGCTTTAGTAGTTGGTAGTAATTTGACATGTCCATGAGACTCCAAGCTCCTTAAGTCTTTTCTCCATATCTGACAGCGGTCAGCGAGGAGGGGGGGCAGGGGGGAGGAGAGGCCCTGGAGGAGATCTGTTGAATGGCAGCAGTGTTGAAGCCGTGTCAGAAATCACCTCGAGATACTGAGTACAATGGTCTCTCTGTCTGATAATGACATGTTGCTACGTCGAGAGATGTAAGTGATGCATAAATAGTGTTTACGGTTTGATAGGGGAAGTCAATCATTTTCACCCCCAGAGTAGAGTTTCTCCAAACCCTCCTTCCAACGCAGAGGCGTTGACCCAACAGCGCAGGCAGAGTAGTAGTCTAGGTACTGCATTAGTGTACGACGGCTCAGCCCCTTGGTCTTGTGGTTAATCATTGCCTGGAATACCGGAGCGCCGCGAGGGCCTCAGCGGTGAGTCATGGGGGTATTTGCTACCATCTTCTCATCGACAGTTACTTGACCATGCAACTGGGGCTGGCATGTGGTATTAGCCAATTAACTGCCCCATTTCCCTCCACATGTTGAGCTGCAACACCACGGGGAGACGTAAAGCGGACGAGACAGCTCGCAACGTCCCAGCTGGGGGAGACGTAAAGAGGACGAGACAGCTCGCAACGTCCGGGCTGGTGGCCGCCTGTCCGCAGAAGCCTCAAGTGGAAGCGTTGCCAGTCAGAGTGGAGGCAGAGGGCAGACCTGTGGCAAACACGAGGTGAAGTGAAACCTCTCCTCTCCGCCTCAGCGCTCCCGGAGCTTCACGTTCCATCTGCATCACGAAGCCACAACCTGGAAAGCTAACCTTTTGAACAGCTCCACGCGTTTGTGACTGGATTATCTGTCATTAGACTAAAGCCCGTTTCAGCCTTTTGCCTTTTGGCCCCTGCTAAAGAAACTAGGAGTCCATGTCCCCCCCCCCCCCCTCAATGCAGCTTCAACATAAGAGTCTATGTGGAGTCTGTTGTGTGCTGCATGCACGGCATCGGCCAAAAATAATGCCATAAAGAGCCATGTGTGCGGAGCCCAGAGGAAACCTAGAAGAGGAAGAGAGTGAGAGATAGACGGAGAGATAAAGCAATGGGACCCTCGAGGGCCCTAATGAGATGGAAAAAAAAGAAAAACGTGGGAAATTCCTCCATAATATGTAATAACATTTGTCCTCCATAAGAGTAAAAGCAAATATTATCGGACTTGAAATATCACAATTGCCTCAGCATTTTTTTTTTTTTTTTTTTTACCCGGACTGAGATAAGGTCTAAAAATAGAATCAATTAATCTTGAACAACAATGCACGCGGCAGGGAAAAAAATCCGGTGTCGCTCAGGGTGCGCATGAGAAATATCCCCGTCTTGCGGAGCCAAACAAAGGCACAGGGGATCTGAACGCGTGTGAACACGCTATCCACCCATGCATTTCTCAGTTCACGTAATGGCATGTATATTGCAAAAACAACCGCTTTGACCCTGTGCTCATTCAAACAAAATATTCTCTCTCTCTCTCTCTCTCTCTCTCTCTCTCTCTCTCTCTCTCTCTCTCTCTCTCCTCTCTCTCTCTCTCTCTCTCTCTCTCTCACTCTCTCTCTCTCTCTCTCTCTCTCTTCTCTCTCTCTCTCTCTCTCTCTCTCTCTCTCTCTCTCTCTCTCTCCTCTCTCTCTCTCTCTCCTCTCTCTCTCTCTCTCTCTCTCTCTCTCTCTCTCTCTCTCTCCTCTCTCCTCTCGTCTCTCTCTCTCTCTCTCTTCTCCCCCTGCAAACAAAGGCTGTGTCTGTGAACCTTGTAAGGCCAGAGATATTCTATCTGGAGACAAAACAAAAAAAACTGGTCCTGTCTGAGACCTGTGTGTGTGTGTGTGTGTGTGTGTGTGTGTGTGTGCCGGCTCCCTGCTGTGCTCACTGTCCTGATGCTGATATGACTAACAATAACACAGCGTGTGAGTGGAGTGTGGGAAAAATGGCCGGTTCGGAGATGACATCATTGTGCTGTTGTAGCAGCTCACCGCCATACCTCAAGGCCTGGCCTGGTCAATGTGAAACATCATCAGGCGAAGGAGGTTCTGGGTATTTCCAGAGATTATTTATTCTTGTTTGACTTGTTCACCACAACGGATATCATGGTATGAACTGAGAACGGTCGTTCATTAAGAAAGCAGAGAAGCTGAGGATTGGTTCTGGGAATAGCCTACGGTATGTGGGGATGGCGTGGGCGGATAATCATCTGTCCATCTGCGAGGTGTGTGATTGGCACCCGGAGGTAGCCAAGGACAGAGCGGTGTGTGATAGTTCTCCGTGCCGAGGGCGGGGGGGTTCTTGCTGTAAGGGGTGTCCGTGTCCACTCATTAACATGGCTTCCTCATCTCACAGTGGAATTCCACTCACTCTCACCTCAGGGGACGCCCCGCTCCCGGCACTGCTACATCCTGGCTCCAATTGAGGTGAATAAAAACCTTTTTTTATCAAAAGAAGGGAAGCCATCAAGCCTTTTTCACAGAACTTTATTTTGCCTGTTCATTTGAAAAGTTCCTTCTAAAGTTTCCTCTTTCTTGCTTTCGTTCTTTTCTTTGGTGTGTGTGTGCGTGTGTGTGTGTGTGTGTGTGTGTGTGTGTGTGTGTGCGTGTGTGTATCTAGATTTGTGGGCTCAGCAAATGGACAGTCACGAAATGTGCTGACAAAATCAGACAGAGTAAAACAACAGTCTGACAAAATATTGAACAGAACTAAAAAATACCCTCTGCTGCTATGAGTTGGGTGGAGTTTGGACCTGGGTCTGAGCGGCCCCACAGTGTACACTGCCGAGACGCCGGCTCTCTGGTTATTTGGACTTCGTGCAGGAGCCGGAGTTGGAAGGTGCCGGAGTTGGAAGGTGCCGTGGCGGACGCGCCGAATTAGGTGAGCGCGTTTCCTCCGACCGGGACGGGAGTAGAACTGGAGTGACCGTGGGGCGGCTTTCCCAGAGCATTAATATCAAACAATCACGGAGCTCCATCACATCTTCAAACAAGCAGCGGGCTATTAGGGATCCACAGTGGTACCAGGACTTGTACTTACTGGAAATACATTTTTACCTGAGCCAAGAGAAGGAGTTGAATGCCCAGATCGAGGTAGAATCACCACAATATTTAAACGACAGGGGACCCCCCCCCCCTCCCCCCCCCCCCGCAGAGTATTAATAAAATAAATGAGTAAGAAAACGTGACATATCATTGACACGCTTCAGGTTGTAGCCTTGAGTGTTCAGCTCAAACATCAGCTGGTCAACATCAAGTTCCAAATATCCTAATCAAACGTAATTTTTTCTTTCTTTTTTTACATGTGTACAAATGGGAGAACATCGTAAATGTGTCGGGAGTCAAGGCTTTTCTTTTTGTCCTGACAGCAGAGTAAAGAGTGTGTGAGGAGGCAGGATGGCGTATGAGTGTAGCCAGCAGCCCCTCTGGCTGTCAGCAGAGCGGAGGGGAGAAGTGCTGAGGCAGCAGCATACCTGGCAGCGGTATAGTTCAAAGAGCCCCGCTTCCCTTTGAAACCCATCATGCTTCACCCCTGTGGTAGCTTAAAGAGCCAGTGCGCTTAACAGTTTCAGTATGTTTGGCACAGACCATCGGCCCCAGTTGTACCGAGGGGTTGGGGAGGGTGGATAGATGGATGGGGAGGGGGTGGGGGGGGGGGGGGGGGGGGGTTTCTCAGGAAATCCGACGTTATATGAAACAGCGCCGAGTCCGAATCAAGGTAATTTATCCTAATATCTCATCAAATGTTGTTACAGCGCTTTAAGATGCGAGCGCCAGACCTTGGGTTAGGAGTAACGGGGGGTAAGAGAGAGAGAGGGTATTGTGTTGCGGCTCTCAGTAGCAAATGGAAAGTTACAGGGAGCCACGTATTATCAGGAGGACTCTGGAATAAAGAACTTTCTAACCAAAGATATTTTGTGATGGGAGTAAAAAAGAATTTAATAACATTCTTTTTTTTTTTTGCTTCTTCGAAATGTTAACCTCGGTCAGAGCTGAAATGTGAAGCTGTAGTCAAACTTTCAGCTTTCATCATTCAGATCTCCTAAACCTCCCTGATGAATAGAGTCTCAGCAGTCAGTAGACGTATAAAAAGGGATCGCTGTGGATACACTACAGTACATACTACTGTACGCACCGCTCCGAAGTGAACTGACCACAGGAAGAGGAGAGACCCCGTTGAGGCGCTGGAAGTGAGCTTTAAGTGTGAGATCAAAAAGTCACCTGGCGCTTTCTTAGCGCCGTATGTAGAGGCCTGGCCTCGCAGGCCGTATGTAGAGGCCTGGGCCCTCATTCATCAACGTGGACGTAGAATATGTTCTATTTCCACACGTAAGCACGGAATGTAGAACTAGTGTACGCACAGGGAAGTCGGGATTCATCACACGGTGCGTACGCAGGCTCTACGCTCCTCCGTAGAACTTTGTTCTACCGTCAATGCTTGTGCATGATTATCCATATATGGTCATGAAAGTGAGGAAACACCCCCCATGGGATGTGAAATAATGGACTGACCAGAGCGGTACTCCGAGAAACTCCACGGAGAATTCACTGCTGTCGAACCAAGAAGACACTATCGCGTATTATGGGATAAATAAAAGGCGGATTTGTAAACGGTGATGTCAGATATCAACGGCTCCCTAAGACCATTGCTGCAATTCTGCCTGGACAGCTCAAAATACTAATAAAGACCGTTCGTTGACCACTGTTTGGCATTGGTTGTGTGTCATTATAACCGTGCTGTAATATGAATGCCTTTATTAGTTGTGTTCGATTGGCTATATGATTTTTAGAGGCATCTATTTTGTTGTCGGCTAATAAAGACCGCGCTGGAATATGACTGCCTTTTCCCGTGTTGTTTGATTAATACCCAGGGATTAAAGTTCTCCTCAATTTGATTCCAAATCGCGATGGATCTCCCGTCAATTTTCTACCTGCTGCATATGATTTCTAGAGGCATACTACAATCCATTTTGATGTCAGTATTGGGTAGCCTACATAAACAATAATACGAGAGCTATACAAGAACAATGAATCTTACTGCCATGTATGATGTAGCAGGTACGCCATGTGTAGCCTGCCTATATGTGATCAATACAAACATGAACTTGAATTCCATCATGTCTGTGTGCGGGTCACTGCGGGAACTCACAAGGCTGTTGTCACAATGTAAATAAGAACGTGCACTGAAAAGTTACAGAATGTAGTTGGTTGATCATTTGTATGACAGTCAGTAAACCCTTGCAAAAAGTATCCGTTTTATTTAATGAATTGAAAACATTCAGCATCGCCTTCCTCCCGGCATCCAGCAATAACATGTATCAGAATCCCTTTCTATTCACACAACTGCATTTGTGATGGAGCTTTGACAGCTACAGTAACAGTCTATTGGTCGATCCATCTCCAATATCACGATGGACCGTGCCGCGGTGGCAAAGACCCGAGGGTGGTGAGGACTTGAATGAATTCCATCATCATATTTATATGTTGTGTCTGTCCACTATGTTTGTTACTTTGTTATTCCCCCCCCCCCCATATCTATGTAAAGCGACCTTGGGTCTCTTGAAAGGCGCTATATAAAATGAAGCTATTATTATTATTATTATTATCATCACATCTGTGCGGGAGCTCACAAATAGACTGTTAGTCGTGAAGTTTCAACGGAGGTCATCTATTCTAACCAACAAATTGAAGTAGAAAGCATTTCGTGACCAATCTTATTTGGAAACATGACACACAAAATTATTTGCTTTTTATTTGAAACAATATCTAATCGCGTTTGGAGGTTGGTGTTTTGCGTCTGCCCCCCCGTGCCAAACAAGCAGGCCAACCTCTTGTTCGCGTGTGAGCCCGTTATAATTACACTACTGTCGCTATTTTACAATGAACTATAATGAATTACGGGTCATACAGAAGTTGAACACTAATGCACGGAAGCTTATTTCCGCCTTGAAACTAATGCAGGACTGAGGAGTGCTTATGCGTAGTAACGATATTCTACCACTGGGCGCGAGGTACGCCAGGTCCGACCTGTGCGTAGATGTAAGCACGGAGTCAAGTTCAAATCGAAATTGATGAATCCCACTCTTTGCTTAGAAATGATCGTACGCACAGGGTAAGCACAGATCTGTGCGTAGAACACGTTGATGAATGAGGGCCCTGGCCTCACAGGCCGTATGTAGAGGCCTCACAGGCCGTATGTAGAGGCCTCACAGGCCGTATGTAGAGGCCTGGCAGGCTGTATGTAGAGGCCTCACAGGCCGTATGTAGAGGCCTCGCAGGCCGTATGTAGAGGCCTGGCAGGCCGTATGTAGAGGCCTCACAGGCCGTATGTAGAGACCTCACAGGCCGTATGTAGAGGCCTCGCAGGCCGTATGTAGAGGCCTGGCAGGCCGTATGTAGAGGCCTCACAGGCCGTATGTAGAGACCTCACAGGCCGTATGTAGAGGCCTGGCAGGCTGTATGTAGAGGCCTGGCAGGCCGTATGTAGAGGCCTCACAGGCCGTATGTAGAGGCCTCACAGGCCGTATGTAGAGGCCTCACAGGCCGTATGTAGAGGCCTGGCCTCACAGGCCGTATGTAGAGGCCTCACAGGCCGTATGTAGAGACCTCACAGGCCGTATGTACAGTAGAAGCCTCACAGGCTGTATGTAGAGGGCTCACAGGCCGTATGTAGAGGCCTCACAGGCCGTATGTAGAGGCCTCACAGGCCGTATGTAGAGGCCTCACAGGCCGTATGTAGAGGCCTCACAGGCTGTATGTAGAGACCTGGCCTCGCAGGCCGTATGTAGAGGCTTCACAGGCTGTATGTAGAGGCCTGGCAGGCCGTATGTAGAGGCCTCACAGGCCGTATGTAGAGGCCTCACAGGCCGTATGTAGAGGCCTCACAGGCCGTATGTAGAGGCCTGGCAGGCCGTATGTAGAGGCCTCACAGGCTGTATGTAGAGGCCTCACAGGCCGTATGTAGAGGCCTCACAGGCTGTATGTAGAGACCTGGCCTCGCAGGCCGTATGTAGAGGCTTCACAGGCTGTATGTAGAGGCCTGGCAGGCCGTATGTAGAGGCCTCACAGGCCGTATGTAGAGGCCTCACAGGCCGTATGTAGAGGCCTCACAGGCCGTATGTAGAGGCCTCACAGGCCGTATGTAGAGGCCTGGCAGGCCGTATGTAGAGGCTTCACAGGCCGTATGTAGAGGCCTCAGGCCGTATGTAGAGGCCTCACAGGCCGTATGTAGAGGCCTCACAGGCCGTATGTAGAGGCCTTGCAGGCCGTATGTAGAGGCCTGGCAGGCTGTATGTAGAGGCCTGGCAGGCTGTATGTAGAGGCCTCACAGGCCGTATGTAGAGGCCTCACAGGCCGTATGTAGATGCCTCACAGGCCGTATGTAGAGGCCTGGCAGGCCGTATGTAGAGGCCTCACAGGCCGTATGTAGAGGCCTCACAGGCCGTATGTAGAGGCCTCACAGGCCGTATGTAGAGGCCTCACAGGCCGTATGTAGAGGCCTCACAGGCCGTATGTAGAGGCCTCGCAGGCCGTATGTAGAGGCCTCGCAGGCCGTATGTAGAGGCCTCACAGGCCGTATGTAGAGGCCTCACAGGCCGTATGTAGAGGCCTCACAGGCTGTATGTAGAGGCCTGGCAGGCCGTATGTAGAGGCTTCACAGGCTGTATGTAGAGGCCTCACAGGCCGTATGTAGAGGCCTCGCAGGCCGTATGTAGAGACCTGGCCTCGCAGGCCGTATGTAGAGGCCTCGCAGGCCGTATGTAGAGACCTGGCCTCACAGGCCGTATGTAGAGGCCTGGCAGGCCGTATGTAGAGGCCTCACAGGCCGTATGTAGAGGCCTGGCAGGCTGTATGTAGAGGCCTCGCAGGCCGTATGTAGAGGCCTGGCAGGCTGTATGTAGAGGCCTCACAGGCCGTATGTAGAGGCCTCACAGGCTGTATGTAGAGGCCTCGCAGGCCGTATGTAGAGGCCTCACAGGCTGTATGTAGAGGCCTGGCCTCACAGGCTGTATGTAGAGGCCTGGCCTGGCAGGCCGTATGTAGAGGCCTGGCCTGGCAGGCCGTATGTAGAGGCCTCACAGGCCGTATGTAGAGCCTCGCAGGCTGTATGTAGAGACCTGGCCTCGCAGGCCGTATGTAGAGGCCTCACAGGCCGTATGTAGAGGCCTGGCCTCGCAGGCTGTATGTAGAGGCCTCACAGGGCGTATGTAGAAGCCTGGCCTCACAGGCTGTATGTAGAGGCCTCACAGGGCGTATGTAGAAGCCTCACAGGCCGTATGTAGAGGCCTCACAGGCCGTATGTAGAGGCCTCACAGGCCGTATGTAGAGGCCTCACAGGCCGTATGTAGAGGCCTCACAGGCTGTATGTAGAGGCCTCACAGGCTGTATGTAGAGGCCTCACAGGCCGTATGTAGAAGCCTCACAGGCCGTATGTAGAAGCCTCACAGGCCGTATGTAGAGGCCTCACAGGCTGTATGTAGAGGCCTCACAGGCCGTATGTAGAAGCCTCACAGGCCGTATGTAGAAGCCTCACAGGCCGTATGTAGAGGCCTCACAGGCCGTATGTAGAGGCCTCGCAGGCCATATGTAGAAGCCTCACAGGCCGTATGTAGAGGCCTCACAGGCTGTATGTAGAGGCCTGGGCCCTCATATATCAACGTGACGTAAGCACAGATATGTGCTTAAGCCGTGCGTACAACCATTTCTAAGCAAAGTGTGGGATCTATCAATTTGAACTTGTGCTTGACTTTGTGCTTATGTCTACGCACAGCTCTGAGCATGCTTAGCTGACGCCCAGTGGTAGAATATCGTTACTACGGCATATGCGCTCCTCAGTTAATGCATTAGTTTCAACGCGGAAATAAGCTTCCGTGCATTACTTCCAACACTGGCGTGTTCAACTTCTGTATGACCCGTAATTCATTATAGTTCATTGTAAAATAGCGACAGTAGTGTAATTATAACGGGCTCATGCGGGAACAAGAGGTTGGCTTGCTTGTTTGGCACGGGGGGCAGAAGCAGAACACCCACCTCCAAACGCCATTAAATATTGTTTCAAATAAAAAGCGACATACTATTATTTTGTGTCATGTTTCCAAATAAGATTGGCCACAACGGAATGCTTTCTACTTCAATTTGTTGATTAGAATAGATTACCTCGCTCCGTTGAAACTTCACTGAGCTCAGCACACAGACATGATAATAATAATAACAACAACAATAATAATAATAATAGCTTCATTTTACATAGCGCCTTTCAAGAGACCCATGCAAGGTCGCTTTACATAGATGGGGGGGGGGGGGGGAATAACAAAGTAATAAAGATAGTGGACAGACTATGTAAATATGATGATGGGATTCAAGTTCGCGTTTTTATTGATCATAGGCATGCTGTCAGAGTATGATGTCATAATCAAACATTCTAGAACATTTGTCATCACAGATCATGTCATAATAGAACATAGGCTACATGGCATGGTCCATCGTGATATTACTGTACTACCACCCATTGTGACAACAGCCTTGTGAGCTCCCGCACACAAACATGATGGAATTCAAGTTCATGTATTGATCACATAGGCAGGCTACATCATACATGGCAGTGAGATTCATTGTTCCTGTATATGCTCTCGTATTACTGTTTATATAGGCTACCCAATACTGACATCAAAATAGATTGTATGCCTCTAGAAATCATATGCAGCAGGTAGAAAATTGACGGAAAATCCATCACGATTTGGAATAAAATTGAGGAGAACTTTAATCCCTGGGTATTAATCAAACAAAACGGAAAAAGGCAGTCATATTCCAGCACGGTCTTTATTAGTGTTTGCGCTGCCCAGGCAGCAATGGTTAATAGATATCATATCCGACATCACCGTACGTGTACACGTCTGTCAGCCTGTCTCATAACACGCTTCCCTCGGTTTAGTCAATTTTTCCACATTTCATGGGGGTGTTCCATTACCGTATATGGTTAATCGGGGCGGTTTTGGTATGCAAATACGTGAAAGTGTGCACGAGCCTCAGCGTAGAAGCAAGGTGATATTTATCATGACAGGTGTGCGTAGGACCTGTGTACGCACGTGTGATAAATCCCGTTTTTTTTGTGCGTGCACACATTCTAAATTCTGTGCTTACGTGTGGAAATAGAACATTTTCCAAGACAACTTGATGAATGAGGGCCCTGGCCTCACAGGCCGTATGTAGAGGCCTCGCAGGCCATATGTAGAGACCTGGCCTCGCAGGCCGTATGTAGAGGCCTCACAGGCCGTATGTAGAGGCCTGGCAGGCCGTATGTAGAGGCCTCACAGGCCGTATGTAGAGGCCTCACAGGCCGTATGTAGAGGCCTCACAGGCCGTATGTAGAGGCCTCACAGGCCGTATGTAGAGGCCTCACAGGCCGTATGTAGAGGCCTCACAGGCCGTATGTAGAGGCCTCACAGGCCGTATGTAGAGGCCTCGCAGGCCGTATGTAGAAGCCTCGCAGGCCGTATGTAGAGGCCTGGCAGGCCGTATGTAGAGGCCTGGCCTCACAGGCCGTATGTAGAGGCCTCACAGGCCGTATGTAGAGACCTCACAGGCCGTATGTAGAGGCCTGGCAGGCCGTATGTAGAGGCCTCACAGGCCGTATGTAGAGGCCTCACAGGCCGTATGTAGAGGCCTCGCAGGCCGTATCTAGAGGCCTGGCAGGCCGTATGTAGAGACCTGGCCTCACAGGCCGTATGTAGAGACCTCGCAGGCCGTATGTAGAGGCCTGGCAGGCCGTATGTAGAGGCCTCACAGGCTGTATGTAGAGGCCTCACAGGCCGTATGTAGAGGCCTCACAGGCCGTATGTAGAGGCCTGGCAGGCCGTATGTAGAGGCCTCACAGGCCGTATGTAGAGGCCTGGCAGGCTGTATGTAGAGGCCTCACAGGCTGTATGTAGAGGCCTCACAGGCCGTATGTAGAGGCCTCACAGGCCGTATGTAGAGGCCTGGCAGGCCGTATGTAGAGGCCTGGCAGGCCGTATGTAGAGGCCTCACAGGCCGTATGTAGAGGCCTGGCAGGCCGTATGTAGAGGCCTGGCAGGCCGTATGTAGAGGCCTCGCAGGCCGTATGTAGAGGCCTGGCCTCGCAGGCCGTCCCGAAAAATGATGAATTCTATTCAAACCTATCTTCCTTGGTTTGTGGAAATAAAAACATTTTAAAAAGGGAAAAAGCCAGACATTCCAGGAATTCCCTGACAGTTCCATACATAAGGAAGGGCTGGACTGGAAAAACACGGAGCGGGAGATCAGGGCCAAACTGTCTGAGACATTGTCACTCACATATCACTGTAAAAATAGAGGGGAGCGACCCGTGTATGCTTAACCCTTCATCGGCCACGCCTCTAATAGCCAGCGGGTCCATCTGCCTGGACCGGACTCACGTGACGCCGTCTGGCCAACGCACTGATCATGACCATGACCATGACCTCCCTCCCTCCCTCCCTCCGCCTTTCCCTCTTCCTCTCTCCTCTTCTTTCTCCTCCCCCCTGGCCTGGCACAGTGCGAGGGGGAGCTCATGGTTGCGGAGGAGAGGGCTTGGAGCAGACAGACTATGTGGGTGAGTTATTGTTGACTCTGCCCCACTCTTATCCAATGCAATGTATTAGGCTGCCAGCATGCTTCACACCCCACAGGCAGCCAGCTGCCAATTCCTCTGCTCGCTCGCCCCACAAAGCGCAATTAAAAAAAAAGAAAGGGGGGGGGGGGGGGGGGGACTAAATGCCAAGATCTTCAGGCATGCATTGAACTAGCCTGCTCCGAACCGTGCTGGGGCTTGGAAATACTTTTCCCAAAGACCAACAGTCTTCAATCTAAAGGTTCGTCAGAGACCATTAAAAAAGGCCTTCAGGCTTTATTGACTGTGACCAAAATAGGCTACCACAATTTAAGTGTCTTAACAGTAAAAAAAGAATTGACCAAAGTTGATTACACAGAAAATCCTCAGGACGCTAATTTGGCCGCGGCGGCGAGTGGTACTGGAGTCCCGAGCGGCTCGGCTTGTTTTAGCGGCAGCACCATAGGAAACGAGAAAACAGCGACTTCCCTAATAACTCACACACCCAACTATTTCTACACGAGACTCCCTACTTTGACCATTTCACCTCCAACGGGCTCCTTCTAATAACTCTCCCATCGGCTCAGCCCATATCGACCCGAGCTTATGGTTGTTTACATGGCCCCCGCTCGCTGCCTCAGCTCCACACTGAACCTGCTGTGTGTGTGTGTGTGTGTGTGTGTGTGTGTGTGTGTGTGTGTGTGTGTGTGTGTGTGTGTGTGTGTGTGCGTGCGTGCGTGCGTGCGTGCGTGCGTGCGTGCGTGCGTGTGCGTGTGTCTGTATACAACAGGCCGGCATCTCAGACTCCAGTCGCTCTGAGGAGATAAATGGCTGTTTACCTTGGCAGTGAACCCCGCTGACATTGCAACGCACCATTCCTTCTCCGCTCCCTTTGGGGAGGGCAAATAGCACTTGTGAGTACAATGGTCATAATTTCGCCCCAAAGCAGCATCAGAGGTCTTATAAGGGAACAGAGACGTGTGGTGCATCATCACGGACAGATGATGGGAGAGGTGGATGGCAGGAGGGCTGTCTGAGAGCAGCGACATCAAGTACTGCCGTGAAAGACACAACTCTTCTACCGCGGTGTCAATAGTCTCTTAGTGCTCCACATTAGGATTTCCTAAGCTATAATGTAGTTTAACCCATTAAACTCCCTCTTAACTTCACAGACCCCTCAATTTCCCCTTAAGCAAAGGTATGAAAACTATTTAGCTTCGTTCAACCCATAGCAATGGATATGTAATGAGCTGCATGTTCATACCTGAGATGGCATCATGTTGTGCAAGTGTCATCATTACATTAAAGATATAACGCTAATGGTATATAACATTTCCCCGTTAGCAGGCATGACATATTTACTATCACCACAAACCCTGGAATCTCTCCTCTGATTTAAAACTGTGTGCAAAGGTTTATACCACAGTAATTGCATTAATCCAGTACAGCAGGGATACGCCACTTTGAAAAATCCATTGCCTGTCGGGGGCCAGAGCATAGTGATGGGGGGAGGGTCTGTGTATGTGTGCTTGTTTCAGTGCTGCATATTATTTAGACCCAAAGTGTGGTTCTGTGGTTCCGTTTATAAACCAGGGTGTTTAAATTGCAGTCTCGGCTTCACAGGTATATCCAATTCATGCGACTCCAGGACAAAACAAGCACACAAAAAACACGCAGACCCACGGAGCTATCTGCGCACGCGTCCAACAAAACGTCCCCGCCAGATCGGCTGTGAGTGAGCGAGTTGCCAGATCGTCCGTGACTGAGTGACTGGGTGAGCGGGTGACAAAACGACCCTGCCAGATCGTCCGTGACTGAGAGAGTGAGCGAGTGAGTGACAAAACGTCCCTCCCAGATTGACCGTGACGGAGTGAGCGAGTGGATGAGTGACCACAATTTGCCATGCATAGCCCGCAGCGGCAATCCTGCGCACCGTGAGGGGGAAAAAGAAGTGAAAATCATAGAACAGCATAGAAGTAGATTCAATTGGATATGGCTGTGAGGCTGAGACGTATGGTTCCAATTACATTCGGATATCTTAAAGGGGCACTTCGCTGAAAAACAACACCCGTTTATTTTGCACATATATATATATATCTATGTCTCACACATATCCCAAGGCTCTAAACTGTTTTGCACACATTCATTTAGTTTTGACAGTTATTGAGAGTTAATGAGTTCAAATATGGCCACATGTGATGTCATCGGGGACAATGGATCCCTGTGTTGTGTTAATTACAGCTCAATGAAATGATCCTAGATGACATTTTCTTCATATTTGTGATCTACATCATTTCATTGAACACACGGATTCAGTGTCCTTTGATGACATCCAGGCGATATTCAAACTCATTAACTCTCAATGACTGTCAAACTAAATGAATGTGTGCAAAACACTTTAAAGCCTTGCTATATGTGTGAGATTATGTGCACAATTTATCTGCGTTGTTTTTTGGTTGTTACCTGAGCCTCAGCTGGAGCCTCCGAAAGACGGTGATAGGCTCCTCTTCAGAGGGTTCAAATCAAATATGGTTCTGGAAATGTTAACCGATATAATAACATTTCCCTGCGGGGACCTCTGAAAAAAGTTGTTGCGGGCCAAGTGGAGCATCGCTACAGGACAGGGTTCATGGGAGTTCTTTTGTAGCATGTCTCTACTCACTCTGTATTGCTGACCAGACCCGCGTCGGAGTGGACAGCCCTCACTGGGCCATGGGTGACAGCGTCATGGCGCACTGGAGGGGCGAGTGTGACGCCCCCTCTACCCAGAGCCCCATTGGTCAGGTTCAAATTGGTCAACTGTGGGCAGAAGAGAAGAATTTATGACAATCCACATACAGTCAAGCTATTGTGGCCTAACAGCTCAATACCACCTACTGTAATCTCAAATTCGCAGTCATCTGGTAATCCGGAGGTTCACGGTTCGTTTCCCGCTCCTCCCAGGGCAGCGTGTGAAAGTTAACCCCTAACTGCATGGTTGCCTCTGCCGTCGGTGTGTGAATGTGTGAGTTAATGGGTAAAAATGTGAGGAACAAATTGTAAAGCGCTTGGGATAAAAGCCGCTATATGAATGCACCATTTAATAATTTCTAAGAATAAAAGGGGTTTATTATAAAGCAGATGTAATGTAATCTACCACTGCAGTCACACAGTTCCCTCCCAGTCTCACAGCCTCTCCCCACCGGCATCGTAGCTGCGCTGAAGTCTCATTTATCTGGGGCGGGGGTTCGTGTGAAATATACACAGCGCAGCGCGGAGCTCGTCTCCGGTCCGCTCTACATCCAGGTGGTCCCCGCGCTCCCCTCCCCCTGACAGCGTCGGAGATCATTACTCACTGGGCCAAAATCTGTTTACAACCATAACAAGCACAATCTGCCCCGAGAGCCTGTACCACCCTATTCCTGCCAACTGTAAGTGCCCCTGTGTCCAAGCGTACAGTACTTCACTGTACTACACTACACCTGGGGAGCTTAATGGAAGTGAACAGTTCTCCTGTGGCTGTGGCGCTCCTTTACTATAACCCCTACCCTGTAGCAGTCTGTCCAAACAGAACAGAGAGAGCTGGGAAGAGTAGAGGAAAAGAGGACACAGACAAAACACTGTCTATGAATCCTCTTCTGACTGTGTTCGGATCAGGATGATGATGACGGTGATGGTGATGATGACACATATCTTTTCAGAGAAGACATTCTGTGTGCTATTGCTATGATTCGACAAAGCTGGGGGTTGGGGGGGGTTTCTCAATCCCGTTTCATTTTATAAAGTGACAAGGCTGTTTATTTTCTCTGCGTTTTAAGCCGCGTTCTGGGCAGGTGAATGAACCGCTTGGCCTGTCGTCAAGCCAGGAAAGGGGAAATGTCGTGCATTCCTAAACGACAGGTGTTTAAATTAATGCAGGAGCAGACGGAGCAGCAGCCAGGTCAGCAAGTCCCTATAAACCCGATATGGAATTCAGTTTTAATCTTCTCCAGTTCCAGATACCAGCGGAGAGCAAGACCTGCAAACTTCTTTAGTAGTGCATCTAATGATCAACATCATCAACCCTCCATTTTAATTAAGGGTCCAAGCAGCGAAGGATTCTTAGTATGGTTATTATAATCTCACATATTCTATCTATCTATCTATCTATCTATCTATCTATCTATCTATCTATCTATCTATCTATCTATCTATCTATCTATCTATCTATCTATCTATCTATATCTTCATTCCACCTACATTTTGTACCGCCACTCCTCCCAGAGCTTACACAGGTGTAAGGTGTCAAAGCGTCCAGCTTGATTGGTAATGGTGTGCTATTACTTTGTGGAAAGTCTTGGCACACAGTGTGGAAAAAATTCTACTTTTTTGCGAGCAATTTTGCCCCATAGGTTTGAATGGAGGAATGTCTATTCCAATTACATGTGTATAATTGTACTATATTCTATTTAGCTATATTTGATTTAGTTTATATCCCATTTAATATATATTCAATCTCTTTATTAAGTTGTAAAGCCCTGGGCCCTCATTTATCAATGGTGCTTACGCACAGATATGTGCGTAACCCGTGCGTACGATCATTTCTAAGCAAAGTGTGGGACTTATCAATTTGAACGTGTGCTTGACTTTGTGCGTATATTTACACACAGCTCAGGCCGTGCATACCTGGCGCCCAGCGGTAGAATATGAAGACTGCAGACGGGCGGCATTATGCTTTCATCAGTTTCATGCATTAGTTTCAACAATGACGTGTTCTGTATTACCCCGTAATTCACTATAGTGCATTGTAAAATAGCGACATTAGTGTAATTATTGTCAAACCCTAAATAGCATTTGGAATAGGTATTTCCGAATGAATTCAGCCTGGTTCATAGCGTTATTATAGGAATACTTCTCGCGGTGTGCGCTCAGATGTTTTCAGAGATATAGGGCATGTCTATTTGCAGAGAGAGAACATAATAATATTAAGTAGAGTTCGCTACCCGAGACACATTCTCCTTGATTTGTACCGCAATTTGAGACCCACATTGGAGCGTGGAGCAAATTTGGCTGATAATGTCGTTGCCGGTGGCTGGGAGGAACACGACTCATTCAGGCCTAATTGTATTTAATTCAATTGTAATGTTATTACTGGGGAATCTATAATTAAAACATCACTTAAATGCAGATCAGGGTTATCCACTGACTGAAGCCATAATGACTCTGACCAGAACCACAGGCTCACGAGCGCACAATAGGCATTGTAGAGCGCAGAGTTGGCCGGCTGAAATTGATTTAATTTCAGTCATTACAGTGCTTAATGTCGGGTCAGCTTGTCATTTATTTCTGTCAATGTGCTGGTTCTGTAGCAGAACTGGGTCAGTCAACATCCTTGGCTCCCGGCACACCGAAGAAGTCTACACGCTCCCTCCTCCTCAGCGGAGTTGTCTGTGAAGTGTGAACTTGACAACTTCATTGGATTTATTTATTCTCTAAAAATATCTATAATCATACGATTAAATATTGTTTAAAATAAAACGCTAAATACTATTATTCTGTGTGTCATGTTTCCAAATAAGATTGTTCACAACGGGAAATGCTGTATACGTTGAATTAGTTGGTTAGACCTCGGTGATCAATCTCGCATTATTTTTTCCGTAGCCGCATTTCTGGCAGACGCTCTCTGATTGGCCACTGACTGACGCTCTCCGATTGGCCACTGACGCGTTTGCCCAATCACGTGACGAGCTGTGTCTTTGCCCATTTCCGCGTCAAACAGCCTGCAAACTACCTGGCTTTCTATCGCCATGCTCTAAGACAAACTCTAACCTTAACAAACTTCGAAAGAGTGCCTAAGCTTAACCGTCGAAAGAACTTGCCGTCACGCTCTAAGACAAACTCTAACCTTAACCAACTTCGAAAGAGTGCCTAAGCTTAACCAGTGTAGAAACAGGCGTCGGCCAATCAGAGAGTGTCTTGCCAGAAATGCAGCTACGGAAAAAAATAACGCATCAATCTCGCTCTCAGTGAAGTTTCTCAGAGTTTGCTCGGCTTAGTCCATTATTTCACATCCCATGGGGGTGTTTCATGACCATATATGGATAATCATGCACGAGCATAGACGTTAAGAACAAATGGTATTTATCAACACAGAGTGTGCGTGGGACACGTCTACGCACGTGTGATAAATCCCGATTTTTCTGTACGTACACACATTCTAAATTCTGTGCTTAAGAACAAAAATAGAACACTTTTTCCCCCTCCATTTTTCCTCCGATTTTCTCCCATCCCAATGTTAGTCGTATGCCAATTCCCAGTCCCTTCCTGGTCGCTGCGCTTTACCCCCCACAGTCAGATCATTTGGGAGAGTGGAGGCTACCACGTGCTTCCTCCGACACACGTCCAGCCAATCACCGCTTCTTTTCACCTGGCAGCGCGGATTCTCATTTGAGAGGGCGTAGCGTGTGGGAGGACCACACTATCCCCCTCACGTCCAATCCGCGCTTAGCAGGCGCCCCGACCGAACTGTAGGAGTCGCTGTTTACAACGACCCGGACCCACCCCGCCAGCTTCTCCCACCCTCTGATACAGCCAATTGTATCAGTGCAGACGGCCAGCCAAGCTGGTGACAACCCCGGAGCTGTGAGCTGGATTCGAACAGGCGAACCAAGCTCACAGCTCCGGGGCTGGTGACGAACGCAATCTCCGCTCGACCACCTAACCGCCCAATAGAACACTTTCTAAGAATTGTTGATAAATGAGGGCCCTGGCCTATATCTGATTTCATAATTAGGTGAAGGAGAGGAGTTCTTATTAATTCATTATGAATAAATTTTTAATTTAATAATAATAACTTCAGAATAATAATAATCATGACATTGCATTACTGCTGATCAGAACCTATATCAGAAATAAATGTTTACTGTATTGATCATCATCTCAGAACCAATCATTTGAAATGTCAGTGCTATTAGCCTTATTTCTAAATCACGCGTATTATATTCCTCGAACAAGTTAGATTCTGTTTATATACGAGCAAGCATAACCCCAAGGCCCACAACGTTATATAACGATATTTAAATAATGAGTACGATTGCATGGTATCGCTGCATGCGCTTGATTTTATATTGTCCTTCGAGATATTCGATCATATCTTCCACGGTCATGCCTCTCTGCTACAATTACTGCTGCCATGATCACCTGTTTAGAGGCTCATTTACATAGAAAGGGGAGATTTTCCGCCCATGTTACCTAATTTAAATATACGCCAATTGCACGGACGCAAAGCCTATGTTTACACATGAGCAACCTAATTTCATTCATTTGAGAGTGAGATGCGCCGGCTTTGCTTTGGAAAACGCGCGCAAAGCCTCTGTAGATTCCGGCCCTAGAGTGTAGAAGCTGCAATTTAAGTTTTTTGCAAGACATTTTGTAAATCGTGACAGCGGCTTAAATTTTGCATACAAAGAAAGACATCTAGATGACGGCATGACTCACTTGGCATCTGTTTGACATTCACGCTCCACCCACCCACACACGCATGCGCACGCCGCACACACACACACACACACACACACACACACACACACACACACACACACACACACACACACACACACACACACACACACACACACACACACACACACACACACACACACACACACACACACACACACACACACACACACACACACACACATGGGTTCCCCATTCAAGCTGAATTTGTCGATTTCACAGTTTTGACACAGTTTTAGATAGCCACAGTCAGAGGCCACAATCTTCAATGGAAGTACTGTACACATAAGTGACACAGACCTTCATCAACGCCGCTTTGAACTCATTCAAATATCTAAGCTTTCCTTTTTATCACGGTGCTGCCATTACACTTTCTGAGCTATGCCCCCCCATACAAAGAAATGGAGGAACGGGGACAGTAACTGCGGTTACATGGACAATATTTCCTCAACCCGATTGAAATGATTCAAAATAGACATTTAAAATCAACCGTTTTCAAATCAACAGCTAAATAAGCTCAATCGCATTTACATGGCCCAAAGCATGTAATCAGAATAGTACTTGAGTTGTTTGACATGTAGTTGGGACTACAGGGGGATCCAATTTCATTGGTCCGTTTGCCCTGCCCCCTATGCTTAAGCCCCACCCCTTTCATATGCTGTGAATCGTTTGTCATACAGACTCGCGATACAGTGTGGCCGCAACCACACTCTCACAATTTCTGCTCGAATTGTTAGTTATTATTAGGGTTCACGCCCTGATGGGGCTGGAACTCAATTGTATTTTTTTAGGACTATTCTGATTATTTATTTCTCCACTAAAAGTGTCTGATGCTCAGCAACCACAAGTTCTAGTAATAATAATAATAATAATAATAATAATAATAATAATAATAATAATAATAATAATAATAATAATAATAATAATAATAATAATAATAATAATAATAATAATAATAATAATAATAATAATAATAATAATAATAATAATAATAATAATAATAATAATAATAATATATATATATAAAAGGTTACTCTTGATCAAACAAAGATGAATGTCCCTATTGGTATTAATAGTGCAATAACTTGCTTTTTCACCAAACTTCACTTAAAACAAATAAAAGGTGCCTCTTGATCATCAAACAAGAATGAACTTCCCTATTGGGATTAATAAAGTGCAAATCTAACTTTCACCAAACATCACTTTTTGTAAAATAAAAGGTGACCCTTAAATAAAGAAATTTGAAAATCGATTTTAATTTGTCTAAATCTTCCTAAATCATTC
The DNA here is from genome assembly GCF_963971535.1 of Notolepis coatsorum. Taxonomy (NCBI): domain Eukaryota; kingdom Metazoa; phylum Chordata; class Actinopteri; order Aulopiformes; family Paralepididae; genus Notolepis; species Notolepis coatsorum. The sequence goes on from NC_140167.1 coordinate 36,096,308, forward strand.
ATTCGAATTAATCGATAAAATCGATTAATCGCCCAGCCCTACATGCCAATGCTAATTGCAAGAGTGCATCCTGATCCACTGGGACACTATGCCCACACCATGCATGCTAGCAGGTTAGCAAAAGGAGAAAGTTGACAAGCCAACATTTTCTTTTTGAAAACGGGAGCAGAGAACCACGGACTGCCCAGTGCCCACTAGCATTTCATTTAGCCAATCAAGTGCATTCCACGTGGGGAAATGGCAGGTAGGGAGGGGATACATCACGCAATAACGTGCACTCACTGCCCAAAGTGAGACACCCAGAAAAGTCCTGAACACAGCAAAATAGAGAGAAAGACATAAAATCCAGGCAGAGGGAGGCACACTTAAGCACACTTGCAGCCGGTTTTAAATAATGATTGAGAGGGATTATGTTATTATAATTATAATTTTTTATAATTCTACTTATTATGTCTTTAACAAAACATAAAATCATTTGGTGAAACGCAATTTCCCCATTAACCCCACATGCAGTATCAAGGACAAAATGACTGGTAAATGGGAATGGAAGGTTTTTATTTATTTAACCTTTATTTAACCAGGCAGGTCAATTAAGAACAAATTCTTATTTATAATGATGGCCTGGCGAGAGGACAAAAAGGACTCTCGAATGGTAACAGGGAAAGGGGACCAAAAAAAATAAATAGAAAGGAGACAGACAATACATACATCACAGAGGTAAGGGAAATAATTAAAACACACAAACAAACAACCAAAAAAGGTTGGGTTACAGTTGTAGGTGTGTGTGTAAAAGTCCTTAAAAGTAGTGAGGGGGATCAATTTGTCCATTTTCAAAGTCTTTTGCATCTCATTCCAACTGTTGGGAGCATCAAATTGGAAGGAGGGTTGACTGAAGGAAGTGTGTTATCACAGGGAACATCTAGCGAGATATGGTGAGCAGCTCTGGTGTTATAGGGAGTAGATGTCAATTTGAACAAGTGTATCAAATAATGAAGTCAGACCAAGGAGGGTTTTGTAAATGAGTGTAAGCCAATGAATTTCATATCGAGAGTGTAACAATGGGCAATTTATAGATGTGTATAAGTCACAGTCATGTGTTGAAAAGGGCATTTGTAGCAAACCTAATTGCTGAGTCATACAAAACATTAAGGCGATCAAGGACACTCTTGCTTGCATGCATGAAAATGACATTGCCATAGTCAAACAATGGGATAATGGACATTTGGACTAGGGAGTGTCTAGTAGAGTGAGTAAAGCGATAAAGAGTGATTCCTGTACAATACATTGAATCTAATCTAATCTAAAAAAAAAAGCCAAGTCTTGCTTTTATTTTTGATTGAGGATGTAACAAATGCCAAGGTATCCAGAACTTAGTTGTTTCCAAGAGGGATAACCTTTGTTTTAGATGTGTTCAAAACGAGGTTAAGACTAGAGAAGGCAGCCTGTATACTATTGAAGCTGTCTTAAAGAGAGCGCAGAACAGCTGAATACAAAACTGTGTCATCTGCATAAAGAATACTTGAATTTTCTACTATGCAATTTTTTTTATTTATGTATAGAGAACAATGTGGGGCAAGAATGGAGCCTTGAGGTATACCTTTAATGGCAGATAAGGGCTGCAACAAGTAGTGTTCTGATTTAACACATTGGGTTCTACCAGACAAATAGTTGGAGAACCAAAAGACAGTTAATTTCCATCATAGGCGGGGGGGGGGGGGGAAGGCACCGGTAAAAATGACAGAAACGTGTGAGAAGTCTATGCCCAATTTAAAGTCATAATACACAATGCCATATTTGTAACTGAGGGGTACAATTCCCTGACTGTATTGATAAGTATGGTATCATTAAACCACTACCGCTTTATGTACTTTAATTACTGGCCATACAGTACATGATATATAAATATGATGAACACTTCCCACAATGAATCGGTTCCACACAAAGTGGTAATTAAGTATTTATTGCAGCAAAAGGTACATAATATACTTCTCTATTTTACTTTGGATGCGCTTATAAGGCAAAGGAATGTGCGTAGGCAAATCAATAATGAATGTCCATTCTCTGGTTACGCAGGAGGTAATTATACAACCTGAATCTTAGGGAATTATATCTATGGTACACTAGTAATATATAGCGGGAGATACTGGAAGGGTCCCCCCGGTTGTAAGCCAGCAGGGGTAGAGGATCTGTCGGTAGTAGAGAGTCTGGTCAACGATGACTAAGGAGACTCCAAGTACAGGAGACGGTGCAATAGTCTCTTGATCCACAGACGAATACAGCTGTTCTCCGTAGACTGTAGCTCCACAGTGAAGAAAGCTAGCCGGCCTCAGGCTCTCTGAGGCGCAGACTCGACGTGGCTCCTCACAGGGTAAATCCCACACATGTAGGCGTCGGCGATTCTCCGCTCCATAAATCACAGGACCAAAACAAATATAATCCAGCCGCAAAGGGCTATGTAGTCGTCGGGTAGATTAATCCAGTGTACATGTCCACACGGTTCTCGTCTAGGTCTCCTCGGGTGAAAGCGCCATGAAAGCAGCCCAGCCTGGATAAGCACTCTAGCTGGTACGAGGAAGCGTTGGTGATGCTGGTCACTGTAGAACTTTAGCCGCACGATACACTATACACAAATAGACTATTACTGACTTAATAGAAATATGTCGCACTCGACGGTATAGCGCCAAACTCTGACAATTCAGTTATTAATTCGCACGCGGTCTCAATGCTCTATTTGGGGCCAAACAGGCCATACTTCACCGCACAGAGTATCGTGGGTGAGGCTTCAACTTATTGGGTAACTCTACTTCTGTATTAACCTGCGCCATATTTATATGCACGGCGAACAATCTAGTGCCAACCTCATTTCTGTCTCGTATTCCTGGGCAAGGCCGGGCATGTACAGACATGTCTTGACGGTGGCCTTGAACCTGACTCTGGAGGCATGGCCCCGGCGCCTGTGGACCGCTGTCCAATAGGAGAATGAAATATTATGGTCTGTACTAGGCTAAAGGGATATTCCGTGTATATGTACAAGGAATATACAAGGGATATCAAACGATATACAAATACTATGCAATATATATCAATCAATAAATATATATATTCGGTTTAATCTGATCCTTTGTAACAGCCGCCTCCTAATTAGTCCCACCTAATTAGCTAAGCAGAGACAGATTAACCGCACTGTCCACTACTCAATGTCTGTTGTGAGGGGTCGGGCAGTTCACAAAGTCATGGGGTCATGGTCGTCATCGATAGTATCGGGGAGCCTTGGCAGTTCTATTAGCCTCGCCACGGGTCGGGTGTAGATCCGTCCTTGGACGAGCACTTCGGCTGCTCGGACCTTTCCGTCGGCACCGGTGATCACTTTGCTTACGCGGCCAGCCGGCCACATAGCTCGGGGTAGTGACTGGTCGATAATCATGACGACTGTTCCTTCTGTCAAATTGTCTCTCTCTTTCACCCATTTCTGGCGGGTCTGTAGAGACGGTAGATAGTGGAGTAGGAAGCTGTTCCAAAACTTGTCAGCCAATACTTGACTGTACCTCCACATTCTTCGGCCGTTCGCTTCTTCAGGCCTGTACATTGTCTGTGGTAGCGCGGGGTCCAGCCGCCCCATCAAGAGTGTGTTGGGGGTGACTGGGTCGACATCTGCTACATCACTTGAGACGTAACCGAGGGGCTTTGAGTTCAATACTCCCTCGATCTCCGTGAGGACTGTCATTAGGACTTCTTCCGCCACGGTCTGGGCCCCAAGCACGGCGTACAGGGCTGTCTTTATTGAACGTACTTCTCGTTCCCAAGTTCCACCGAAGTGAGGTGCGTTCGGGGGATTAAACTGGAAGTCAATCTGGGATGGAGCGAGGTGGGTCTTAAGTTCTGGGCCCATAGCTTGGAAGCTCTCTCTCAGCTCTCTTTCTCCGCCTTTGAAGTTTGTCCCGTGATCAGACAATAATATAGACGGTTTGCCTTTCCGCGATGTGAATCTTCGGAAGGCCATAAGGAATGAGTCTGTGCTCATGGTTGGAAGGAGTTCTATATGCATCGCTCGGGTGGTCATGCATTTGAATACAATACCCCACCGCTTCTCGGTTCCTCTTCCTTTCTTTATATACAGCGGGCCGAAACAGTCCATACCGGTGGAGTGAAAAGGCCTGTCGCCGAGTCGGAGGCGACAGGGAGGTAGGTCAGCCATCCGGGGTATACTGGGCTGCGCTCGCCACTTACGACAGTCTAGACAGGTTCGCTGGAAGCGCCGCACTGCTTCTCTCCCTTGCAGTATCCAATAACGACGTCTGATCTCCGCGAAGACTCTCTCTGCCCCGGCGTGATGCACATCCTCGTCGTATTTCTTTATGATCAGCTCTGTGACCTTGTGTCGGCTGTTTAAGACTATCGGGTACTTGACGTCATCCGGTAAGTCTGGGGCTCTCCGCAGACGACCACCCACTCTGATGAGACCATGGGCGTCGCTCTCGGGGGCTAGGTGGAGCAGTCTGCTGTCTGATGGGACGGGCTTTGCTCCCTGTAGACAGTCTAGCTCATCGGGGAACGAGTCTCTCTGGGCTCGTTGTAGTAGAAGAAGTTCTGCTTCTTCGTAGTCAGCTGCTGTAATGTCAGTAGTGAGCTGAACCTCTGGGTGGTGCCACAGGAATGTCTTTAGCTGCGCACTCTCTAGGGTGAGGCAATCGTCTATGTCGGGGTCTGTGGAGACGAGTGTGTTCAATCCACAGAACATAGATTTCTTGTTTTCGGCCTCCTCTTTACTCGCTTCCCGTGGGGTGGGTGTAGGCCACTCTTCTTCCGGGAGCTTGAGGAACTCTGGCCCGTCACTGTATAGGTTGTGACGGGTGAGGTCATCCAGGGACATTCCCCGGGTGATGACGTCAGCTGGGTTGTGTTTTGTGTCCACATACCTCCAGCTTGCTACTTCTGTTAAATCTTGAATCTCTGTGACTCTGACTCCCACGAAGACCTTGTATCTGCACGAATCAGACCGGATCCATGTGAGTACTGTCGTGGAGTCTGACCACAAGATTGTTCTTTGCACCGGAATGGTGAGTTCACGTTGGATTAACGTGGCGAGTTGCGCTCCTGCTAGGGCTGCGCAGAGCTCTAGACGCGGGATAGATTGTTGCTTTCGTGGGGCTATTCTTGAGCGAGCCAGGATGAAAGCAGTATGTATTTCTCCTCCCTCCTCTCGGGCACGCAAGTAGGCCACCGAACCGTAGGCTACTTCGGAGGCGTCGCTGAAGACGTGCAGGTCCATCTGGCATGTCTCCGGCCTCACTGTGGGTGGGAAGTAGCTGCGGCGTATGTTGACACCTGGGAGTGAGCTGAGTTCCGTCTCCCACTCTCTCCATGTGGATGCAAGGTGTTCGGGTATGGGGTCGTCCCAGCCCTGGTCCTTGTCCCATAACGCTCTTACAATCATCTTTGCCCTGGTGGTGTAAGGTAGAATACATCCCAACGGGTCATATTGTCTGGCGAGTGTTCTGTATACACTCCGTCTGGTGGTCGGTAGTGCAGTCGACCTTCCCTGCTCCTTGGTCAGGGGTGTGTGTTTATAATGGAACGAGTCTGTTTTGAAGCGCCAGACTAGTCCTAATGTCATTTCTTGGGCTTCTCCTGGGATGGTCGCCATCCAGGTCTCGCTGCTTGCTGCCTTGTCCTCGGGGGAGAGGCTGCGCAATACTTGCGGGTCGCTGCTGGCCCACTGCCTGAGATCAAAGCCGCCTTTGATCAGGGAGGCACGGAGCTTGAGTAGAAGGGCCTCGGCTTCTTCTGGCGTCGAGACGCTTTGCAGACAGTTGTCCACGTAGAAACTATTTCCTACACTTTGTCGGACCTCTTCATCAGCTGCTGGGTCCTCTGCGACGTGCTTTTGCAGTGCAAACGTAGCACAGCATGGGCTGCATGTGGTTCCGAAAGGGAGGACTTCCCATTGATAGATGGCTGGTTGCTCATCCCCGATCCTCTCTCTCCATAGGAACCGCAGCAGGGGCTTGTCCTCCTCCACTAGTCTCACCTGCAGGAACATCCCTTTGATGTCGCCGCTGATGGCCACCTTGTCTTGGCGGAAACGTAGTAACACGCCTAGTAGAGAGGGGCCGAGTGTTGGGCCGGGCAAGAGCTCTTTATTCAGATTTTGTGATCCGATCTGGTAGCTGCAGTTGAACACAATACGATCCTTGCCGTTGTGGTGGACTTTGTGGTGCGGCACGTACCATGATTCGGTCGTCTGATCGGCCTCTTTAATGTCAATTTTCTTTATGTGTCCCGCTGTGATTAGCTTGTTAATCTCAGCGCGGTACACAGTCTCTTGAGCGGGGTCTCTGGCTAGGCGCCGCTCTGTGTTCAATAGATACCGCTCCGTCGCTTCTTTTGGGGCGTGGAAGGTAGGCATACCCTCTCGCCTCAGGAGTGGAGTTGCGTATCTCATCACTCCGTTGACTTTGACTCTCTTTGTCCCCTGCTCGAGGAGGGCTATAGCGTAGATGTCTTCCTTGGAACGAATGTCTTTCTTTTCGTTCTTAAAGGGCATTGTCTCTAGTGTCCATAGCCTCTCGACATGCTGTAGGAGGGTGGTGTCTTCTTCTGTCACTCTGGAGTGGAGGCAGTTAGTGGCTGCTGTTCGGTTAAGAGACTTAGCGAGGGGGCCTTGTAATGTCCATCCTAGGCGGGTCTCGACTGCTGCAGGACAGCCTCTGGGCCCTGTGTGGACCCGGTCAATCGGGACGATGAGGTCTGCATGGTCGGAGCCTATCAGCAGGGTCGGGGTGGCACCGTCTATGAGCGGTATAGGTAGTTGACGCAGGTGCACATATTTATCCATCAGCTTGGCGATGGGGTAGGTGTACTGCGACAGGCCTATTTCTTGGCTGGTGAAAGCATTAGTAATCCTATACCGTCTCTCTGGCTGCCCGCTTGCTGCGATAGTGAAGGAGACATTCTCGCCCTTTATCGTCTTTAGATCTCTTCTTATTGTCCGAATCGTCATCTGGTTTTCGCTCCCCCGCAGCCCCAGCTGGGCCGCAGCGGACGCGAGGAGAAGGGTCTTCTCTGACCCGTCGTCAAGGACGGCGTAAGTGTCCATGACCTTATCTTGGTAACTCAGTGTTACGCGGACCACCTTTAAGAGCACCCGGGCGCCCCCGCTGCTGGCGGGGTCAATGTACATAACACTTGCCTTTGTGCTGCTTGAGGGTGCAGGCTTTCTTCTGTTACTGTCGTGTAGGACATCTAGGTGGGCTCCGTCACACCGATTACACCTCTTCTTTAAGCGGCAATCGGCTGCCATGTGACTGCGCGCACATCGGTAACAGCGTCGGTTGGACTTTATCCATTGACTCACCTCGTCGGCGGTCATCTTCTTGAACGTGTCACATTGTGACAACCAGTGTTCCTTTTCGCAGTACGGGCACACAATCTTCCACTTCTCTTTCATCGAGGGGGTACTGTGGTTCTTGCTGCTCGGTACTGATTCTGATTGGTGCATGACGGTCACCAATCTGCGGCCATCGTTTGCTCTCCTAGGTCCCTCTCTGGAGCTTGGTGTGCTCCGCATGAACGTATCCAACTGTAGGCTGTTGACTTCTCTCGCCAGGAAGTCGGCTAGGTCTAGGAGGGATGGCTCGGGACCGTTAGGATCACGGTGGTCTCTTTGCCGCCTGAAGCGCTCTTGTCGGGCGGGCGGAAGCTTCTCTAAAATCCTCTCGACATTAGAGTTCGCGTACAGTTCGTGCATACCCTTTTCTCTTTGCGCCCCCAGCATCCCTACCAGGGATTGTACCTTGATAGACAGGTCATCTAGTGAGCGATTGTCTGTGGCTGGGGGTAGGCGGTCAATATGCCTTATCTCTTGTATTACGTAGTCCCATATGCGTCCATATCTTTGGTCGAGTGCTGCTAGAGCCGCTGTGTATGGGGTAGTAGAGGTGGCATAGGCCAGCGCTATATTGTGCGCTCGGGGCACCTTGAGGTGCTTCAGTAGGATAGCATACTTGTACGGTTCATCAGCTACATCGGACATCATTGTCTCTAAGCACATTCGTAGCTCCGTGTACTGTGCTCTGTTCTCGTGGGTGAAGTCCGGAAACGTCGGTGTGCCAATGTATGATGCCATGGATGGCTGGCACATCGGTGAGCGTTGGAAGAGAGGCCTCCTAGGCGAGTCTCCTCTTACGCCTCTTGGTGGGCTGGTACCTGCTGGGTATCCAGGTGCTGTTCCTCGGGGCTGGTCGTGCGTCAAGCTCACCCGTGAATTGAGTCGGGGGTCTGTAGCGCAGAGCCGCGGGGGTAGAGCCTGGGCTGTACTGGACCTCCTGGTCCTGTGGAGTACTGTGCTGCTGTCGGGCTTGACTCTCCTCCTCTCCCTCTTCTTCTTCCTCTGGCAGGTCCTCTAGATCCTGTAGTCGTCTATTTAGCCTCTCCGCGGTGTAGACCGTTTCTTCCTTGTAGCTGGGTCTCACTTGGACCGGTCGGGGAAGGGGTTCGGAGGGGGGTATAGGCTCTCTCTGGTGGTCGGGCTCAGGGTCGCTTGATCGGGTAGGGGAGGGTGCCCTTGACCCTTGTCTTGACGAGGCCCTGGAACCCCGTGCGGAGGGAGGGGGTGTTGCCCTGGTGATCAGCTGCTCCATTATCTGCCCCAGGCGCGCTGGGCTTCGGCGGCGGCGCGCTGGGCTTCGGCCCGGTCCCTTACCATATTCTCTTCCGTCTGAAGGCGTCTAATCTCTAGACGTATACGATCTTCGTCGCTCCGTTGCTGCGCCTGAAGGCGTTCTCTTTCCATGGAAGAATGTTCGCGCTCACTAAGCGTCTGTGCTTGGAGTCGATCGCGCTCTGTTGAGGCTGCTAGGCTGGCGAGGAATGCCTGTGCCAGCATCTTGTCCGCCTCGCTGGGGGAAGACGCTGGTTGAGGTGATCCGCTCCTGGCAGTACTCGTTGGAGATCTGTTCTCCTGTGGCGAGTCCTGGAGATCCATCTCCGGGGTGCTCTCCTCTTCTTGTAGCGGGTAGAGTTCCATCCCTGGAGAGCTGTCTTTATCCTGGAGCTCTCCGGGGACTACTTCTTCGGTCTTGGCGGGGGGTAAAGTCATGTCGGGTCCCTCCTGGTCCCTACCGTGAGCTTGGTCAGTTACGTTAGAACCCACTAGGGCCTCTATTGGCGGGGTAGCCTGGTCGATAGGGTCGGACATAATTTTACTATCTACTTTTTCCGCGTTTACCGTCTGTAGAAAGCTAGGTAGTATATTGGCAACGTAATCCTCTAAGTACTGAGGTGTCTGCCGTCTACGCTGCGGGCGATCTACTTTAGGAGAACCGTTTTGTGGAGTGTTCATCATAGGCCATGTCAATATTAATACCACTATATTAATATTACACTAGTTACCCTCCGGCTCGAAGGACCAATTGTAACTGAGGGGTACAATTCCCTGACTATTGATAAGTATGGTATCATTAAACCACTACCGCTTTATGTACTTTAATTACTGGCCATACAGTACATGATATATAAATATGATGAACACTTCCCACAATGAATCGGTTCCACACAAAGTGGTAATTAAGTATTTATTGCAGCAAAAGGTACATAATATACTTCTCTATTTTACTTTGGATGCGCTTATAAGGCAAAGGAATGTGCGTAGGCAAATCAATAATGAATGTCCATTCTCTGGTTACGCAGGAGGTAATTATACAACCTGAATCTTAGGGAATTATATCTATGGTACACTAGTAATATATAGCGGGAGATACTGGAAGGGTCCCCCCGGTTGTAAGCCAGCAGGGGTAGAGGATCTGTCGGTAGTAGAGAGTCTGGTCAACGATGACTAAGGAGACTCCAAGTACAGGAGACGGTGCAATAGTCTCTTGATCCACAGACGAATACAGCTGTTCTCCGTAGACTGTAGCTCCACAGTGAAGAAAGCTAGCCGGCCTCAGGCTCTCTGAGGCGCAGACTCGACGTGGCTCCTCACAGGGTAAATCCCACACATGTAGGCGTCGGCGATTCTCCGCTCCATAAATCACAGGACCAAAACAAATATAATCCAGCCGCAAAGGGCTATGTAGTCGTCGGGTAGATTAATCCAGTGTACATGTCCACACGGTTCTCGTCTAGGTCTCCTCGGGTGAAAGCGCCATGAAAGCAGCCCAGCCTGGATAAGCACTCTAGCTGGTACGAGGAAGCGTTGGTGATGCTGGTCACTGTAGAACTTTAGCCGCACGATACACTATACACAAATAGACTATTACTGACTTAATAGAAATATGTCGCACTCGACGGTATAGCGCCAAACTCTGACAATTCAGTTATTAATTCGCACGCGGTCTCAATGCTCTATTTGGGGCCAAACAGGCCATACTTCACCACACGGAGTATCGTGGGTGAGGCTTCAACTTATTGGGTAACTCTACTTCTGTATTCACCTGCGCCATATTTATATGCACGGCGAACAATCTAGTGCCAACCTCATTTCTGTCTCGTATTCCTGGGCAAGGCCGGGCATGTACAGACATGTCTTGACGGTGGCCTTGAACCTGACTCTGGAGGCATGGCCCCGGCGCCTGTGGACCGCTGTCCAATAGGAGAATGAAATATTATGGTCTGTACTAGGCTAAAGGGATATTCCGTGTATATGTACAAAGAATATACAAGGGATATCAAACGATATACAAATACTATGCAATATATATCAATCAATAAATATATATATTCGGTTTAATCTGATCCTTTGTAACAATATTGCTTATGCTTCAATGCCGCATAATGCCCAATGCTTGGACCATTGAAATGGCCAGTGTGGCTACATTGTTCTACAACCTGGGCAGGAATGATGTCCAACAGATTTGAGTCTCTCGTCTGCTCGACCTAACAAATACCTCCATTCTCAACTGTTAGGATTTCCCTGCCAGCTGGAATTACACTTGAAGCGTGTCTACAGCACCTCCTCTGGGTGTGACTGCCCATTACTTACTGCTTGGGGGAACCAACATGCATACACTGAGGTGCAAATGAGGCAGAAAATGTCAAGATATCAAGAGTTGAATGTTATCATATTTCCCTGCATGTGCAGTGCGGGTACCCTTCTCCAGACCAAGGTGTAATTGCTATAATGCTCTGTCGTGTTCGGTCATGTTCGGGCACACGGTACACAAGCAGGCCTGTCTTGAGGCAAGAGTGTTATAGAAGTTTAATGTAAAAGACACACACACACACACACACACACACACACACACACACACACACACACACACACACACACACACACACACACACACACACACACACACACACACACACACACACACACACACACACACACACACACACACACACACACACACACACACAAAGCACACTCTAGGCAAGAGTTAAACATAGGAAGAATTAATCATCCTGCCTACACTATATTTCACAGCAAAAGACTAATTACAAATGTTCACCTCATTGTTGAACAATTAGGGCAAGTAGATTTAGTGCAACCGGGCCTGGTGGAGTTATAGTTATTTTTATGATACGTAGGTTAGCATGAGAGTGAGTAATTACTGAACCCACAAAGGTCAATGAGTGTAACAGAAGGGTTGCTTATCTTTTTAATTTTCTTTACACAGCTCTATCGAGTTAAATAAGAGATTTAATGACTTCTAATCTGAGCCTAAAGAAAGGCCAAAATGTATGCCAAGCCTTTAAGTGCAAGCCATTAAAACTACTCTGCAAAAATAAGCTGCTGCCATGCAGAGGATTAACTATTCATAGGAATTACAGAAAACACCTCTCAGAGAAACAGAATACTGTACAGCAGAGAGGAAGCCATAAAACCTACAGTCTGTGTGGTCTGGTGCCATCACAAAACACTGACAGAGAGAGGGAAAAAAATCTCTGCAGAAGAGGAGGGGAAGAGGAAGACTGGGGAGGAGAGGGGGGGGGGGCTACCCACGACAAACCTTCAGGGGGAGAAAGACGAAGAGGGTGGCGGAGCCGAGAGAGGAGCTCCCCGCTCTGTGCCAATTTGCCACATTCTTCTATTTATAAGCATCAATTACCACAAAAAAAGTGTCTGCCTGTTAAGCATCAACAGAAAGCACTCCCCCGTGGAGCATCTGATAATGAGACCTCACACAGAGCCTGGGCTCAACGTGGCTCATCGCTGCTTAGACCAGCCAGCCAGTTCCAGCTCTAACCCCCACACCACCACCACCACCACCACCACCCCCACCCCAGCCTACCGGCTAGAGAGGCAGGCTGCAGGCTGGAGGAGGAAGGTGCACAGTACGCGGGCTAGCAGACCCACAGGCTCCAACCGCTCAGCTGGATGAATGAGCCGCTCCGTGCCGTCAATCAGCATGGGGTCAAAGCCAGGTTTACGCTGCCGACACAGAAACATCTGAGACCTCACAGCGAGTGAGACTACTGTGGAGAGAGGCTTCCTCATCTGAAGCAACACAGGGAAGGGGGGGGGGGGGGGGGGGTTCGACTACATAGCGAGCTAAACACACTTTCTATTTTTATTCTGACTCAATTTATTTATGACTTCCCCTTCTGGGTGACATGAGCCGCCGGCTTAGCGGGGCGACCGGGGGCTTTGAAAGGAGACGAGAGAGAGGTTGAAACTCACGTGCTGAGTCAGCAGGTCGATGTGGCCAGAGCTGGCGTAGTGGCGGGCGGCCTGCTTGTCGCCCAGCTTCTGCAGAGCCGAGATGATGGCCTGCTGGTTGGACTGGGCCTGGGCGGACAGGAAGTTCAGCTCTTTGAGGACTCCCACCGACTGTGATGTCACCGCGCCGGAGATGCTGCTTCTCTTCATCACTGAAGAGGAAACCACATGAAAAGAAGGTGAGAGATTGTAGAGGGGGGTAATAAAAACAAATGGGGGGGATCTGGGGTATTGTTGAGTGAGAAACATCAAACGGCGTGTAGAATCGGGTAATGCACTTACCTTGCCCCGCGGAGGTGGATCTAGAGAACTTCTGGCTGTAGATGTGCTTGGCACTGGGCACAGAGGAGGCTCCCGTAGGGCTGGAGACGGAGGAGGTGGACGACTGGATCCTCCTCAGGAACTGGGGCGGCTGCGGGACAGGCACTGTGTTTGGGCCGACACGAGCGGCCACCCAGCGCCTAGGCAGCTGGGCGACCACAGAGGAGGAGGAGGGGGAGGAAGAGGGGTAGGGTGGGGCTTTGGGAGGGGGCTCCGGTTGGGGAGGGAGGCAGAAGTGAGATTTGGCCATGGATTGCGCGTAGGACGGGGGCTGGGAGGGCGGCGGCGGCGGGGGACAGTGGAGAGGCAGGGACTCGGGCGGAGGCGGGCAGCGCTGCAGGTGAACGTGGACACAGTCTAAGGTGGCGGGGAAGGTGGAGGAGTGCGGAGAGGCCTTGATGTCTGGCTGGGTTCTGCTGTGTTGAACCGCAGTCAGCATGTAGATGGAGGGCTGGTCCCCGCTGGCCTTGGAGTCCTGGTCTGTGGAGAGCGAGGAGGTGCTGGAACCCTCTTTGGCCACAAGCAGAGCTGTTTAGAGGAGAAGAATAAGCCAGAGCTCCTTTATCGCCAGTCAGCCATTCCATGGCTCTGACACACATTTATTTTCCCCAGATGAGGGCCTAATCATCCGAGGCTGACCTCTTCTTGACTCTTTATGACTCAATCTTTTTTCTTTTCCCCCCCTCCCTCCTCTAAGGCTTTACAAATCAAAACATCCAAATTCAACCTTTACTGAGCTCAGAAAATGGTTAAAAGACACCAGTGGGGTAACGTGTCAAAAATACAGAAGACGGGAATCCAAACTGTGACCTCTTTTTCAACTCACTCTTAGGGTTTTCACAGGGTTCGAATGCCTCTCCCGAGGCACTTTTCTCACAGCTCTCTGTCTTGACACTCCTGACTTTTGTTCCCAGGAAGACGCTGGCTGATTTGTTTTTGCGTGTGTAGAATGTCAGGACTTCCTCCAGATCATTTTCACTGTGTAAAAGAAAGAAAAGAAAGAAGAATATGCTATGAGACAGCGGCATGTGTGTAAAGCAGATTGAGGTCACCGTTAAAAGGCAGTAGCATATGTGGAGTTGCGCGGAGCCAACCCGTTGAAACAATAGCGGGGGTGCGTGCCAACAAGCTAACCTTGCTCCGCTGATGTACTCCTGAAAGACACCGGGGTTGACGCAGCGCTCCTCCTCCTCTCTCCTGCTCTCCTGCTTCTCCGCCATATGTTCCGTCTCCTGTCGGGATAAGAAGAAAAAAAAGACACCAATGTTACTCCCTCGTCTATGGAGGAGATAGCGGGAGTATCTCTCCGTGTTAGTCATCTTTACACAAACATTTTCTATTTGATAGAATTATAAAATGACACTAGATAACGTCAGGCCGGTGAACGCCCGCCAGTCAGTCGGCGCGCGTTGAGGAATGAGACCCGTGTCCCTGTCGTCGTCAAGGGGCACCTTGTTGTAGCAGCGGATGAACTCTCCCAGTTGGTGGGACAGGATGCGTCTGCGGTCCTGGAGGGGAAGCTGGCAACTTGGCAGAACCATCTTCAGGTCATGTTGAAGGTTGCTGGCGGCTCTCTTCAGGAAGCGAATCACCAACTCCTGGACATGACAAATATACAGAGAGAGAGAGAGTCACTGCCACGGAATCATCGATACGTCACGCCGGAGTCACGGCTGCTAAGCTTGTATGCCGGCCTTTCACTGTTGGATGACGCGTGAAGCAGACCTTTCCATTCAGGTGACCGGGGACTGACACATACGTGTGTTGCGGCGTGTTCACGTTTATTTTCCCCAAACGTTTGAGGCTGATGCCAATGACGATGATGACGATGGTGATGATGTTGTTTGCTATTCCGACGCGACAGAGGAGACGTTTTTACGATCGGGAAGCCTGCGTTTTCCTGTTGGACCACCTTGTGCACATCCAACACCGGAGACGCGGTCCGGGGTGAGTAACATCGCACGGAAAATCAGACGCAGATAAAAACAATGAAACGAGAAGGAAAACAACGCTCCAGGGTTTCCTACCCGTACAACTGGGGGGTTAGTGTTAGTGTTAGTGGAGACGGCCCTCGTCGACGTACCATATGGTCGCTGTCGTTGTCCAGCCAGGCCGTGGCCGTGGTGTTGGTCCTGCTCTCGGCCAGGAGTCTCAGCTGGACCCGCTGCAGGTAGGAGGAGAAGGCCATCCGGGCCTGCAGCTTACTGGAGAACAGAACAACAACAACAACAACAACAACAACAACAACAGAGGAGGACTTTAGGAGAAGTGAATGACATGAGGGGGCAGAGCGAGAGAGATAACATCATCATGGATGAGGGGGCATTACTGTAAACGGAAAAGATACATTTGGGAGTTTCATACACACACACATAGAATCTTTATTCATGTCCACATCAATACAATGTCTAAAGGACACAAATATTATCAGTGCAATTTGACATTGTGAGTGATTGTTTTACATTCGTGCCCAAATTGGCAATGGCAACCAAAGCTACACGCACACATAGGCAGCTCCAGGCCCGACAGGTGGATTGGCGTCGGGTCACGGGGAGTCCATTGTTGTTGGTAGATTCTCCCACTTTGGAGCGCTCGTTTGTAGGCCACTTTGACCGCAGAGAGCAGACACATAGTCCAGAATAATCTCCACAGTAACATATTGCACATTACTACGTTAACGGCTGCAGTTACGCCGGGTGTTTGCTCAGATGTTAAGAGCGATGCGCTCCAGCAGCTGCGACCTGCCGCCTGCCGCCATCACACACACACACACACACACACACACACACACACACACACACACACACGCACCCACGCTCGATTATCTTCCCTCTGTGTCATTCCCTGACAGCTCATAATAAATAATCTCAGCCAGGACTCCGGCCAATTCCCTTGGAACTGACAGTAAAGGTTGTTTTGGCTTTTTCTTCTCTTTTTTTTGGGGTTGGAATCTCTAATACATGTGTTAGAGCAGAGGAGCACGAGCGAGCGGTGACAGACATTGTGTTCGCTGTCTTGAGAAAACAAAAACAGGTATGGATCGGTTTCAGCCAAAAGGTTGTTGGAGCGCAGTGTGACTTGTCCTCCGCCGGTGTCGAGTGATGAATTGTTTTCGTGGCCCGAGTCACAACCTGAACAGGGTACTGTCAGCCGGCTGGCAGCAGGAAAATGTTGTGGAAAAAAGTTGTCAAACACAAACAATGATATACTGTACTATAATTGCCCGGCACCGCTCATACGCCTGGCAAGGAGGGCGAGGAATTTCTACAAACTCAGACTTGTTATTGTAATTCCTACTCGAATTACAATTTCAGGCCCACTTTGAAAATCAATAGGAGACTAGGGTCTTTGTTACACTTTCGACAGATGTACGGATATTCATTAATAGTTAAGGTGAGATATTGCGTAACAACGGATAGCGGGGAGCCTTTAAAATCCCTCCTGGATTGAAACGGAGACAGTGCGACTCCTGCAATTAGAAGGCCAATCAATAGGTGCCTCTCCACTAGTGGTCTCTGCGTGCACTTGGAGGCTGACACGTAGGGTTGGCTGTGGCTCCGGGCCCTTCGTCTTCCACATTGTGAACTAGGTAGACATGGAGGAGTCACGCTCTCGAAGGGCTGATCAAAACATGCCGAGCTATGAAAAGGGGGCCAGCTTTTCTTCTCGGCTCTCTTGGCCGGTGCCTCTGTACACCTCATATTTCTCCCGCTGAAAGAGGGAGGGAGGGAGGGGTGGAAGGGAGCTTCTGACAACGAGAGAGTTCAGGAGACAACGCGTCGTCTAACCTGACTGTGACAACGCAACGTTGTGAAAAGTGAAAATGCAACGTTCCTGTTTTTCCCTCATGTAACCGCAGCCTGAGTGAAGCGGGGAGTGAGGAGGGAGGAGGGCTGCCAACAGGAGCAGCAGGCCGGGGTGCAGACTGACCTGAGGTCCCAGCCCTCCTGGAGGATGTGGAGCAGGTTGACTTTGGGCTAGGCATTGTGCTTGGCAATCTCCGAGGAGGACAGGGCCTCATTGTGGAGGCGCTCCAGTGGGGTGGCCCGGGCCCCGGCTTCTGTCTGCGGCGCTGCCGGAGCCCTGTTCTAATGCTATAAACATTAGCTAAATAGCTAACCAATTAAATACAATGGTATCCTGAGGTAACGTTAAATACAGACAACTTTTGATTACCAATGATAGCTAGCAAGCTAACTAAATAGCTTTGTTTGTCTGGAATATCATACTAGTTGACATACCCAACTAACGTTAATGCCATTCAGAATTTATTAACATAGCTACACACAGTAACGTTAATACAATTACATGCATCATTGTTTACAATGAACGGGTGGGGATAGTCAAAAGGACTGGACACGGACAAGTTAAACATCAATCAATTAATTTAATACAACAGGTAGTTCGTGCCTACGACCACACCATATTATATACGGCTTTGACACGCTCTCTCTCTCCTGCCGATTAAAATCAGCAGCTCTTCCTCCT
Organism: Notolepis coatsorum; assembly: GCF_963971535.1. Taxonomy (NCBI): domain Eukaryota; kingdom Metazoa; phylum Chordata; class Actinopteri; order Aulopiformes; family Paralepididae; genus Notolepis; species Notolepis coatsorum. The sequence continues at coordinate 36,113,775 of NC_140167.1, forward strand.
CATCGATTGCCTGTAGCTGCATTTGCGTTAGCTCAAAAGCACAGAACCGGACGACACAAGTTGTTCCGCTAGAAAACAACGATAACACTTCCGGTTGGGGGGTTTCAAAATAAAAGAGCGACGTCTAAAACACCGGAAAATACTTTTATTTTGTACATTTTGTGGCAGCGTTTCAGCATTTTCAGTGTTCTCATTTTGGACGCACATATTAGCACCGACTCCCAGTCGACATTTGAGGGTATATTGCTTGTTTTGTACTCCAATGTAACGTCTAGCAGCAGTATCACCTCGTTGTTGGTCCAAGTAAATTGATCTTTTGTATTTTTTGCCATAGCTAGAAATCTTGTTGTCGATTACTTCTTGTTGTTCTGAACAGAGACTTGCGGATTTGTGTGTGCGCTCTGTATTTTCTAACCCCCGAGCTCGCGCTTTTGTGCACTCGACGAAATACCTCCCGCGCATGCTCAGTGTTGAATTCAGTGATGAGATCCGTTTGCCGTCTGACCACGCCAGCTTCTGACAACGAGAGAGTTCAGGAGACAACGCATCGTCTAACCTGACTTTGATAACGCAACGTTGTGAAAAGTGAAAATGCAACGTTCCTGTTTTTCCCTCATGTAACCGCAGCCTGAGTGAAGCGGGGAGTGAGGAGGGAGGAGGGCTGCCAAAGGAGCAGCAGGCCGGGGTGCAGACTGACCTGAGGTCCCAGCCCTGCTGGAGGATGTGGAGCAGGTTGACTTTGGGCTTGGCGTTGTGCTTGGCAATCTCCGAGGAGGACAGGGCCTCATTGTGGAGGCGCTCCAGTGGGGTGGCCCGGGCCCCCGCTTCTGTCTGCGGCGCAGCCGGAGCCCTGTGTGAGAATGGCTCCACAGCCGGCTTCTCCTCCTCCATTTCCTCCTGCACGCGCTCCTCTCCCTCCCTGATGTCCTCATTGCTGTTCTGAGCAGGGGAGGCCTTGCAGCCCTGGCCTGAAGTACACAGCACCGCAGAGAGACACAAATGTCAGGTTCATCACTGCCTTTTATTGGATCAAACGCAGACACTCATATACGCGCAAACTCAGGAGAGGGTTGTTACTGTTGCTGTAATGAACTTTGACATATTTGGCCACACTTATCCTGCCACGGGGGAGATCTTTACTGAAACCAAAGGAGTACAATTGACTGTCCTTGGTCTGAGATCATAATTTGCTGCAAAGTTTTCCTGAGCTGAGCCAGAGCCTTACCCGACTTTTTCCTCCCCGCGGCAGAGCGCCGAGCCAGGTGGCGCTGTCTCTTCTTCCGCGCCTCTAGAGACAAGAGCCTCCTCTCGTACTGGATCACGTGACAGGCATGGAACACTTCCACCTGCAGCTGCACATTAGCATTCAGGTTCCTGGGAGACGAGAGGCAGAGCCGGTCAACCGGAATGGCCCTCGGTACTGGTTAGGAAGACTTTTCTCACTAATAAGATACTCTCAGATTTCAAAACATAGAAAACACTGGGCTGCTAGTAACCCGATTAGACTGGGTTTTGAGTGAAGGCGAGTAAATGTGACTTACATGCTACCCCTCGGCAATATCATACGCAAATTTGGCATAAACTTTCATTTTACGCTGATGACACCCAATTATATATACCTATTAAGCCAAATGATTCCTCCCAATTACAAAATCTTGAGGCTTGCCTGCTTGTCAAAAAGAGAATGTCGCAAAACGTTCTACTCCTTAATGCAGATAAAACTGAGATGTTAATTGTTGGCCCCCCAAACCACAGAGGCCTGTTTCAGGACATCTCCCTCAACTTTGATACTTGTCATGTATCCCAGAGCTCCACCATAAAAAAACCTCTGAGTCATTTTTGATTCCTCCCTCTCATTTAATGCACATATAAAAAATGTCACCAAAATTGCCTTCTTCCATCTTCGTAATATCACAAAAATTCACCCCATTTTAACTCTGGCTGATGCTGAAACCCTAATTCATGCTTTTGTCTCATCACGTCTAGACTACTGTAATGCACTCTTTTCAGGCCTACCTAATTCAAGCATCAAAAATCTTCAACTCGTGCAAAATGTGGCTGCACGGATACTAACTAAAACTAGAAAACACCAGTTTTGTCCACCCTACACTGGCTTCCTATTCAAGCCCGATCTGATTTTAAAGTGCTACTCCTCACCTACAAAATTTTAAATGGGCTTGCACCGCTCTATCTATCCGATCTCATCTCTCTCGATACTCGCCCGCTCGTGCTCTGCGCTCACAAAATGCGGGGCTTCTATCGATTCCTAGGGTTAAAAAGAAATCCGCCGGCCACAGAGCCTTTGTCTACCGCGCTCCCTACCTGTGGAACAAATTACCTGCCGTCGTCAGGGGCGCCTGCTCTGTTGAAGCTTTTAAATCCCTGCTTAAGACCCATCTTTTCTCTATCTCCTTCAACCTACCCTGATCTCACCTGGTCGGGGACTGACCCTTAGATTAATCTGTCTAGTTTAGTTAGGATGTCTATTTGCTCCCTTGTCTGCTTTTCTGCAGACATAGGAGAACCTTTTAACCTCTGTCTCTGTCTCAACCGGTCCCATGGAACAGCTTCATACCGTCTTCTGTCTGGCCTGCAGTGCTGAACCCTCTGAGTGACGTCTCCTGCCCCCACGGGGCATACGGCCCTGAGCTATTGTCTTGTATCTCATCCTGTATCCATAGTTACGCTTGCAGTAGTTCTATCTATTACTCTATTTCACAATTTTCTTATATACTATGATTCTACTGTCACCATGTATGCATATGCTCACTACATGTATTTATTGCTCCATCTCCGCCCACTACAAACATGGGAACTCTCTAACCCTCTCCTATTGCTAGGTTTTAGTGAGTTTTTCCTTACCTTCGCGTGGGGTATGTCTGGGAGTGTTGCATTTATTTATTTTGCATTTATTTGAATTTTTTTTGACCTTATGGTGTTCTTGTTTTGTTCTTGACTTATTGTGATGTTTCTTCTTGACTTGTTTAAAGAAGAAGTGTACGGCCCATGGGGACATTAACGTGTGTTGTCGGGCCTTACAAATTTGATTTGATTTGATGTGATAATAAATGTGACAATAAATGTGATAATAAATGTGACATGTGATAATAAATTACATGTGACAGACAGACAAACACACAAAACCAGTCTCCTTATAGTTATTAGCATTAGTGGTAATAGGAAGCATAGGAAGGGTGATAGGAACTATAGGAAGGATGTCAGGAAGCATAGAAAGCATGTTAGGAAGCATAGGACGGATGTTAGGAAGCATAGAAAGCATGTTAGGAAGCATAGGACGGATGTTAGGAAGCATAGGACGGATGTTAGGAAGCATAGGACAGATGTTAGGAAACATAGGAAGGATGCTAGGAAACATAGAAAGCATGTTAGGAAGCATAGGACGGATGTTAGGAAGCATAGGAAGGATGTTAGGAAGCATATAAAGCATATTAGGAAGCATAGAAAGCATGTTAGGAAGCATAGTAAGGATGTTAGGAAGCATATGAAGGATGTTAGGAAGCTTAGGAAGAGTGATACGAAGCATAATGAGGATTATAGGAAGCATGTTAGGAAGCATAGAAAGGATGTTAGGAAGCATAGGAAGGGTGTTAGGAAGCATAGGAAGGGTGATAGGAAGCATAGGAAGGAAGTTAGAAAGCATAGGAAGGAAGTTAGGAAGCATAATGAGGTTTATAGGGAGCAGAGAAAGGATGTCAGGAAGCATAGGAAGGGTGTTAGAAAACATAGGAAGCATAAGAACGGTGACAGGAAGCATAGGAAGGTTGTTAGGATGCATAGGAAGGGTGATAGGAAGCATGTTAGGAAGCATAGGAAGGGTGATAGGAAGCATAAGAACGGTGACATGAAGCATAGAGAGGTTGTTGAGAAGCATAGGAAGGGTGATAGGAAGCATGATAGGAAGCATAGGGAGGTTGTTAGAAAGCATAGGAAGGGTGATGGGAAGCACAGGAACGGTGATAGAAAGCATGTTAGGAAGCATAGGAAGGGAGATAGGAAGCATAAGGTGGTTGTTAGGAAACATAGGAAGGGTGATAGGAAGCATAGGAAGGGTGATATAAACAGGTTCCAAGCATGAGGGGGCAGGGCTTATTTCAATGGACAATGATGGGGATTAATTCAGCATAGGTATAGCACCGGCAATAGGTTCACTATGGCATGTCCATGTTGTAAACAGGGGCCAGAGAGCTGATTCCCTGAGGCTCTGAGCAGAAATCTGTGTAGCATTGCCCTCTCGTGTTCAAAATATGTAACATTGTACTGAATATATATTTGAATGGACAATGATGTAAATTAATTCAAGTAAAATACTTGTCGTTGACCAATTTGAAAAATAGTCCAGGAGTTGCATCCCTGGCCTGCTGACAACCTGTGTGCCAAGTTTCATCCACCACAGCCATAGATACACAGACACACAGACACACAGACACACAGACAGACAGACAGACAGACAGACAGACAGACAGACAGACAGACAGACAGACAGACAGACAGACAGACAGACAGACAGACAGACAGACAGACAGACAGACAGACAGACAGACAGACAGACAGACAGACAGGCAACCAAACGCATAATGATGTGGTACTATATAAAAAGATTTTCCCCTAGCCTCTTAATTAACTCTCAACTACAAACCACACTGCCACATAGACACAGAGAGCTACTGGAAAACGTACTGTAACTCTTGTCATATTATCAAACACATCTTATTAGCTATTCCTCTCACCTATCCAACCGAAGACAGTTAGAAGAAAGTTAGAATCCAACCAATTCCACAAACTGATGGAGAGGCAGTTCCACCCCCTGATCCCAACCACAATGGAAATGCTTACCTCCCATGGAAAAGTCTGTTGGCCAACATGGAGTTCATGGATGTCTTCGACTCCAGATACACACTGGGAGGAAGAAAGACACAGATAATAACCAAATTGCAATAATCATAAGTGCAGCGCGGGGCCGACGGGGACCTCCACGGTCTCGTTTGTGGTAAACGTGTTAAAGCCGGGCTACTGTGACACAGCCATTCTGAAAGCAGCCACTGTTTAAATGCCCTAATCATTTCCCAAACCACTCAATAACATACTAAATCCTCACTACTAACAGGCCCATAAAGCGAATCAAGCTGCAAGTCCTGCATATACTGTAGGAATATGGACGGTAAGCACAAAAAATGGATTTCCTCTTAAAACGGGGGCTTTCATGCCGCTTAAACTTGAAGTCATCATGGGACATGAGCCATGGTCGGAAAAAATATATACAGAGCGGCAAAGTCTATAAATACCTTCCGACAAGTAACGTACAGTAACCATGTGGCATACGGCTCTGCTCTGGTGGGTACAGTAGTAACAGTCTAGAAGAGGAGGTGGTGGTGGTGGTGGTGGTGGTGGTAGGGTTTGGCATCAGTCACTGCTTGTGCACTTTTAGTCTAAATATCCTGAGTTCAAATGAATTCAGAAGAAAGCTTCAATAATGGCGGCATTTTGAATTATGGGACTCGTGCGAGTTTAGCTGGTGGTCTACATGGGAACTAATATAGAAATGAAAGTTCACATGTTTATCTCTTGTTCCCAAGAGATAAAGAGTATAATAGAACTGATAGGGCATACAGACCCTCATCTGCACCTTTAATTACACTGTTTACTTGCTCATATTCTTATAGTCATTCAGAGTTATTTATATTGTTTACACTGCTTATTTTTATCTTTACTATAATTGTATTACCTATATTTATGTCTTCTACTATTACCATGCCCATACCTGTACCTCCCCTCCCCCATGCTGCTATGACGCCTGAATTTCCCCAAGGGGATCAATAAAGGAATATCTTATCTTATCTTAAGAAGAGACTGACTCTTAATGGGGGCAAGCGTGCAGAGTTGACTTTCTAAACTGTTCCATTTTAGTTTTCGTTTGGCACCTCAGGATGTTTTGTATTGGGTTATAAAAACCTTTCCAAACTAGAACTAAATGTTATTGTAAATACTTTGAGCAAGTTTGTAGGCTATGTCTGGTTTGTCTATATTTCTAACGATCACAGTTTTGCGTTTTACCGGACGTAAAACATGCTCGACAGACACGATTATAGTTTTGAGTTAAAACGACCCCCCCCCCCCCTTGATGATTTTGTGAAGGTACATGTGTACATGGTATATACCTTTGATTTGGGAGTATTTGGGGTTTCAGGGGATCAACCAGAACAGTTTGGGATTATTGCATATAACACGTTTTATCTCGCGTTCTATGGAAAAAGACTGGATTATCTTGGAAATGCGGGATGGTTAGCGTGTAATAAACTACAAACTACAGTGTGTAGAAACAAACTATTTTTGTTCAAATGAGCCACACCATTGTCTCCACAGCTATAATACAGAACACACAGACAGCTCTGCAAACATAGTGAAACACTGCGGAAATGACATTTTAAGCTGGCCTGAAGCGGCAGAGATGGGGACAGCGTATGGCGCTGATTGAGTTAAGGGGAAGGGATGATTAGGTGGCCTTGATGTCAGAGACCTGATTGGGAATTTGGCCAGGAACGTCGGGAACCCCCTACTCTTTGCGATAAGCGCCCTGGGTTCTCTAACGACGGAATTCAGTCAGGACCTCGGTTTAGCGTCTCATCCGAAGGACGGCACTCGCAGCTGTACAGTGTCCCTATCACTGTAACAGGGGCATTGTTACTGACTAGTCCAGAGGACAGAGTGCCCCCTGCTGGACAACAATACCACTTTCCGACAACAGCCTTCACCGGGGCTCGAACCGGTGATATTCCGATCATGAGTCTGGAGCTCTACTCTGTAGCCACGCTGCCGTTCCAATCCACTAAAGCCTTTCAGTGCAAGGAACATGCAAACATTATGTGATTATTATGCGCTTAATGTCTTCTCCAGAGTCAGATAAGAAGATGGATAACAATTTCCTCTCTGCACGTTCAGTAAAAAAGCTATCTGGCTGCAAGATAGCCTAGCACAAATTAATGGAAGCGGATATGGAGTGGCTTGCCTAGGCGTTGGCCGAAAACACCTCTCCCAGAGTTTTAAGCTAGGCTAGCAGATCCGTATCCACTTCCATTAATTTGTGCTAAGCAAGGCTACCTTGCAGCTGAATAGCCTGAACACATTTCCCATAATATTGCCGTTTTCCTTTAACACATTGAGTGCCACGCCCCTTCCGGGAAGTGACCACTTCCGTGCTGTCCATTAACCCCATGTAAACGTAGTTGTACTTTGTAGACTTAAACCTATATTTTATAGTATAGCTATGGGTCTAATAACGCCGTCGAGTCTCATTGAGCTGCTTCTGGTCAACGTGCAAAAAACAGATTCTTTTTTCAACCGTACATTTCCGCTTTATACCGTTTTGGATATGAACATAGTCCGGCCGCTTCTGAGCAATTCCAGGGAAAAGACACGAAAACAGCGTTTTTGTGTAATTCAATAAACATGTTGTCATTTTTTGCTGATTATCGGATCTTCCTGAAATCAACGCTAGATCATCACTATTATCCTTTGTCGTGCACACATGCAATGTGATTTAGATCGGCGCTTCCCCCCCCCCCCCCTCCTGCAACCCAACGGAAAACAGCCAAACAGCTATAACACAGATAGCTTCAATCGCAGTAGAAATAAATATCAGATCAACGCAAGCTTTCATATATGGTGTCCTTACCTGGTCTCTGAAGTAATGAAAAAAAAAATTCCAATAATCTCATCGCCATTCCAGTTATCCACAGCGATTGTGCCTCCGACGTTGTTGGACATTGCTCTTCAACGGGCGGGCGGGGTTAGTAGTCCAAAGCATCCCTACAAGTGTGTGTTTTGCCGGAGTGTTTAGGACCCGCCCCCATGCCGCAGCTCGGTAGAGAAAAGAAACCAACCCGTTTCTAACGGGGTGCATTACTGGCCAAAGGCGTTAGAGGGCGGTATAATACCGCCTGCCAGCTCAGACACACTCAACAGTATGCACAAGGTGCCCCGCTGAATTATGAATGGCAATAGATAATCAAATAAATACCGTGACAGAAACGTAGATCTAAGTTTCCGGCACTCAACCGTCGGGCGACAGAAACGTAGATCTACGTGAACGGCAGTCAATGTGTTAACAAATGCGGTGCCGTCGCCTCCTCCCGCTCACCTGTAGAGCTCCCAGGTCTCTGCGGTGGGGAAGATTCGGATGAAGCCTCCTCGTCTCTCATGCTCCTCTTTAATCCTCCTCAGCACTTTCCTCTAACATTAGGGGGGGGGGGGGGGGGGGGGACATTATTTCAGACACTTGTTTTATTAAAAGAGTCACTGCACGCACTCGGCTTGCCTTAGTGCAACAGGACTACAGAGTGTATTAGAAGACTCCCATAGGTTCATCTGTAACAGTCAAGAGACTTAAGTGACACTAAGCTAAGTACCTCATCATTAGTCAGGCCCAGAGTGCTGTCTCCCTGGCTCGCTTTGCCTCCCAGCTTGTCCTGAGGCCGTTCTGTTTCTGGGTTATTGGCTGACAGGAGCCTCTGGCGCTACAGAGAGAGAAGGAAGAAAGATCATAATGATAATGATACATGATAACACACCCACTGATACCACCCATGTATTTGTCCTGCGTTCCAACCACACAATCCCTGCCAACTGTGCAAAGACACGGGTGTTTCATTATGGGAATGAATGAGGTGTTTCTGCAGGGTGTCGGATGATTCTTAGGTATAACATTACATCTAGCCAGGTAATCACCTCTTCCTGATAAGACTTAACCAACACAACTGAAAAACACCCTTCAGATACAAAACGGATCTATCCTTCCGTTATATAAATGGAGCATTTCTCTTTACATTTATTTATAGATTTAAATATATATTTCTTCTGTTTTTCTTTCTTTTTTGAAATCACTGGCATTCCTGACTGCCTCCCCCCACTGCGTGCATCGCCAGGGCCTGATTGACGACTTTGGCACACTGGTTTGAGGCCGGGCCAGACAGCGGGGCATAACCCCAATGGGATCACATACAGAATTTGTCATCTAAATAGCGGCGGAGGGATTACATTTGATTTGTCTGACCAAGGCTGTGGGGATACGATGGCAGCCAAAAAGACTGACAAGGCCCTAATCCCCCTCGAAATAATCTGAACTGTTCCTCTTAATCACGGTACAGAGGCAGAGGACAGGTTCTCCACAGGCCCCCAGAGGGTTCTTCTTTATGGCATCCGTGACAGTGCTGGTTTAGTGCGCTGGGCGTCTTCACCGCTACACCCAGAGACGCTGCTAAGAGCCGAGCCCCTGCACACAGAGAAGTTTCAGAGGGAGTCTGAATTAAGTGCTGCACTGCAGTATTAAAAGCATGGGCTTTGGCCGAGGCCACTTCGCTAATGTAATGGGAATTCTATTAAAACCAGCATTTAGGAATCGATACAAGCAAGCTGTCTGCCACTAAGATAAATAGCAAAAAACCATATAAAATCAAATAAGCAGCGAAAAAAATAAATAAAAAAACAAGAAGTGAAAGTGGTCTAGACATAAGTCTAGACATCTGGAGACACAGCGGAAGCTCTCACCCGTAACGCAACGGAGGTCATTGAGAGGCAAATGAAAAGAGGGAAGAGCAACATTAATATGGATTAGTCTGAAGAGGCTGGCTGTGCAAAGGAAAAGGGAGCTAAGGGGCGACAGGTGAGGGTGAAGACGGTGAGTTGAGGTGAACACCAGCATAATAATTGGCCTATCTCAAACCCGCCCTCTTTTCTTTATCCTCCAATCACAACTGTTGCCTTTCCTCTGGCAAAAAGCAGTTGCAATTAGAGGATCAAGAAAGGAGGGCGGGATTTGAGATAGGTCAATGCCGTACAATGTAACACGCGTGCTGCGATTTCCACTGTAAGGCGTTTTGTGTGCTAGCGCTAGCAAAGCGCTATAGAAATCATTCGTCCATTTACATCGCAACACTTTTCGGGATGTACACACAATGGAGGATAACAGGACTTGTCTTTTCCTCAAACTTGTCTTGTGTCCTCCCTCCCCCCAAACCCCCAGTTTTATTGTCCCCCCCTCCCCTCTCATGTGTATAAATAAGGCCCCTTCCTGTGAATTGCTCTCTTCTCTTCGGGTGACAAAGCTGGTCACTTGGGTGAGGGCCATTCAAGCCATATTCTCTAACTTTGTATTTGATACTTTCATTCTGAGTTAATAAATTGTATTAACCGGATCTCCATTGACTGAGTAAGTTATTATGTAATCAACAATTGGCGTTACAACCTTTTCGTTCCTGTGCTGTGTACGTCCATCTGAGCAGAGAAAGGGTGATTTTAGTTAGTGTGGTTGACCTATTGGAATATATTACTGTATTCCCAGGTGCCAGGTGAATGTGTACGGTGTGCTGTTAAATTGCGATTATGACTGGATGATAAGTATAGTGTGCATATATTTTATCTGTTTTGTGTCCGTTATGGGGTATCGCGCATGTAATGATTATCCCGGTCCTACGAGGAAGGGTAGGGTTTCTAGGTTGGCGTGTACTTTCCTTGTTAGTTGGGACTAACTAAAAGTGCAGGATTTATTTCTAGGTTGGTGCGTATTTCCTTGTTAGGGGTGGGTAACTAAAAGTGTGAGAATTATTCTTGGAGGCGACATCCGTATTAGGTATTGTACTTTTTCCTCCACAGCTAGGCGGGAAGATCGGGGACCGAGAGTCGGGGAATAGTGGAAGGCTTTACAAGTGTCATTATTATTAATTCAGGTTCCAGGCCTGGCTGTGCTAAGGCGGTAATAGTGTATGGTCGAAAGCCTTGTCAGGTGTGACTGACTAAAGTATTGTCAGTGGTTCAATAACAGATCAATATATGTAGATTATTCTTTTACGTTGTTTCTTATATGTCATCCGTCTGTTTTGTGTCGTCTATGAGCCTTGTATGTGTACATTGTTAAGGCTTGTTTGTTTGTTTGTGTTGGCAACGTTCGTTGTTAGACGGGAGTACGATACTTCCGGGGTTGCGGGAGGCGTGTATCCGGTCACTAGGGGAGTGCGAGGGCTTGCAGGGTAAGCGTGACATCACAGGGTGTGCGCCGTGCGACTTCATGGAGGGTAAATATGGTTCTCTGGGAGGATGTGGTATGAATGGGCCATGGGTTTGGCCAGTTACAGGGTGTTTTGGCAATGTAAGGTTCTTAGCATGCAACGGCCCACATGTGGGCCCTCTTGAGGACGATTTGCCCACCGGCGACCTCTAGCGGCTCGGGTGTGCATATTTTTTAATACAATATATACATATCGAATTAAGGCCCTATTTGTTGCCTGTCGATAGCCGTTTCAGGCGATAAAATTCGTTCAGCGGTTCTCAAGTTACATGCCGATATGTGAGGCGTGCACCGAAGTAGACGGCAGACTTTTTATTTTTTCAAATACCACTCCTGACTCTCGAGCCTCTACCTCAATCAATCATTTGGCAATCTCGAAAATTATTGGACAGGGTTGTAACCAATGAGTAGGGCTTTCCAATGGTACCCCATATGGGAATGAGTGAATCAGGGATCTAGGTGAAAAGTCACGAGCCAAAACAGGAAGAGAATTCTCAGTCGAATGCATCGAAGTCTACGAGAAAATCTTTTCTGAGCTCTCTCACTTTTGACCAAAACAGCTTCTAATCACTCATTTCTGAACGGGTTTTTATGAAATGTACTACACAAGACTTCAGGCTATGGACCCAGGGTGTTTTTTCAGCTATACCAATTTTTTCTTAAATACTACTTCTAGACTACTAACTACTACAGAAAAACGTGAGTAACAAGTTTTTCTACAACTCAAGTTCAGACCTATGTTACTCTATTTCATTAGCACTAAAAGTGAATTTTCTTTATTGTATCAGAAAAACTTCAGAATGTCATCTTTCAAAAGAGACCAGGCCCATGCATGCTATAAGTATAAAGTATAGTATTCTGGTTTGTAAAAAAGGTATGCAGTGCTCAAAAACGAAAACTAAAATGGCCACTTTTGGGGGCGATTGTTAAGAGGTTCGTTTACCGAAAGGTAATTAAAGGGAATTGTTATTATTTGTGGCAAGAGTCTCCCCGAGGGGGTGTGACACGCAAATCAAATGGTTAAATTGTATCGACGACATGCCCACGCGTGTAGGTTGGGGAACGTGCGCGTCTAGGTTTGACCAGTGTGCGCGACCGTTTCATTATGAGTGTCTTGCAACTTAAGATATCAATTGTGCATGATAGGACTGCTGGTTAAGCGGAGTTAAGAACAACTAGCTTTTAGGTGTAATGTGTGAGTCTGTGTGGTTTAGCATTCGGTACACACTGGAAATAAAGAATGAATGACGGTTGTGCATACACTGCTGTATAGGTATTTCAATACATCATGACTGTATACATACATGGTATCATTGTTTACGTAGTGTTTCGTTGGACCCATTCACTCATTGGTTTTGTTTTTAGAGATCAGGTGGATGAAACCCTCGCGTTGGTTTCAGACAGCCATCACTAATGAGATGTTCTGAAATACCGGACAGGTTTGGGAATACACAGAAGGAAAGGTCTTAGTCATTTAGACTAAGCGTCATGCATACATTATTGGAAAGATGTAGTGTTTACTTCTCCCCCATCTGTAGTGTATGTGATCTATATCTGCTTTCTTTATGGGGTTGGAGTTGTACACAAAGTTAAACACAGATGTACACATACTCTCCCCAAGCAACAATGTTTTTGGGTCTTGTATCATCTGCATACTAGGGATGTAACGATCTCAATACAGAATTGCAAATGAGAAAAAATGTACGTTACATACAATGTATCACAGTACACATTGAATCAAAGTCTCAAACTATAGTGATTGATGGGTCTTCGTCTCTCTTCCCTAGGTCCATAGATAGATGTGAAGCACCTCTATGACCAGCAATGTCACTAACTCACTCATTCATTCATCCAGTCAGTCAGACATTCCTTCAGTCAGTAATTCACTCAGATGTAGCTAGGGATGTCCCGATCCGATCATGTGATAGAAAAATAGATTTATTTTAAATTTTATTCAACAAACATGACCATGTTCACGTCTTAAACTCATACTGAGGCCTTAGTTTTGGTTTTAAATTACATATCATCATTCATTTATTTATTGTCGCACAGAGCAGAAGAATTTGCCAAAACAAACGCATTTCCTTTGATTTACACCGTTGCACGCCAGTACAGTATGCCGAAAATAGCAGACCTACAAGCTCACAACGCGTCGCTCCCGCAACACCGGCAGGTTATGTCCACCTGATGACTTGGAGCAGCTAGACAAAATGTCAGAAGTTTGGAAGCATTTTAAAATTGAAACCCAAGCCAGTCCAATAGCCAGTTGCAATGTTTGCAAGGCGGACGTTCCGCATGGAGGAAAGAACAGAGCTGCGTTCAACACAACCAATCTAATACGCCACCTGAGAAACAGCCACAAACAAACGCTTGAATGAAGTTAACATTCGCCTGGATAACGTCAACATTCGCTTTGTGAGGTGGCGGCTGGGTGGCGCAGCGGACATTGCGCTCGTCGGTTGGGGGATGCCTGCACAGCAGAGACAGGAAATGGCGGGGGTAGTGTGAGCCTCCCACACGTTACACCTCGCCAATGAGAGTCCGCGCTGGCAGGTGAAAAGATGTGACAGGCTGCCTCCTCGTGTATCGGAGGGGACACGTGATGCAAGGCTTCTATCCTCCCTACAACCGGCCAGTGGGGGGAATATGCGAGCAACATTCAAGACAGGGGAGGGGAGAATTGGCACAGCGAAATTGGGATGGGAGAAAAATAGAAAAAAGGAGAAAAAGTGGATCAAAAACATTCGCTTTGTGAGGATTATCGTCAGCGTTTCAGACAAATGGAGCAAATCATTATGTAAGTCGAACACTGTGAATGTATACTAATGTGCAAACAGATTGAAACTTTGAATATTTCTCGTATGAAGCACATTCTCAGGGGCTCAGGTGAATGTAATGTGAGCCACCGCGCTCGAGGGGCTATTGAGGCAACAGAGGGGCTTGTCTCGCTTCACCAGTTTCTGACATGGCTGTCATCATACCTCAATGACCGCTCCTACCAAGTGTCATGGAGAGGGACCCTGTCGGCCACCCGCCCCCTGCGGACGGGTGTCCCCCAGGGCTCGGTTTTAGGACCCCTTCTCTTCTCCCTCTACACTAAATCACTGGGTAACATCACATCTCATGGCTTCTCCTACCACTGTTATGCCGACGATACTCAACTCTTCCTCTCCTTCCCTCCCTCAGATATCCACGTCTCTGAGCGGATCTCGGCCTGTCTGTCCGACATCTCCGCCTGGATGACGACCAACCACCTCAAACTGAACCTAAGCAAAACAGAATTGCTCCACCTGCCGGCCAAATCCTCCCCCCTGACCGACCTTTCCATCACAGTCGAGAATGCAGCTGTGACCGCGTCCCCGACCGCCAAGAACCTTGGTGTTGTCCTCGACGACCAGTTGAACTTCTCTGCTCACATCGCAGCGACAACCAGAACCTGCCGATTCCTCCTGAGCAACGTCAGAAGGATCCGCCCCTTCCTGACAAAAGAAGCCACCCAACTCCTCGTCCAATCAACAGTCATCTCCCGCCTCGACTACTGCAACGCACTGCTCGCTGGCCTCCCGGCCACTGCCACTAAGCCTCTTCAACTCATTCAGAACGCAGCGGCCCGCCTGATCTCAAACCTACCGAAGTCGGCCCATGTCACCCCACTTCTTAGGGACCTGCACTGGCTCCCCATTGCTGCACGAATCCGCTTCAAGGCCCTCGACCTAGCATACCGTGCGGCAAAGTGGTGTAGTGGTTAACACTGTCGCCTCACAGCAAGAAGGTCCAGGGTTCGATTCCCGCTTGGGGACCAGGTTTCCATGATGCCAGGTACCCAGGTGGGGTATCTCCCAGGCCTTTCTGTGTGGAGTTTGCATGTTCTCCCCATGATCGCAAGGGCTTCCCCCCCGATAAGATAAACCCAATGGAAAAACATGCACAACAACAGATCGCTAACGCTGTGGCGTCCTTGACGAAGACGGACAGGAGCACTTGGATTGGTCCCCTGGCGCAGCTCACGTTGACGCCTGTCTGCTCCCGGCTGCCCTTGGGGGGGAAGGACGACGGGATGGGTTAATCGCAGAGACGAATCGCATCGGCGATTCTAAAGAGACAATGCATGCGTGTGTGTTCCGGTGTGTGTGCTAAAAAAACTAACCGCTGTGTGTACCGCTAAAACATTGAGTGTCGTTGCATGCCGAATAAAGACCTCCGCAACAGGTCCTGCATTATTATTAAAGGGAACTGCTCCCGCCTACCTCCGGTCAATGGTCTCTAACTACACACCTCAAGACCCCTACGCTCTGCATCTTCTGGCCGCCTCAGACCTACTCCTATCCAAGCTCCGGGAGGGTCATCAAAGAGAAGTCGCCTATTCTCAGTCCTTGCCCCACAATGGTGGAATGAACTACCCACCCCAGTTAGGACAGCCGAAACCCGTCCAATCTTTCGCCGTCAACTAAAGACGCACTTCTTCAACCATTATCTGAATTTAAAAAAAATTAAAAAAATCTAACCCTAACTAACCATACTGTCATGCACTTAATAAACTAACCTACACTGTAGCACTCAACACTTTGATGAACATTGTTACTCAGCTGATAGAGTTGTGCCCTTCCTGATGGCTTGTCGTACAGAACTTGTAAGTCTCTTTGGATAAAAGCGTCAGCTAAATGACTAAATGTAAATGTGTGTGTGTGTGTGTGTGTGTGTGTGTGTGTGTGTGTGTGTGTGAGAGAGAGAAAGAGAGAGAGAGAGAGAGAGAGAGAGAGAGAGAGAGAGAGAGAGAGAGAGAGAGAGAGAGAGAGAGAGAGAGAGAGAGAGAGAGAGAGAGAGAGAGAGAGCAGGCTTTGCGTAGTGGACATGTCAACAGTGTCGGCTGAACACACACCAAAGTATTTTCCACATTGTCAGTTTGTGATTCTGCCTAAAGCCAGGACTCCACAGTGTGAGCATTTCACTCCATTAGCGACTAAGATATATGTGTGGGAATAATTATTGTGGTATCGTTTTAGAACCGGTATCGTGATACTTAGGCTGGTATCGGTATCAAAGTCAAGATTTTGGTATTGTGACAACACTACTACTACTTGCAGACCACGCCAACACATGGCACCCACTCAGGGCTAACCATCTCAATACCACGGTATGAAATCTTCTGGTAGAAAAGCATTACATTCGGTAGAACACCATTACATTGTACAGACATTCTGAGCCGTGTTTATAGGTTAACTAAGTGTTCATGTTCGATATTGCCTATTTATTATTGATGTGAGAGGAAGAGAGAGAGAGAGAGAGAGAGAGAGAGAGAGAGAGAGAGAGAGAGAGAGAGAGAGAGAGAGAGAGAGAGAGAGAGAGAGAGAGAGAGAGAGAGAGAGATACTCTAAGGGTTAAGCCTCTAGCTCCCTGTGTTTTTTCATTTGGCCAATATCACAGTCGATGTGTGATGTTACTCTTTCATCACGTATGCATGTGTGTTTGCTATGCTGGCAAATCGTTGCGCAAAGGTCACCCAGTAACACAAGACGGACTGAAGCTCCGCTCTTAAAGCCTGCAACGCTTTGCATCTATGACACTATGTCCTTGTCTCTGTTTAACTGGTGGTGTGGTATTGCCACTGCTATTAACATAATGTTTAAGGCTAAATTCCATTGTTTACAACTTTGAAATAAAGTGTATTTTTCTGAGCCAAACCATGCTGTGTATGGTAGTATATTGCCTACTGTATGTACATAATCTATCATTAGAGCTCTGTAGTGTGATTACATTTTAAGCGCATAAAGAATCGAAAATCAAATCAAATGGTGACATCAAAATCTAAATTTGTATAGAATCTGAAAATGTGTGTATTGTCACACCCCTAACGCATACACAGCACATACAATATACAACACTCTCCCATACAGCCTTGTAAGTGGATGTCTAAACAGGCCCCTTTTGCACAATGTAAGGTGGGGTAGAAAACTGTCTGATTCGGTAATCTCCCTCCCGTGGATCCAGAGCCAAGCTGGGTGCAGTAGTTGACTGAAGCAGCAAAGTTGCATTAGCTGCTGTGGCATCATTAGGCAACAGCATTAGTCACTTGATTACAAATGATAAAACAATAAGCCACAGAAGAGCAGCGCTCGCAGAGTGATGTCACTCTCCCCAACAGCTGTAATTGTATTAGCAGTTGTTTTTCAGGGAGAGCGATTTTCCATGCAGGGCAAGAGAGGACTCCACGGCTATGGTAAGAATGAACAGAGGGGGACAGGAAGATAGGAAGAGAGATGGAATGGCTCACGAGCAGTGGGATAGTGAGAGAGAGAGAGAGAGAGAGAGAGAGAGAGAGAGAGAGGAGAGAGAGAGAGAGAGAGAGAGAGAGAGAGAGAGAGAGAGAGAGAGAGAGAGAGAGAGAGAGAGAGAGAGAGGAGAGGAGAGAGAGAGAGAGAGAGAGAGAGAGAGAGAGAGAGAGAGAGAGAGAGACGAGAGAGAGAGAGAATGGTATGTCAATTAAACGCATATATGTAACTGAATGGTCTCTGAATATCTGACTGCATTTATAGTGTTATGTCTCTTGCCGGTTTGTAATTTATGTGGACATAAATAAATCGCTACGTGTGTGTGTGTGAGTGTGTGTGTGTGTGTGTGTGTGTGTGTAGGTGTGTGTGTGTGTGCGTGCACGTGTGCGTGCATGTGTATGTGTGTGTGAGTGAGTTAGAGAGTGTGCGGTGTGTGCGTGTGTGTGTGTGTGTGTGTGTGTGTGTGTGTGTGTGTGTGTGTGTGTGTGTGTGAGTGAGTGAGTGAGAGTTAGAGAGCATGTGCGTGTGTGCGTGTGTGGCGTGCGTGCGTGCGTGCGTGCGTGTGTGTGTGTGTGTGCGTGTGTCTCCAGTACCTGAGCTGTCTGGATCCTGAGGCTGGGGCCCGGAGTGACTCGGTCAGAGCGTGCTTGTTTCAGGAGGGGGTCCTGACACACGAAGCCTGCGGGGCGACAGGTAACAGGAGAGGATACATGTTATACGTTTAAAGGATGAGGCCGGTGTGATTACATTTTGTTTTTTCCTGATCGTCAACATAGCCTACAAAAAGAGCAAAGGCTACAGTGCATTCCTTCTACTCTCAGTACTCTTGCGTCTCACTTCAGGAGCTCTCAACTAGGAAGCCACATGTTCCCATTGTATGCTAAAATCATTAAATACAGCAAACATATATTTCAAGTTTTAAATATAGTAATAGGTCTTCTGCACGATATTAGAAACAATTTGACATTGCAATATCTTTTTTTTTTGTGCGCAATATATACTGTAAAAAATACAGGAGTGCCATCATTTCACCAGATATATGCAGCTTTTAACTTCAATAGCTTTTGGAAGAATGAACCGCTCTAGTAATAATCAGGGTGACTCTGGAGGGAAATTACGCAGTTTTTTTAATACTTGGTTGCCTCACCATGACACCGCTGTATTGAGATAATACTCATCTATCAATCCAGTCTAAATCCATGATCCAACAGGATATAATAATAATGCATCTTGGCGTTGCTCACCCTACAATAAGGAGGCTCATGTATGAATGTGTGGAAGAAGGGTGGTGTCTAGAAGAGATCCAGGAGCCGTTTTGTCTCTGTTCTCCAGTTTAAAACATTACATTAAACTTAGATTCAATGCCGTCCTTACGGCCTCCACACACAAAAAAAACAATCATGTTTGGTGTACTTCTCGGTTGTTACTATTGCGTAAACGCACATTGCGATACCGATGCTTAAATTATATATCGTCTTTGCTCTATCTCTCTCTCAGGGACATTGTAGTTATTATTTACTAAGTTCTATTGATCTATCCATATACAGAACAGGGAAGACCCTAAGCATGCGCATTGCACATTAACCGACTGACTGACCAACCAACTAACATAGGGGAGAACGGGGGACGTTGTCACACGGGTAGGTTGTCACATTCATTATATTTCACCACCAGAGGATCCTGTCTCCCATACTTTGGTATTTAAATGTCTAGAATTGGGGTCAGAGTTCACCTACATTGTCATATTTGGAGTGAAACAGCTGAATTTGAGGTGAGAGGACTTTTTTGTATTTTTCATGTCCATTTGTAAATATTCCACTCCTCAGTATTTTTCTTCAAGGCTTTTACACAATTGGTTTATAATGAAACAAGTATTACCCTGTGAAGGGATAGCTATAGTTTAGATTGTTGTTAGCTAGCTAACTAGTTGTTAGATGGCTGTTAGCCTTGATGCTATCAAGACATTCCAGTTGGGGTTGCTCGTCACATTTTATTTGGGGTTGTTGTCACATGTTTACAACTATGAATTGAAAATGGGGGACCCTGAAGTAAACAAGACAAACGTCTTTCTCTGGTCTGTATCCCCTTAACAAGTGTGTGTATTGAGCCGTACTGTATTGTACCCATTCTGCAATCTGTTAAATATTGTTTTCATTCATTCATTCATTCATTCATGTTGTGTAGGCTATTATTGTTAGGCCGATGTATTGTGTTCTATTTTGTTATATAGGATGGCCTAAAGATGTGTTTCCTGTTTATGTTCATGTTAAGATGCATTAAGTTATGTATGTCAACTTGTCAATGCAATTAAACTTTCAAATTTAGTTCTGCCTTCTTGTCTTCTTTTTAAGATTTCCCCATTAAAACACATGGTGACAACCAACCCCATAGTGTGCGACAACCATCCCCATGATGGGGTTGGTTGTCACAATGTGTCAGAGTGTCTTTGATAGGTGATTAACTCTTTGTTACAATACATTGGAAAATGAGAGGGATACACATTTCAAGCCAACATCAATAAGCTTCAATTTAATGTAGGAATGACTATTGAAAGATGTTTTGATTATGAGCAATTCACACTAGAGTAAAATGTGTGACAACGTCCCCCGTTCTCCCCTACAACGTGACCTACTGTATAGAGCTGCAGGTTGCAGCTAAATATATTGTATTTCCTGGGTATTGTATTTCCTAGAGTGTTCCTTAGAGTGAAGGAGATGACAGTGCCCAGGATGATACAGACCCATTAATGTTTCTGAACCGATAACACTAGTGAGTGTTATCAGTGTTAACCCCGACTAACCTTAATGTCATGCACTTGTCCTAATAAACTAACCTACACTGTAACACGCAACACTTTGATGAACATTGTTACTCAGCTGATAGAGTTATACCCTTCTTGCTGTCTTGTCGCACAGAACTTGTAAGTCGCTTTGGATAAAAGCGTCAGCTAAATGACTAAATGTAAATGTAAATGTAGATGAGTGACCTATCTCAAGCCACGCCCTCTTTTCTTGATCATTCCTATCACAACTGTCGCTTCGCTCTGGCAAACTTTTACAAAGCAACGGTTGTGATTAGAGGATCAAGAAACAATCAATTCCCACAATTTCCTGGCCGTCCTCCAGACTCAAGGAGCGATTCCCTCCTATCACTTAGCACTGGGCGAAGAGGGCTCGTGTCAATTATATATGACAAACTATTTTGGATAGACCCAACTTGTTTAGACTCCCTAAAAGCCAACTGGATCGGGACCTGGGAATTACCATCACAGATGAGCAGTGGAATCATAATTAGACCGTGTACACACCTCCTCTATACGTGCAAGACACAGCCTGCTACAGTGTAGGATTTTGCATAGGGTCCACTACACCAACGCGAGGTTAGCAAAGATATACCCGGGTAGAACGGATGCATGCAATAGATGTAAACAATCACCAGCGGATTATATGCACATGTTCTGGAGGTGCCCCAAACTCAGAGTTCTGGACTGCAATATTTGATACACTGGGTAAGGTCCTAGGTACTACATTAGACCCCGACCCACTCACTGCCCTTTTCGGAATTCCGAATACCCCTACAATCACATGGAAGGCTGCAAAGCAAGTTATGGCGTTCACCACTCTCCTCGCTAGGAGGCTCATTCTCTTCAAATGGATACACCCATCTCCACCTACTCACAATAGATGGATTCATGAGATACTACACTGCATTAGACTTGAACAAATCAGATTCTCTCTAAAGGGCTCCCTAAAAGCATTCCATGCGACCTGGCAACCATTTTTGCAACACATCTGACTATCAATGAAGAAACTGAGAAAGAATAGAGCTTTACACCTTTAACTAAACGTTCCTATCTTTTATTACTATTTTATTCCTATTGTTGTATTGTTTATTATTTTATACTGAAATGTTTAACTCACTGTTTTCCTGCAATAAAGAAAGTGTTCAAGAAAACGAGGGCAGGGTTTGAGAAAGGTCAATTACATTGTAACGCTAATTTGGATTTAAAAGTTCAGACAAAGATTGTGCAGGTCCAAAAAGATGTCTCACCAATTCATTATGAACAGAGCAGCTCCTGGCTGTGCCCTGGTTATGTAGACAGTATGACATCACAGATTAGACTTAGATTGTGGTACTCTGGTTTCTAACTAAAAGAGACTTGTTGAGGCTCACAGATAGTGATTGGACTATACTAGGCCAAAAGAAAAACTGATGTAAATACTCAAATGTATTGGACTTGCCCATTAAAGCCACTCCTCCTCCGGGGGAGCTCCAGTAGCTCACTGCGTACCTCGAACGCTATTTCGGCGTCGGGGACAACCGTGCGCGTCACGGATCTGGGGTAGCGAGTTCGACTCCCGGACAAGCCGTACTTTCTCAGAGTGTCTTTCCCCTCATCTGTACCCCCATTCAACCTGTTTCTGTCGGTCATACTTGACCAGAGAAAAAGCGATAGACGCAAAAAGAACCAGCTGACTGGTCAAAGTTATAAAAAAAAAAAAAAAAAAAAAAAAAAAAAAAGCCACTCCTCCTACCTTAGGCCACGATTTCAACATTCCTCTGAAGTATATATATGCCACTACTTTATTCTGTACTGTGCAGTGTAGTGTGTGAGGGCGATAAGTAAAATACATATGCTTCTACTGTACAGAAACAAGCATTTCATCATAAAGTATTCTGTATTTTGTTGTGACGAATAATAAACAAACTTGATCTTGAAACTTGTACTGTCTGGGAGCCCAGCAAAGAGGTCTTATCATTGTTAATAGTTCCCACACTCCCTATTACATGATCTCTCCCCTCCTGACCCCCCAAAAAAAGCATATTGACGGCGAAACCGAAGAGCAGAGAAAACATGTTTACATTGGTATCTTGCTTTCATACTTGTGGTGCATCAAGTCAATCGACAGGCTCGGGCCCGCAGGGCTGTTTGCACTAGCCCGTCCAAGACGTCAAGGTGGGAGCCCGGGCCCCTGCCACGTTCCTGCCTAAACGCAGCACTTATTACAAACACGGCTGACGCGTAACTGACAGCTACTACACCGGGGGAAAATGAACGCTAATGGCGTGCTGTCATTATTTACAGGGCTGGGATGCGGCCCAAGTGTTACAGCGCTGGGGTTTGTTTGGTGAATAATAGATGGGCTGTGTTTTACATGCCACTGCTCATTTTCCCCCCGAGCCCACGCTAATGCCTCGGTCCAAAGATAACTGGCAATTTATGATTCTCCACTCTCACTTAATGAGCGGGAGGGGAGGGGGAAATTCAAGCCGCAGCCTGGCACGGACACCCACACACAGACCGTAGCCCCTCCCTCGGTGTCATTATTGCGTCTACACACAGACTCTATGGCTCAGTGTCACTCATCATGGAGTGAGGCCTGGTGAGGCAGGCTTTACAGATGCTCTGGATGACAAGGAGAGAGAAGAGGATTGACTGGAGATAAAAAGTCAAACTGTCTGCGTTTTGTCTGTCTCTCGTGTACTACATCTTGTACTTGTCAATTCCCATCTAGCTCAGAAAATATAAAAGTGTGTGTGTGTGTGTGTGTGTGTGTGTGTGTGTGTGTGTGTGTGTGTGTGTGTGTGTGTGTGTGTGTGTGTGTGTGTGTGTGTGTGTGTGTGTGTGTGTGTGTGTGTGTGTTTGCTTGTGTGCACTAAGGTGGGTGTTGGTGCTGGGAGATATGACAAGATGACATTCCTCATAGGTCAAAACTTGCATTTATCAAAATATTCTTAAGCTTTCCTGCTACATGAGAATGCAATAATGACGATGGGAGGCAACCTGCGGTAACAAAGACTTTTCATTCTCTGCAAACTCTGTTGCATAAACAGCATTGATCTCAAGCCTTGGGCTGAGCATCTTCTACGCCTGCATAGTACTGAAGATTGCTTCAACGTTAGCTCCACACCACAGGACCCGGTTTCTCAGGAAGACTTAATGACTCTGAAACAATCAAGCCCTCCGTTGACAATTTCCTATGCAAGCCATTTATCTCCAATTAATAACGGCTGTGGTTTTTGTACAGTGCTAGAGCCCCATTGTGGAGCCATCCAACTCCTCTCTAATGTTAACTACTGGAATGTGAGGCATGTGAGGCAAAGGATTCCAGTGTGAAAACAATAGCTGACTGTCTCTGCAGGGTGTAAACCTCTGTAGGTCAGTGGAATACGGCTCGTCTCTGCAGGGTGTAAACCTCTGTGGGTCAGTGGAATACGGCTCATCTCTGCACTCTGCAGGGTGTAAACCTCTGTAGGTCAGTGGAATACGGCTCGTCTCTGCCTTGCGAGCCGGGCTGTACTGAGAAGAGCCGCACGGCGGCAGAGCTGCATGCACAGGGCTCCGGTCTCATGGTGGAGAAGGTTGAGGGTTGGTTGTGTAACAATGTAACAGGGACAATTTACAGTTGCAAGTAGGGGTGGGACAAAAAAAAGAAATCTATGCTGCATTATATCGTACTTCCTCTTGTGACACTGGTGCCAAGTATCAATATTTGAAAAAAAAAAATATATATTTATTTTCTTTTTTTTTGCTCGACAATCCCATTTGCGTGTAGCCTTTTTAAAACGCATCCGCGTTTCCGGCGCTCTGATTGGCCAGGTCATGTGACATGTGCGCCCAATAGCGTGTTTGCCCATTTCCGCGTCGAACAGCCTGCAAACTACCTGGCGTTCTATCGCCATGCTCTAAGACAAACTAACCTTAACCAACTTCGAAAGAGTGCCTAAGCTTAACCGGCGAAAGAACTTGCCGTCACGCTCTAAGACAAACTCTAACCTTAACCAACTTCGAAGAGTGCCTAAGCTTAACCAGTGTAGAAACTTGCCGTCCCACGATTGCCACTCATGTCACATGACCTGGCCAATCAGCGCGCAAAACAGGAACCCGGAAGCGTGGTAAAAAGGCTTCAAGCATCCCATTTACTGTAAAAACAATATTGCAATAAATACCATTTACAAAAGAAAATATATATTGGAATGAGGTGAACAGACTGAATTTTTTTTCTTATTAGATAAAACAGATGATGTATATATTTGTATTGCAAATGGTAACAACGTTTTCTGTTGGGGACATAATTAATAGTTAAAGGGGACATGCATTGCTATTCCTTGCACTATTTGGGCAACTTTACACAATTCCTGTGAGTCTATGGAAGACATCTGTAAGGTTTTATTTTATTTTATTCATTGTTTTATATTTCTAATGAAGTACTCAAAAGCATAATTTTTCAGCCTCAGGATTTCAGGCTGTTATTGGATGGGCTCCGCCCATAAGCACGAGAGAGGGAGAGAGAGAGGAGAGATGCGTCCCCGACACACACGCAGTCAAGTTTGTGTGTAAATGCTCCGACGAGGGAGAGAGAGAGGAGATGCGTCCCCGACACACACACGCAGTCAAGTTTGTGTGTAAATGTTCCGACGAGGGAGAGAGATGGCGCACACAAATTTTTACACACACTTCTGCACGGTCCCGCCGGTCCCTCTTTCTCTCTCCCTCTCTATCTCTCTCTCTCCCTCTCTCTCGCTCGCTCATTCTCTGCCTCTCTGTCAAAACCCGTTTGAGGAAGTGTCGGGTTACACTACACTATGCACTACAACCATAGAGGGGCCGTTACTGCACATCAGTACCTTATTCACGTCAGCAATACCGTCAAATCAGAACAGCTTAGTTGAGTGAGGGAAGATCTCGTGAACTCGAGACTAGACTGATGAATCAATATGATAATTAACGACACAGACCACATTGATATAATCACCAATTACTAGGAAACAATGCTAAACACTTGATAATGCATGGGACCTTTAATAATAATTGGTTAAAGTTACGGTCAGTGTGTGTTGAAGAAGCACTATGCAATTTGTTGTCCATTGTTTCATGTACAATTGGAACCGTTAGAACCGAGGGCAGCAGCGCAATATGCATTTTCACTGGCATCTGTAAAAATACGTGAATCTCATGAGTGATTTCTCAGTTTTCACTGGTTTTCAACCCGACATTATAGTGCTTGTCAATAGAAATGGTTTGCTGTTGAATTTCTGTGCAGCATTGATGTCACTTTGCTGGCAGTTCAGATGGTATATCTTCGTCCAATCCCCCCCCCCCACACATCTCTTGGAATAGAAACTTAAAGGAACTTTAGCTTATTTGCCATCTACCCTGGAGTTAGACAAGCAGATACATACCCTTTTCTTCTCTGTGCATGCATTAGGCTTAGGGAACAGCCGCACCGTTAGCCTATCTTAGCGTCATTCACTGGAAGTAGGTGTGCCAGTGTAGCCTAGTCCCCAACAGTCACGAAATACACTCCAAATACAACTCTAAAAGTTTCCTGTAAAAATTGTGACCTGTGTATTTACCACATGGAGAAATAAATAAAAAAATATATACATTTCGTTTTCTAAGCAGATTATACTCTATATAATATATACTATACTTTTTTGCCGAACCACTGCTGCCTGGGTGCAGTGATTTCATCACCTCAAAAGCCCTGTTGCTTTTTGAAAAATGTTTGTGACTGTTGGGAACTAGGCTACACTGGCACACCTACGTCCAGCTCCGTGCCCCAGAGATAAAATCATCGATGTACAAACACTGATCAAGGATTTTAACTTCTTCTGGATACTTTTCTGCATGTTGGCTGCTAACAAGAAATGAGCCGGCGCATCATTCTCATTGTGACCAGTTTTATTTCTTCCGAGGGGACTGTTTTTTCTGTAGTCCATAGGAGCACGTCTCAGTCCCTTTCGTTTAATGTGATTTGCAAGAATGCTTTGGTGATGTCAGCCATTAAGACAATTCTGTACTGTCTGAATTTTACTATACTCAGTAGATCAGGGTTTAGATTCAGGCCTGTCATTAAGCAGTCATGTAAAGAGCGACTATCTCTTTCATGCAAAAAGGCATGAAATACCACCCTGAAGTTGGTGGAGTTCTCTGTCTGTTACCTACCTCTGACAACTATACCTTCTGTCAGATATTCTTGAAACACCTCAGCATATCGATCACATAATGGTGCATTGTTTTGAAACTTTCTGACTAAGTGATTAGGGGGTCTCCTGATGTTCCTGTCCCAATTACCAATCAGGTCTTTTGACATCAAGGCCACCTGATCATCCCTCTCCTTAATTGGCTAATATCAATCCTCGTCTAGAGAGCCTTTCGCTGCGACCAGCAGCTCTATAGCTTGTCTGTTGGTTGGCGGCCACAGTTTTCAGCCTAGGAGGATGAAATTTGGCATGAATGTCGAGTGTGTGCGTGTGTGTGTGCGTGTGAATGCACAGCTATTGCGGATTTTCACTTGCTTTTCACAACCATCCTGGAACTGTCCCAAACTATAGTTCTATTCATCCCAAACAAAAGAGCTTTCTTTTATTTTGGTTTGGCTTTTGACTTTATTATTTTCATCTACCGTTCCGGGACAGTCCCTAAAATCAGTTTTGTACCATCCGTCCCAGACACAATTTGTGTCGTCACAAGGACATCGGGTCGCCCTTCACTTCAAGGTAAAGGCGGAGCCACACAAGAACAAGACTACAGTGGAGCACAAGACAGAGCAGTAGAGATGACGGGACAGCGTGTGGTTTGACATGCTGGTGGATATACAGTACATGCTAAATAATAAACACCAGGAGCACCCAGGTGAAACCGGAGCATGATTATGGCGTAGCCAACAAAACATTGGGATTCTTAAAAAGGTTAAACGCTCCCATCAGTGTGGACTTACCCACAAGAGAAAACATGTCAGATATCATGCTGGCCTTTATCTTCAGATCCAGAGGTGCATCACTGCAAATAATGAATCAAGTAAGATTTAAAACACACACACACACACACACACAAATGCACGCACACACACAAGCTCTTTCACAAGCAAACAGAGTAATTCTGTTTTACAGTTGCTGCAGCAGTTGCTACCGCCAGCCTACGGGTATTTATCAACAAATGAAGTGTAAATGACATTTCCTTCTGTGCACTAGTTATATGAACAGACCTATTTTCAGAGCTAACCAGAACATGTTTGTGTGTGTGTGTGTGTGTGTGTGTGTGTGTGTGTGTGTGTGTGTGTGTGTGTGTGTGTATATATATATCGGAATAACAGAAGGTAGGCTGTGCGATCCAAGAAAGAAAAACACAAAGTTTGGGGGGGGGGGGGGGGGGGGGGGGCTAAAGTGATGATTGTTTTACGGCAAGAGGAACCTCCAGAAACAGAGGATGACAGGATGGGATGAATCCAGGACGGGGAGGGGGAGAGGAGGCGATCAGATGTTGCGGTCGACTCACCAGGCCAGCGAGGGAGATAGGTTCACCTCCAACAGCCAGGGTTTGAGGTTGGAGTCGATGAGAACGTCGAAGCCGTACAGCTCTGCGGGAAGAGAGAGGGGGGAGGGGGAGGGGGGAGGAGGGGAAAAAACATGCAATGAATCAGGGTTTAACAAACAAAAATACTCTTAACTTACTGAAATCTTAATGGATTTACAAACGGTTTGGTTTATTACAAACGTTATTAACACTTTAATCGCCGAAGACGCTGTTCAGCGTCTTTCCCCGCCATGCTTATTCTGCCGAAGACGCTGGACAGCGTCTTTGATATCAATATTTCAAAAATCTGTGATCGAAATCATATTTCTCCCCCGGAGACATTATATGTACTGGTGAGCCCCTCTCAATTCTCCAACGGTTCAAGAGCGCCATCTGGTGGCCGATTGGCCGCTCGCCCAAACAGGAAGTGATGCGGATGAAGTGGTGCTCACCCATATTTCGTCCGGGCACTCGCTATCATTAGCAGGACTCCATCTTGACACAATGGATGTCGATCGGTTACCAATAACTCGATAAACAACATGATTTGGACGTATATACTATTATACAACCTGGAAATGGATCGGATATTTCGACATCCCATAATAGAAAAATTTCTGTTCCACGCTCATCTCCCAATGGCGCGAGGAAGCTACGGTGAGTTTCAGCGTTATTTTTTAATGTCTTCGATACTAACTGCTCTAATGATCATATCACCCACACTAGATGAATGATATAACGTTGCCCACGGAATTATAAACGACCCCCCCCCCATCCGGTCAACATCAGATCATACGTAGTAACTCCTAGAAGCACGTCCATTTGAATTTTTTTATCTCGCACAGATTCCTACCAAACTGTATTTGATCATCAATATAATGCATTTAGGGCTATAAATCAAGTTCTGGAGAAAGCTGCAGAAAACGATAAAAACATACTTATACTTTACATTTACATTTAGTCATTTAGCTGACGCTTTTATCCAAAGCGACTTACAAGTTCTGTGCGACAAGACAGCAAGAAGGGTATAACTCTATCAGCTGAGTAACAATGTTCATCAAAGTGTTGCGTGTTACAGTGTAGGTTAGTTTATTAGGACAAGTGCATGACATTAAGGTTAGTCGGGGTTAGATTTTTTTTTTTTTTTTTTTTTTTTTTTTTTTTTTTTATCATTTCAGATAATGGTTAGACCGTAGATACTTTAGACCGTATTTTAGTATGAACATGTGAATGAAAAAGTATAACGTTGCTACACCCTGAACAATAGATATAGGACGTTGAATGGGCCATAGTAATGTCAATTTAGCAATACAATTTAAAAAGTTATAGCCCCGCAAAGAAGGGGAACTTCTCCATGTTAAATAGGGCTGGCGAGGGATGGTAAATTATGAATTTAACCCCGGCGATCAAAGTGTTAACGTGGCTATGATTCTTGCGTGGAAAAATTATTTTTATACATTTATTTTTTTCATATCAAAGTCCATTATAAGTATGCAGTATGATAACTACATCTCTGACGTTTTTAACTAACCAAACGGTTGAAAATTAAGCAAGATATGGTTATTCCAATAGTACACCGTAGACATGCATGTTCTGAGTGGGCGTGATCCACCCACGCAAGATGGCCGCCATGTGGCAACGTCGGCCTCCGTTGGCCAGCAGCGTGGGTGAGTCATCTAGTGATATATATCTATGATCACAACAACAAGGCTCCTCTGCGCTCGCTCAGGGGGCTGGTTATGAGCAGTGGTGCAGTGGTGATTTCATAAGGGGTTGCACTGTGTTTTAATGACGTCACGCGCATGCGCATAAATGTTCCCTCGCCTGTGCACAGAACAGCTCCGACCAGCATTATGATTATTATGTGCATAAATAGTAGGAAACATGTTTGTATAGGAAATGACTAGTTTTAGTTTTTGTAAATATTGCCTTGAAATAGAGAAGCTGAAAAAGGTAGCAGGATGTAGCCTTCAATATATAAAGAAATTATATTGTCAACAGATATGGTAGTTACAATTTCTTTAATTGAATTAACTTAAACTAGAAAAGTAAATACAAACTAAATTAACAATGTAACTTCAACTTGTAATTAGTTTCACAACAGAGTGGTTTCAAAACAGTCAAGCAAGCCCCCACCAATGGGTACAGTAAGACCTGCTTTATCAAAGCTATTTAATCTATTTAATCAATATTTGCCTTTGTTGAAAATGTTAGCCATCTGTACAACACCCAATTATCTTCCAGATGAGCACAACTGAAGAAATGTCTCATCCTTCCAGTCGGGACCAATTTGTCACATAGTGAGAGGTTCCACAGCTCAAGCAAACCCCCACCAATTGGTACAGGGCTTGTATTTTGGTTTTGCTCTTCTCGTTCTTTGTTATGCTATTGTTATGCAAAGACAAGTAGCCAGGTACTTGGCGCACGGCACGACGAGTCGAGTGAAAATTGTGGAACGCACTTTTGTGTGCATGTGCGTGCGTCTGCTCAGAAAGGAGGTGGAACGGCGTGCTACCGCGTCCCATGAGCACTGCACCACTGGTTATGAGAAGTCACAACAGGACACAAGTGTTTCCAGAGTCCTCCGGCGGTGAGGCCTAGTGCCGAGCGGCGGCCTGGCAAACGCGGCTGCCGTTCTCTCTGCTACTGATTACATGCATATTAAATATCCAATTACAACCGCGGAGAGAGAAAAAAGAACACATCAAAAGCCTGCTACCGAGGGATTGGCTGCAACGCGTTAGCCGAACGCATTCGTATTTCAGCCCCACTGCCGGAGATGCTTACATAAGGCTGTCAAGATCAAAAACTAATTGTGGTTGTGATCACTCGTGCGCGCAGTCAATAACTCTTTCATTATCGGGGGGGGGGGGGGCTCTACAGGGCTACGCGCTGCAACAACGTACTAACGGGACGGACTAGAACAAAAAGAGCTCCGCTTGCAGAGCTTCACCTCAGTCACCAAGTCAGTGTTTTGGCCAACTTAGGCGTAGCTGATGATTATAACAGACAAAAAAAACTTGATAGACCATGCACTCCAGCACAGAGCAGCTTGGAAAGTTGGAGAGACGTTTTCCAAGAGAGAGAGAGAGAGAGAGTGAGAGGAACCTGGCAAGTCAGACAGCCTTGTATATATATTCCACTCAGATGCCAGCTTGGGCACCGAGCGACACACAATAAAGGCCTTTTTTTTTTTTTATCAGGGAGTTCCCTGTGTACAAACTCCTCCATGCTCTCTCCCCACGCTCGCCCGTCCCTTTTCCCCCCGGGTGTTATAAAACAGTGGCGTTGGTGTCACCACGACGGGGTCAGCCTGCCCTCCTCACACCGCTCTGGGGAGTGCCGCCCCTTGCCAGCGACCCCCGGCCCCCACAGCCGCAGCCCGTGGTGAGGCCGCAACGTTTTACGGGGACAGGGCAGAGCACGGCCATAAAGCCAGGGGGGGAAAGAGAAAAAAAACTCCTAATGGCACTTCAAAAGAGCAGAGACTCTGTTTTGAGAATAGGCCAGAGGGGGTGGAGGTTTCAAAGCTGCCATAACCAACATTGTTTATTCTAGAATGTCAGGTCAATGCTAGTGTTAAGCATACAAAAGCCCGGCGTGCCAGCGAGTGATCTCTTCGCACTCGGTGGAATAACGATAGACCAAAAGTCGGGGCAAAATACGTCGCTGCTAATGGTTTTATGGTTCAAATCGAATCGGGTGTAAGGCTAGGTGATTCATGAATGACACTATTCAAATTCAGATCGACCACAAAATATGTGATAGTCGTCAGATGTCTTAATCAGATACCTCGGCTAAAACCTCTTTGTACAATCAGCGCACACTCTGCAAGACCAAAAGGACCCCCCCCCCCCCTCCACCACTTCATCCCGGAGATCAGACGACCTCCACTTGTTCAAACCAATCAATTTTCTCCTCTCGCATTGTCAATCTGTGAATCTGACAAGGACCTGGAGGAACCCCAACAGCGGGTCCACCGCTCCACTCAGTTCAGCCATACGCACGGGTCTTTATTACAAAGGTCTTGGGTTCAAAGGAAACGCGATACGGTTCACGAGGTCCAATTTGGTTAGTCTTAAGTACTAAGTGCATACTCAAAATGGAACTGAACAAAGTTTTTGTCATGCGCCCTCGAGCCAAGACCTGCAATACAAGCCGCCGGACCCATCTTTGACTCGCCGAGGGAGCGATTGGACGACCGAGAGCCGCGCTAAAAACAGTAGTTGCTAAGCAGAACGCAGGGGTTTTCTTTTTCCATCCCGAGCATTATCCCCCTTTCTCTCCGCTTTTAAATAAAAAACACACAGAGAGAGAGAGAGAGAGAGAGAGAGAGAGAGAGAGACAGACAGACAGACAGACAGACAGACAGACAGACAGACAGACAGACAGACAGACAGACAGACAGACAGACAGACAGACAGACAGAGAGAGAGACAGAGAGAGACAGAGAGAGAGACAGAGAGAGAGATGGCCATAAAAACATAATGTATTAGTCTCGGGGAACAGCATGGTGGGATTCATTGCTTTGGGTCTGGAGTGCCCCATCAGTGGCACCACAACAACATGGGGTAAAAGGCAGCACCTCGCCAGCGACCCGACAAGCAGGCACCATGTGCTGCGCATTTAGTCTCCAATTAGGAGCAGAGAGCCGCTCCTGCCCCGCGGAGCCACGCTCGCTGCTAGGCGCGTTTGTTCTGCGGCTCGACCGCTGCCTGGGGAGCGCTGTTTAACGCGCCCACAGAGAGCCCACAGTAAGCATCACAGACAGGCAGGAGGAGGACCGGCGAAACATCCACATCACACCCATTAAAGAGGGAGGGGACGAAAAGAAGAAAGGAAAAAAAAAAAACAGAAAAAAGAGGGGATGATGAAGAGGAGTGTTTTTTACCACTGGATGGGCGCTGCTGGAAACTCTACCACAAGAGACGAGCTCCCCGAACAATCCCCTCTCCGCCCCTGGCCGCGCCGCGTGTTGGCCCGCGACAACAACAACAACAACACAAAGCAGCTTCTTCATGTGTGCTCTTTTCTCCTCGTCAGCCGGGGGGACAATTGAATTATTATTGCATCATTCAGAGATAAATTATTGTTTCTCTGCTGCCGAGCCTGGAGCCAAAGGCACGGAGACGCCCGAAGGCGGCGAGGAGAAACAAAACACACAGCCCTATCTTGACAGAGGGGCCAACCCCCCCCCCCTAGACAAATCCATTTATCGCTCCTAAAAGGACTGTGAATTTCACAGCAATCGTATCGTCGTCATCGCGGTGCCCCCTGCTTTTGGTACGGGAGAGCATCGGAGCTGTAGGGCTGGAAGGAGCGGTTGAAAGGCGCCTCTGACAAACCACACTGTGCTGCTAATGGGGGGGGGGGGGGGGGGGGGGACACACAGAACACAGGCGCTCAATGGAACACAGAACCAGTTAGTGGAATGTTTTGTGTGTAATAAAATAGGTCTTTGGCTAATCAGATCTAAGTTAAAACATCTCATAATCAGCATTGCTCGCTAAAAGGCCTGTCCATTAATCATAAGGCAGTGGTAAGGAGCAGCATGGGTGGTATTTTCTCTCCACACGCACGCGCACGCACACGCACGCACGCACACACACAGAGACAGAGAGAGACACACACATATGCTTGTTACCAAGGAAAAGTATGTGGAAAGTTTTTTTTTTGTTTTTATTCCTTCCCACATTAGGAATTCCATGCACAATTTCTGTTAAAAGTTTTGTTCCCATCAGATAGGCAGGACAATCCGATAGTTTGGTCAAAAAGCACCCCAAACAAACAAGCACCCATTCGAAAACAATAAACAATGTATTAAAGACATTAAAATTGCAGGGAACAATTTGCTGCAAATTAAGATTACAACGTGCTTTATGGCCTTGCGTGGCTCCGGTCCAGTCCAGACGGAGGCAGAGCTTACATAAAAACTGTGAACAATGGGCGCTGTTCTGACGACACTTTCACTGCCCGTAGCCACAGTTATTTACTACCATGCATCACAGCTCTCTGCTGCTTGCCTTCACCTATTTATAGGGGCATGGCTACTGCTTTGGTCCCTTTCAGAGGACACATTAACATTGTGTTCATGTTTCCTAGGTTGGTGGTGTGTGTGTATGTGGGGGTGGGGGTGGGGGTGGGGGTGGGGGTGGGGGGGGGGAGGGGTGGCTGACAGCAGGAGAACACGGCCCCTCAGTGGTTAGGGTGAGTTTTATTTCCCAGGGAAGATAAAGCACACAGTGATCATACTAGACTGGACTCCCTGGAGCACCAGCAGACCTGCCTGCACTCATGTTTTACACTGGCTCCTGCATGTCTCCGCATGGACACACACACACACACCTTATCCTAACCTTAACCCTCGCTACCAACCCTAATTCTAACTATCTAACCCTCATTATTCTATCCTAGTGAGGACATGCACGCACATAAATACATACACACGTACTGTATATATATATATATACACACACACACACACACACACACACACACACACACACACACACACACACACACACACACACACACACACACACACACACACACACACACACACACACACACACACACACACACACACACACACACACATATTCCTATATTGCACTACAATCCACTGACAACATTCATTCACCAGCCCCTTAACTTAACCCCTAAAATGGACGATGCTGAAGTGAGGATTAGTTCAAGTGTTCTCACGCCAAAGGATTTCGTTAATCGGTCCATCCTTGTTGAGACATTCGGTCCTCGTAAAGATAGAAGAACAAAAGCACACACACACGCATAAGGATTGCACGCGACTAGGCCCACCTTGCGAGCGGCACGCTAGGCAGAGCGAGGTTGAGGGTGGTCCTGGGGAGAGCTGTCAATGTCTGCCTTTAGGAAACCTAATCCTGCAGACACACCGTGAATGCTGTAATTAACTCGCCTGGGGCCATCCGAAGACAACAAAATTACACTACCTTCAACGGTAAACTGATATCTGCGAGGTAATGGGCAGACTGTGGTGTTTGTGTATCGTACTACACAGAAGAGATGGCCCTAAATGCCTGTGTTCCGCACAATGATATCCTTGTTGTGGTGCGATGAAAGCATTGGACTTGGCAATCGCTGTTATGTAAGAGAGAGAGAGAGAGAGATACTTTATTTTTTTGCATCTAATCATATGTATTCTTGCATATGATACGTTAAGACTATAATAGAGTCTATACTGCTTTGGCAACATTCGATTTGGGCAGTCATGCCAATAAAGCATATTTGAAATAGGAATTGGAGAGAGTGAGAGGCAGAGAGAGAGAGGAGGAGGGGGGGCGAGAGAATGAATGACAGAACGTAACAGGAAACCAGCTTTTCTTCCTCTTCTTCTCACTCTGGTGAGAAGGTGTCATCTGGCGGCTGCTTCACGTGCGTCGGGCGTGTATGAGGGCCAGATGAAGGCCCCCACCCCGTCCTCGTAAACACCGGCATCGTCAACAACATTCACACTCTCCGTACCGTGTGTCTGTAGCGTTGACTGACGCTCCAGGGGTACAGATAGTATCTTCATGCAGGCAAAGGGCCAGATAAGTGTGAACCCCTCCCCAGTTCAGCCAAAACAACCAGCAGCCACCGGAGCCCTATTATGTCTACGGAGAAACCTGTCAAACGTGCAACAATGCCACCTCTACGCGAGAGGTGAGAGAGGGAACGAGCAGGACAGTGAGAGAGAGGGAAGAATGAAAAGGGGAAAAAAAGGAAAAATAAATGTTGGAATGGGAAACAGTGAGACAGAGAGAGAGAGACAGAGAAGGGGGAGAACGAGCATAATGCATAATGGGAGACAGAACGGCACTGAGGGAGGTTCAGAGCACTCGACATGCTCGAATTCAAAACGCCAGAATCTCAGAGAGAGAGAGAGACCGCCAGAAGCAGAGAGAGAAAGAGAGAGAGAGCAGACAATTAGTGCCAACACCAACATGGGTAATGGCTCCGAAATGGAGTGTGAACGAGCCCTGGTGCTGCTCGGCCACTGGGGCTACATCAAGACAGACTTAGATGGCAACAAGAGAGGAGGAGGAAGTGAATCCCTGCTTCAGTCAACAGGCCTCCTTCACGAGCAGGCTGCCCCGTGGAAAGAGAGCTGTGACGGGGCAGGAAGGCTGCCGTCTCAGCGGCCACAGCCCCACGCCATGGAGGAATGGTATGGAAATAGTATGGAGGAAGGAACGACTGCTAGTAGACAATGAATCTGAAACTAAAGGGAAATCTGAAAGGGGCTGTGGGAGTGGCATCGTGTGTATATGTGTGTGTATATATATATATGTGTGTGTGTGTGTGTGTCTGTGTGTGTGTGTGTGTGTGTGTGTGTGTGTGTGTGTGTGTGTGTGTGTGTGTGTGTGTGTGTGTGTAAACTGAATCATCCAAGCAAAACATTCCAAAATATAGTTAAACTCGACTGCTTTAACAATGGTAATTACAATGGGCGAGATGTTAAGAGTGAGTGAGTGTGTGTGTGTGTGTGTGTGTGTGTGTGTGTGTGTGTGTGTGTGTGTGTGTGTGTGTGTGTGTGTGTGTGTGTGTGTGTGTGTGTGTGTGTGTGTGTGTGTGTGTGTGTGGTTGCTCATAGTGCATAGCTCAATAAAGTGTGTTCAGTCCGATGAGAGTTCCGAATTTCCGATAAGCTGCAACCCAATTATATTCGGACACAACTACAGTATTTGACAAACGAGTACATAGCTCACAGCTATGACTGACCAGTAACTGCGGACGCGAGAACAGGCCTTCTTCACACAGCAGGTATGACCAGGAGGCAGGTAAATGGTTCTAATAGAGATACAGCCTTAAGCAAACGTGTTTGTCTCAAAGTCTAACAATTAGCACATATCTGTTTATTATCAACTCTGTGGCCGTCGTATCAGGTTTGCCCAGTCAAGAGGCGGGCAATATCGGGTGGTTAAAGGTTGTGCTACTCATCAATGATGTTGTCGACGGGTAGAGTACATGCTGTGCTTTATATTATTATATTATTATACCCAGCTCTTCCCTTGTTAGGCCCAAAACAAATGTAAAGTGAACTGTAAAAAGCATTTAACATACCCACCATCAAACTGCTTTGCTTTGGGTGCACTGTGGAGTAGGTTTCAGCATTTATTTCAGAGCTTGTACAGACTAGAATGTGGTCCCATCACTTTACATGCGTTTTGTGGCTAACTAGCTAACGGAGCTTCAGGCATCCAGTGTAAAGAACAGCATGGATTGTGCTGAGAAAGGACTCATTAACAACATCACTGGTAAGTAGGAAACAGGGCGAGGGGTCCGACATTCTGAACGTACCCTTTAATGATCCTCCCCAGCTTTTGGCTGAGAACAACATGGTTCCATTGGTACAGCTGTATCCTGGTTTTAAATGGTTACTATTTACACCCCTTCCAGGCACACAGGTCTTATTCCATCCTGAAAACATCTGTGAGTGACTGACAAATGTAGCGGAGAGTGACATGACAATAGGTTTATCTAATGACACTAAACATTGAAGAAGCTATTCCAGACCGGCTCCGTGTCCTCATCGGCACTGCACCATGACGGCCTCTGAACAGAGGTAAACAGGGGTTAGCTAGTGTTTGCCGACAACTTTAGGACAAAACAAACACATCTAAATCATGCTGACGTCTAACAAGTCCCAGAACTAGTAATGATCTCTCAGTGTGAGGTCACCCGGAGATTCATAGGCATGAAATTAAATGTCCAGGTGGGGAAATAGGGAAATCTCCTGCTGCTGAAGGTGCAGAAGACCACAGGGGGAGACTGAAGGAGCACGACTGAACACGGATCAACTGGAACTTTTCACACCGGCACGAACACTCGATGGACGTGTTGGAAAGTAATTGCTTGACAGAACTCGATGCAATAACGCAGCATACATTTCAACAAGGACGCATATGTATCATAGATGTGAAGCAATGCAGGTTTTAAAGCATTCCCTCCACCGTAAGTCTACTCTACAAGATGTGACACACAGGACAAAAGGATATTCCACAGCATACGCTACCAAATGACCGGGAAATTGAATAGAAGTCCTGGTAACATCTATATGTGGCTAGCCAGCGATTCTTAGTTAAATATAGTAGCTAGCAAAAATCGCTAACCATTTTCAAAGAGGCTATGACAAAAGTCATGTACAAAAAGATTGTCAGGCACATTTCTATCCCGTTCATGTCCATGAATTGGATGAATTTTTGTGCTGGCTTAGCCAGCTCTCTCAGAGCTACATGGTTTGCTAGGTTGGGTGTTGTAGTTAACTTGACGTGAAGCTCATGCCTGTGGACGGCAACTAGGGGGAAGAGCAGCTCGCCATGAGTGAGTTACCAGATGAGTGAATTATTGACATTGCGGGTCATAGAAATGCTGCTTTGCATCGAGAAAGAAAATGTAAGCGTCCTGCTGACACTTTTTATACAAACCAAAAGCAATAGCAATCTATTAGGAACGCTGTCTGCGATTCCCCCTCCCAAGAGTAGGCCATAATTACAGCCAAGGTACCTGGACGTGCCGGTCTGACATATACTCTGTCCCGAGTCTGTGGGTTTGAAAGACTATTTGGAAGAAGGGGAGAGAGGAGCGTAGAAGAGGTCAAATATGGTGAGGAAGGTACTGTACCAAAGCAGTTGGTCCTGTGGGGTACAAACATCTTGCAGGCCGCGGCTATCTGCAGCTCAGCGCTCAGCAGGGATTTGATGATGAGGTCCTCCACCTGGCTCATCAACACTGGAACACAGTACACACAGGGAGGGCAGAGGAGGGGCTGTAGTCACACTCAAGTTACAGTGATAACTGATCATCTTTTATTGTTTGAGGGCAATGGTATCGGGATAATTCTCCCAGTACTTAAAAGGAACACACCAACATTATGGGAAATGCGCTTGCATCTTCTCCAGAGTTAGACAAGAAGATAGATACTCATTTCCTTTCAGTGCGTGCAGTAGAAAATGATCTGGCTGCAAGCTAGCCTAACTTAGAACAAATGAATGGAAGTAGATACAGACCAGCTAGCCTAACGGTTAACCTCTCCCGGAGTTTTGAACTAGGCTAGTGGTCTGTATCCGCTTCCATTCATTTGTGCTTAGCTAGGCTAGCTTGCAGCCGGATAGCTTTCTACTGACCACACAGAGAGGAAATTGGTATCTATCTTCTTGTCTGACTCTGGAGAATAAGGTACGCGTATTTCACATAATGATGGCGCGTTCTTTTCTAATCTGATTACCATGAGCCACGTGTACCATATAAAGATTATATCTAAACTATTTTGACCAATGAGCCAAAACTAATAGTCCCTGACTAATATAAGTCTACACTGTTCAGTAGAAGTAATGGTATTGAGTTATTCATTACTCAGAATCGGTAGAGAGGAAAAGTGGTATACATGCAACTTTATCTCTAACCTACAGTATTTTACAGATATGAATAAGGCTGTAACGCTTCTTTAAAGGTAGAATCTGTAATGTCGTCAAACAGCTACCCCTAGGAAAAAGATGACAACATGGTACTGCACTTTGTTTACAATGTTTGTTCTTGTCCGATGAGTGGGTTGGATTTCAGTGGGTATAGAGGAGGGGTTGCTACTGCTGGCCACACCTCAGGCTCTACCAAGATAGGTCTGGAGTAATGCACAGCATAATAAGTTACTAAACTCCAACCCTAGGCTCTTTTGCCTTGAGGTCGCTGTTTTGACGACATTACAGATTATACCTGTAAACCGAGTCATCATCATTTTCATCAACGTTGAGTGGGTATTTTTCTTTTTTATAACTTTCTTTATTGGACGTTTAAAAAAAATTAAAAGTACAGATAGTTATACAGATTATACATCTTCCTTCTTTTTTTCTCCCCCCCCCCCCATTTCCCGTTCCTATCCCATAGCCCCTCCTCCCCATCCCACCCACGGAGAGCGATAACAAACATACTAAAACATTAAAAAAAATATATATATGTGACAGACAAAAAGACAACAAACCTTTATTATTATAATAATAATAATAATTTAAAAAAGATAACTATGATACTAATATAACTGCGGTGAGAAGACAAAAACTTGAAAGAAATTAATTAAAATAGGGGGGAAACAGCGGGGGGGGGGTGGAGGCTCAATCATCACAGTCAGGCAGGATGTCAAGGATTCTATGTGCTTTAAAAGTAGTCTCCAGGTTTTCTCAAAGGTGTTAAGGGAACCATTAGGGCATTTGAGTAAGAATCTGAGTTTTTCAAGGTTTATGGATAATAGTAATTCCTTGAATGAATGAATGAATGAAAACTTTATTAACAGATTGCAGAATGGGTACAGTGCAGTACAGCTCAATACATACAATTGTTAAGGGGATGCAGACCAGAGAAAGACTTTCGACTTGTTTACACCAGGGTCCCCCATTTCCAATTCATCGTAACATATATGACATACAGATAGACAGTACTGCTACATCTATACATTTATGACATACCAGATTTGCAATTACAGTACTGTTTGTGATACAAAAAGAGTCCAGAAAGAAAAGAGTATATACATTAGGCGTAGAAACTGTACATTGGATTGGGTAGGTGGGGGTGGGACTGTACATTGGAGGTGGTTGGGGGGGGGGGGGGGTGGGTAGGAGTGTGGGGGGGGGGGGGGGGGGGGGTGGGTAGGAGTGTGGGGGGGGGGGGGGGGGGGGGTTGGGTAGGAGGGGTGGGGGGGGGGGGTAGGAGGGGTGGGTGGGGGACACTGTACAACTGTACAAACAACACTGTACATTGGTTTATTGACAAGACCATACTTGGTAATTTACTGTACATTGGCGGGGGTTGTGTTCGGACATTTACAGGGGCCAGTTTCGAGTTGCAGTCTCCCTTAGGTGTTTTTTGAGAGTGTTTTTGAAAGTGGGTAGTGATTCACATTCCTTTACAGCTTTGGGTAGGGCGTTCCACATTGATGTGGCATAATTGCGAAACGTGTTTAGTCCCTTGTTTGAGCCGAATCTGGGTTTAACATGATTTGTGGAGCTCCCTCTGGTGTTGTGATCGTGGTATTCACTGACCTTTGGGAAGTATTTAGTCATGTACATGGGTACCTTGGTCGTGTAGTGTATCTTGTAGACCAGGCCCATTGCAAGTTGCTGTACTCTGTCGTCTACTCTAAGCCATCCTAGGTTGTCAAAGTGGGCAGGGGTGAGGTGGGTTCTAGGAGTAAGGTCAAGCAGTAGTCTGACCAGTTTGTTTTGAGATGTTTGTAATTTTGTTTTTAGCGCCTTTGAGGTGCTTTGGTACCATGAGGTGCAAGCATAGTCGTAGTACCCTTGAATGAGTGCTCCTGCTAGAGTCTTCAGGGTATTCTTGTTTACCAGTGAGGAGATCCGGTACAAGAAACGAGTTCGTTGGTTGACTTTTTTTATTACATTGGATGCCATTTTGTCACAGGAAAGATTTGCCTCTAGGATGGAACCCAGGTAGGTAATATCTTCTTTCCTTGTGACAATATTGTCACCCACTGTAACTGAGAAGCCGTCGGTCTTGCTGAGTTTGTTATTTGAACCGAAGAGAATGGACTCTGTTTTGCCCATGTGTAATGATAGTTTGTTACCTTAACCCACCTATTGTGAGATGGAGGTTGGTTGTGTTTCCATTTAACTCATTGGCTGCCAGCTATTAGCCTTGGCCCTGTGGTAGCACTGCCACACTTAAAAGATAGGAGTGAGTCACCTTGTTTGTAGAGCTATAACTATATTCTATATTATAGCTATGGATACAATACTATGGCCCATTTGACATTGAGTATCTATTGTTCAATATGTGAAAAAGGAAAAAAAAATGTCATCCATACATTCCTGTTTTATACCGTGGTGAATATGAGTATGGTTTTAGATTGGTCTGGGGTAATTCCCGAAATGCTGAGGAATAGCCTTATGCGTGTATTATACTATAACCGTTGCCGTTTCTTGCCTGGACCCGCTATTATTCTCAAATCAAATCTATATCATAGGTATTATGTTTCATCATGAATGCATGAAAGGGGGGGAGGGGGTAATTTTTGTATGCTTTGATCGTCACTAACGGCATACGTTGTGGAGTAATGTTACACACACACATTCGGATTGATATGAAGACATGGTTGGATCAACGCAAGATTGATATCATATAGCCCTTACCTTGACTGTCTAGGATGTACCCCAAAAAGAATATTCCAATTATCTGATCGCGATTCCAAGTATTGATGTCCATCGTGTCGCCAACATAATCCACCATGCATCTATTACATGCGTCAGAGATGTTGGGGTAAATTCGAGAGAGTCTCAGGTTTGTATAGTGGACTTTGTGTATAATATTGCACTGTGTGAGGCCGTGTCTCGCACAAATGGAAGAAGAGTGAACAGAGTCGAAAGCCCAACCCCAATACTCATCAGACAGTTCTATTCCCAGCTCCCGCTCCCAAGAGTTCTTAGGGCCGGTTACTGGGGTATCCGTAGCGGAGTTAATCAGATCGTAGATGTGGGAGATTAGCTGTTTTTTCCCGGGTTGAGAACCATTAGTGAGTCTATAAGGGTTTCTGGAGGACGACTAGGGAATTTGGGGTTCTGGTTCTGTGTGAAGTGCCTAATTAGGAAGAAACGAAACAGGTGTGTCTGCAATATTGCAATAATGTCTGCAAGAGGGCAGGAATAAATAATTGTTAAAAATAGGGGAGAGGTCAGAGGCCCTATGGAGGCCGAGGCTTTTCCTGAGTTGAATCCAAATTTTAGTGGAGTCGACCACCACTGGGTTTGCAGAAAATCCAGTAACCGAGATAGGGAGTTGGGAGCACAGCAGGGAGCGAAGAGAATATCTAGAGGAGGAGAGTTCCATGTCGACCACACCGGGCATAAGTTGTGTCGTGCCCCTCATCCAATATAAAAGTTTGTGAATGTTACACAACCAATAGTAGTGCTGGAAATTAGACAGTGCCAGTCCACCGAGCTCTTTGGGGAGCTATAGTATTGATCTCCTGATCCGTGGGTTCTTATTGCCCCAGAGGAAGGAGCTTATTAATTGATTGAGTGTCTTAAAGAACGACTTCTTAATGAGGACTGGGATATGGGTGAAAAGATATAAAAACTTTGGTAGCACTACCATTTTGACTAAATTGACTCTGCCCACTAGTGACTAGTGACCTGTCCACCTGTTGAAGTCAAGTTTGCACTTTTCAAGGAGAGGTGAGAAGTTTTTTGAGAACATTGTTTGGATTGAATTGGTGATGTTAACCTCTAGATATCTAAATCCATCTGTACTTAACACTTTCAGTGCCAGCCATAACGTTGATTAATGTCCTTGAGTGCCATCATCCACTTCAATGATAGTGTTAAAAACGCATAATCTATGTTTTAAATTATGGCTATGTGTCTAATCTGCCCGTCGCTTATCAATGACTTGTTTGCAGTCAACATTGTCGAAACGGATTGTTTTTTTAATCGGTTCATATCCTTTTTATAGCATTTCGAAAAACTATCGTTTTCTCGAAAATTTTCGGAAAATAGAAAGATTCCCTCATAAACGGCATTTATTGCTTTTAAAGGTATGCTACGATTAGCCCTTTATGAAACATGTAACTGTTTTACCTGATGCTATTGCTGATCTGATTATGCTCCTTGCCACTGCACAAATGGCCTTCTGTATTTATATTTGAATTGTATGTTTTTTGTTTAATGCCCTGTTTTATGTTGAAACTTGTTGTGTGCCGTGTTGGTCAGGACTCCCTGGAAGAAGAGATCTTGTATCTCAATGGGACATTCCTGGATAAATAAAG
Source organism: Notolepis coatsorum (assembly GCF_963971535.1). Taxonomy (NCBI): domain Eukaryota; kingdom Metazoa; phylum Chordata; class Actinopteri; order Aulopiformes; family Paralepididae; genus Notolepis; species Notolepis coatsorum. Next base: position 36,157,208 of record NC_140167.1, read on the forward strand.
GATAAATAAAAATAAAAAAAATAAATTGGAATATTCTCGAATACACTAGACACGTTGTCATTTGTCGGCCTATTTATGAATCATTTTCAAATAAACGCTAGATTATCGATAGTATATGTGTACTTATGCACGCTATCGAAGCGAGCTGACTTCTCCTTACCTTACCTTACCTTCTCCTTACCTTAGATCAGATGTTCTCCAAAAAGATTATTCCAATTCCTGATCGCCATTCCAAATATCGATCGCGTTTATTAATTGATTATTGGCTGCTGTAAATATATATTCCAGGCTGCTTTCCATCTCGCGATCACTTCCATGTTTATCAGATCCCTCGCTAGCATAGTGGAGCGAGGAGGCTCCCTCTCCACAGATCCACCAGTATAATCGAATGGCCTGCAGTTACACAGGGATAGACGATAGGGGGCTGTATTTTCCCATCGGAGCTCCTAGAGGTGCTGCTGTACCAACGGGAGACTCGGTTGATGAAATATTAATTCAGATCGCTAATAAAAAATCAAACGACAATTCGTGTCGTCTGCACTTAACGGGGGGCATGAAAAGACGACATAACACGTCACTGGCACTCAAAGTGTTAAAGGGGAAGAAAGTCCGGGGTATTTTTTTGGCTGAAGTGTTGATTGGAAAGAGTTCGCTTTTGTGTTTAACTTATAGCCCAAGTAGGACCCAAACTTGTCCAGAATATTAAGAATTATAGGGGGAGAGGTGGCCGGGTTAGACATGTACAGAAGGAGGTTGTCTGCATATAAAGACAGTTTATGAGCTTTTCTGGCCCGTGCGATGCCTTCAAACCACTCTGCCTGTCTTAACCAGATGGCCAGTGGTTCGATGGCTAGGGAAAACATAAGGGGGGAAAGGGGGCAGCCCTGTCTGGTGCCCCAATGAAGGGGAAATGAGGCTGACTGAAGTCCGTTTGTATGGACCAAGGCAACTGGGTGTGTGTAAAGCAACTTAATCCAGGCAATAAAGTCAGGGCTGAAACCGAGTTTCAGCAGTATAAAGAAGAGGTACCCCAACTCCACTCTGTCAAAGGCCTTCTCTGTATCCAGGGAGACAATTACTTCTGGGGACTTAGAATTAGGGGAATTGAGAATATTAAGGAGCCTTCTAGTATTATGGAAGGAGTGTCTATCCAGCATGAGTCCTGTTTGGTCGATTGAAATTAAACTTGGTAAAACCTGTTGTAAACGTTGGGCTAGGATTTTCGATAGAATTTTTAAATCTACATTTAAAAGTTAAATGGGCCTATAGCTGTCACAGAGAAGGAGGATTGGAGCGATGGAGGTAGAGAATGACTTAAAAAATTCCATGGTGAACCCGACTGGGCCCAGTGTTTTACAACTCTGTGGAGACGTAATTGCTTCCAGTACCTCCGTGATCTTAATCGGACCCCCCAATGCCTTAGCCAGGTCTTTGTCTATATTGGGGAAGACAATCTCCTCTAGAGGGTTGTCACCGTCCCATGTGTCTGAAGAGCACTGTGAGGTGTACAGTTCTGAATAAAAGGCAAAGAACGTCTTGTTAATCTCTACAGGGTCTAAAATAACATCCCCAGTCGTGGATCGGATCTTGGGGATCAGTCTGGATAGGGATGTGCCACGTGCCTGGTGAACAAAATGGTGCTGCACTGTCCGGCAGGCTCTCTGTGTGCTCCGTCGAGACTGTGCTTAATTTTGTAAATTTTTATACTACAAGTTTTTGATGTACCAACTGCATTTAATGTGTATGACCGTCAGTCACTCATAGACATTGGATTAAGTAACACTTACCAACTGGATTGCTTTCTGGATCGGCTCGCCGAAGAACAACAATGGCCTGCTGAGATCTTGAGTAGAAACGACATCGGCCCACGCAAGAAGGGGGGGAGACGGCGAGGAAAGAGAGCCAAGACAGGCTGAGATCCAGGAGACACAAAACGCCATTTCCCAGAATATTGTTGGCCAATGTGCAATCAATCACTTTTTCATCCACCGCAAAGACCGTACAGAGGAAGATTCCGGCAAAACGAGGGGAGGTGGAATAGCCTTCATGTTGAACAACAATTGGTGTGATCCAGGCAACGTGAAGGAAATTTCAAACCACTGCTCCCCAAACCTGGAGTATATAGCCATCAAGTGTCGACCATTCTTTCTCCCGAGAGAATGAACGTCGGTCATTCTGATCGGAGTGTATATTCCACCACACGCAAACACAAGTGAAGCGCTTTCCAAGCTCCACAACGAGGTAAACATACTCCAAACAGCTAATGTTGATGCTGCTATTGTGGTTGCGGGTGATTTCAATAGCGCTAATCTTACATTTTTTTGCCAAATTTCTATCAGCATGTGACTTGTCCCACCAGAGGCGAGAATATATTAGACCATTGCTACTCGCAATTTAAGAACGGTACAAGACTCAGGCTGTTAGTGCATTCCTGTAGTAACGCGAGAGGTTAAGCGTTGGTCTGTGGAATCAGAGGGCACACTCCAAGCTGCACTTGAATGCACAGACTGGGACTTGTTCCGCGATAACACAGACAATATTAATGACTACACTGAAACAGTGGTGGACTTTGTTTGTACTCCGGTAGAAGAAACAATCCCCTCTACCACAATTAGAGTTTACCCAAACCAAAAGCCCTGGGTAGACGAATCCGTCCGTGAGGCTCTGAAAGCGGGCACCTCAGCCTATAACGCCGGGCTTGTGACAGGCAACATGAATGAACACAAGGCGGCGAGATACAACATAAGGAGGACAGTAATAGAGGCAAAGCGGAGCTACAGGGATAAAGTTGAACTTCAGTTTGAACAGGTTGATTCCAGAGGTATGTGGCAGGGCCTCAGAACGATGACAGATTACAAAGGCACCTCCCTCAAGCTGAACAGTGACATCTCCTTGGCAAATTATCTCAATACCTTCTATGCGAGGTTTGAGGCTGTGAATAACAACACCAGCCTACAAACCACTGCAATAGAGGGGGGGTCACTGCTGATGGAGACTCAGTGTTCAGGATAACAGAACATGAGGTGAGGAGGACCTTTAAGAAAGTGAATATCAGGAAGGCAGCAGGACCGGACGGTATACCCCGGCCGCGTCCTAAAGGTCTGTGTCGACCAATTGGCCCCGGTATTCACTGACATATTTAACCTGTCCTTAGAACAGGCTGTCATCCCCACCTGTCTGAAGAAGTCCACCATTATCCCTGTACCCAAAAAATCTACGCCCACTTGCCTCAACGACTACCGCCCTGTAGCTCTCACCTCCATAGCCATGAAGTGCTTTGAGAAGCTTGTAAAGGGCTACATCTGTTCCTCCCTCCCCATCAACCTGGACCCCCTTCAATTTGCATATCGCCCCAACAGGTCCACGGAGGACGCCATAGCCCATGTGCTGCACACAGCAGCATCACACCTGGACAAGAGGCAGGGGAACTATGTGAGAATGCTGTTCATCGGGCGGCTAAGTGGCGCAGTGGGCAAGGCGCTCGCCACTAACACAGGAGGTGCTGGGTTCGAGCCCAGCTCTCTGCGTTGCTTCCGGCTTGGCTGGTCGTTCATACTAACACAATTGGCAGTGTTAGGGGTGGGAAAGCCGGTGGGTGGGGATTGGACGTTGTGGACAGTGACTCCTACAGGTCGGTTGGTGCGCCTGTACAGCAGAATCAGGAAGTATCGGGGCAGCGTGAGCCTCCCACGCGTTACCCCTCACCACTGAGAGATCGCGCTGTGCAGGTGAAAAGATGCGACAGCTGCCTCCTCGTGTACCGGAGGGGACATGTGATGCAAGGCTTGGTCCTCACTGCAGCCGACCAGTGGGAGGCATAGTCTAGCAACGTTCAAGACAGGGGAGGGGAGAATTGAAGGGAGAATTGGCGAGGCGAAATTGGGATGGGAGAAAAATAGAAAAAGAAGGAGAAAAAGTGGATAAAAAAATAAAAGAATGCTGTTCATCGACTACAGCTCAGCATTCAATACCATAGTCCCCTCCAAACTCATAGCACTCTACGGACCTTTAAGGCCATGCTCAAAACCCACCTTTTCGCCGTAAACAATCCATGAGCAAATTTTTTGTATTGTTGTATGTGTGGTGTATTATGTCTGTCTGTTCTCTATCTGCTTGGTTGGACTGCATGTATTTTTTTCTGTTTTCGTATTATTCCTGTCTTTTTTGTTTCTCTTTCTCTCCCGGGATGCGCCCCGGGCCGATGTAACTATTGGTTGAGGGGCGCAATATAAATAAATGTATCATATCATATCATAGCCAAGCTCAGGGACCTGGGCTTGAACTATGACCTCTGTCAGTGGGTCTTGGACTTCCTGACGGGTAGACCCCAGGTGGTGAGAGCAGGCAACTGCACCTCCTCATCCATCACCTTCAACATAGGGGCCCGCCAGGGCTGTGTTCTGTCATCAAATTTGCTGACAACACAGTAGTGGTGGGCCTGATCTCTGCAAACGATGAGAGGGCCTACCTGGAAGAGGTAGAGAATCTGGCGCGGTGGTGTCAGGAGAACTGCCTCTCCCTGAACGTCAGCAAAACAAAAGAGATGATTGTGGACTTTAGGAGGTTGGGGTTCAGGGACTACAGCCCCCTCAGCATCGACGAGGCACCAGTTGAGAGAGTGAACAGTTTTAAGTACCTCGGAGTCCACATATCCGAGGACTTGACATGGACCACACACATTGACAGTGTAATCAAGAAGGCACGGCAACGCCTCTACTTCCTTAGGCGCCTAAGGAAGTTCAAAGTGAGTCAGAAGATCCTTAAGAACATCTATTCATGCACAATAGAGAGCAATATCACCTCCTGGTTTGGGAATAGCACTGCACAAGACCGTAGCAGACTACAGAGAGTGGCCTGTTCAGCCGAACGCACAATTGGAGGTGGGCTTCCCACTCTCCAAGACATTTACAACAAGCGTTGCATGGGTAAGGCTAAGAGAATAATCAAAGACTCTAGCCACCCAAACAACTGCCTCTTTGAACTGCTGCGGTCAGGCAAGCGATACCGGAGTCTCATGGCAAGCACAGAGAGACTCAGAAGGAGTTTCTATCCCCAGGCCATCAGGGTGCTCAACGACAACACTATGTAACAAACCATCAAATACACTCACAGCACACACATCCACACACACACACTCACTTTAAACTCACTGTAGCACCCACTTTACCCACTTTAGACACTTTAACACACTTTATATTTATTGGTAAAGAGATTTGCACTACAACTCATACCTCATTGCACCTTACCCTAAGTTGTACCTCATCCCATTTCTGCATTGTACTTTATATTGTATTGTAACTGAGTTACAAAAAAAATTCTACTCTGTATTGTATATTGTATATATGTATATTGAACACTTTTGTTTTGAACACTTTTGTTTACACTTGTTACATACTTTTTACTTGGTCTGAGATCACAATACTGTGGTACTCACAGGAATGTACATCTGACAGGTAGCGGTTGTCCAGAAGGAAGAAGTCAATACGAGAATATGAGTGGTGTACATGTGAGAAGACAAAAAAAAGCTTTGTTTGAATGTGGTTTAGCTCTCCAGGGGTCGAATAAACCTAAACTAGTTTTATATGTGTTGAGAACTTTAGCTGATTTGGATATGATGTGGGGGTTGGGCGACGACCTATCTAAGGTCAAGTCCTGTACCAGATTAAAGTCACCACGATAATTAAATAGTGGTCATCTACCTCGGGAAAGGAGGAGAAGAAGTTGGATATGAATTTATCATCGTCCCAGTTAGGTGCACCATAATCACACGCCATAATCACAGGTGTACCACATAGCCTACCTGAAATAATAGTCCCCTCCAAACTCATAGCACTAGCACTCTACGGACCTTTAAGGCCATGCTCAAAATCCACCTTTTCGCCATAAACAATCCATGAGCAAATTTTTTTTATTGTTGTATGTGTGGATGTTATGTCTGTCTGTTCTCTATCTGCTTGGTTGGACTGCATGTATTTTTTTCTGTTTTCGTATTATTCCTGTCTTTTTTGTTTCTCTTTCTCTCCCGGGATGCCAGTTAGGTGCATAGACACACTCCATAATCACAGGTGTACCACATAGCCTACCTGAAATAATCACAAATCGTCCGTTAGGGTCTTCAATAGAGTTTGACAACTCGAAGGGGATCTTTTTATTTATAAGGATGGCAGTGCCTCTTGCTCTAGCTGAGAATTTAGAATGGAATATATTCCCTATCCAGGGGCGCTTGATTTGGTGAACCTCTGCAAACCGAAGGTGAGTTTCTTGCAGAAAGAAAATATCACCCCTGAGTTGTTTTAGATGATTCATTACTTTATTAATTTTTACAGGCTGGTTGGCACCCTTCAGATTCCAAGAGATAAAGCGAAGGTTCCTACCCTGACCCATTATGTTGAGATTTTATGTAAGGAGCCGTGACACTCCAAGACCTGATGAGATTTCCGAGCCAATGGAAGAGGGAAGGGGGGGGGGGGGGGTAAAAAAAACAATACACACAAAAAAGAAACAAGCAATAACAATATACATACATCCGCCCTTGTCCATATCCCACCCCCCCAAATCCACCCGTACGAACCCACCCATGCGTCTACTTCCCCCCCTACAGACCCACCCACCTCCCCTTTATACTCCCAGCGGGATAGCTTTTCTACTTCTATAACTTCTCGTATCAGGAGGTCTCCTAATCTTCCCAGCATAATATCAAACAACACCTTTGTCCTATGTATCCCCCTCTCTTTAAATAAAAATAGAGGGAGAAAAAAGTTAAAATAAAAAATAGGAAATAATAAATAAAATAAAAATGTATAAAATAAAATAAATAAATAAAAAAGGAATTAAAGGGACTCTTGATTGTTGTGATGTGTGTAACACCCATCATTTTCTCCCAACTGAACCATATATGAGCGTATCTATCAACATCAACGTTGTAACATCACGTCTATCACATGGGTGGTTGAGTGGGTATTTGAAGTGAAAAGAGTCAGGGAGAAGGTAAGGAAGGATGAGAATGAGGCCTCAACTCACATGTGGTGTCCTTCCCCTCCTGCTTCAAATACCTCAGCATCGCACTCATGCTCCATTTGTTCCCATAATCCTCCACTTCGGGGTCATCGCAACTGAAAAGGAACAAAGAGATGAGATACTCTCAAATTTACCATATTCACACAGCAGCCATTTTGCTCTTATGTCATGCTCAGGTTGGGATTCCTTTCCACCCTGTTCCCACCTGAACCCCAACCTGAGAATGACATAGGAGTGGAAACAGGGTGGAAAGGATCCCAACCTGAGCATGACATAAGAGCAAAATGGCTGCTGTGTGAATATGGTCTATGGGTCTCATTCTCCAACGGACTTGCGACAAGAAATTTGCTCTCAGGGCCATTTGAGACATCTTAGGGCCGGTTGTGGGATTCCCCAACCGTCCTATAAACTTGGATTCGGCCGTGCCTGAGTGCAGGATTTACTGAGGAGCACACTTAACTTGACAGACTTGTGTGCTCCGTGTTCTTAATGGCTTTATTTGGGAGGAATCATAGTGATTCCTTCATGTCAACCCTACAGGCCTCCTTGGAATTAATTAATTAATCATAATTATCATAGATATATGACAATATTTGTACGATAAGAAATTACGCATTTGATGTCGGAAAAATAAATAATATGGATTAATCTGATCACAGGGCAGCTGGATTAACCATGCCAGCTATTTTGGACAAATGTATAATTACTTAATTACTCAGATATTCAAACACAATTATGCAATTATTGTGAAATGATTGAAAGTAATAATAATTATTAAATGCCTTCTGTGGCATTTGTATTTCTTATTTGTTAGATATGTTTTATTGATTAATTATACATTTGAAAGAATGCAGGTTATAGCCAACATGCAATATATCCCATTGATTGGTACAATGGGACAGACATTTGTTTTATATAGCTATAACCTGCATTCTTTCAAATATATCATTAATCAATAAAACAGATATTGGAATACACTATGTAGCCTACGTGTCTAATTAATGAACAGTAGGCTTATATTATTCTAATTACTTGTTTAATTAGGATTTTGAAGATAATATATATGCTCTGCCCTATACGTACAGTAAGTACAGTACACATTAAAGGGGACATGCATTGCTATTCCTAGCACTATTTGGGCAACTTTACACAATTCCTGTGAGTCTATTGAAGACATCTGTAAGGTTTTTTCAAAAAAATGCATTGTTTTATATTTCTAATCAAGTACTCAAAACCATAATTTTTCAGCCTCAAGATTTCAGGCTGTTATGGCCTGGCTCCGCCCATAAGCACTTTGAGTGACAGTCAGTCCACACAGTCTGCGACTGGTAGACAGAGAGAGAGAGAGAGAGAGAGGGGGTGGGAGAGAGAGAGAGAGTTAGAGAGTTAGAGAGAGAGAGAGAGAGAAAGGGGGGGTGGGAGAGAGAGAGAGTTAGAGAGAGAGAGAGAGAGAGAGAGAGAGAGAGAGAGAGAGAGAGAGAGAGAGAGAGAGAGAGAGAGAGAGAGAGAAAAGACAGGCCGTTATTGATAAGGCCCCCTCTCTCCCTCCCTCTTTCTTTTTTTCTTTCTTTCACTCTCCCTCGCGGCAGCTTGTGCTCCCGAATGGGGGGGGGGGGGGGACGGACCTGCCGCGCAGCACACCACCCCGAACGGGAGAGGGAGAGAGTGAAAGGAAGAGCTCCCCCATTCGGGAGCACAAGCTGCCGCGAGGGAGAGTGAAAGAAAGAAAAAAAGAAAGAGGGAGGGAGGGAGAGAGGGGGCCTTATCAATAACGGCCTGTCTTTCTCTCTCTCTCTCTCTCTCCCTCCCTCTCCCTCCCTCTCTCTCTCTCCCTCTCTCTCTATCTCTCTCTCTCTCTCTCTCCCTCCAGAGTGCATGCAGTATGAGGAAGTGGTTTCCACTCGCTGTGTAGTCAGTCTAGGTAGATTGTAGGCGGGCATTAGCTACAACCACAGAGCCAATCACATCACTGTCCGCTACCCAGAGCCTGAGTGACGTCACTCAGGCCTTCAAATCAGGATGGCCTAATTTACTGGAGCAGGAAATGATCTGAGCTGAATCAGAGCAATCCGCCAATATGGTATTTAGACACAAAAACACATTGATACTAACTCCTATTACTATAATACAATGCTAGAGACTGAAAAATGACATTTATAATGCATATCACCTTTAAGGCCGCCAGAGTCGGGCAGTGGACTGGTGGACTGTACTACTATAGGCAGCGCAGTATCTGTGATTTCCTAATAAAACAAGTCATTAGAATAATATAAGCCTACTGCGTTCATTCATTACGCACGTAGACTATATAGTACTGCGAGCATGTGTGTGTGTGGGTGTGTGTGTGTGTTTGCGCTCACGCTGCGGCCACGAGCTGTAGTAGCCTGTATATATGATGACAATACATTAATCTAATCTCATTTTGATCGATCGCAAAGCGCTTCCGCCACCATTTTTACACGGCTGCATCACTTCAGTTGCATTTAATGAGCTGGACAGGTGTGTCTAAACTATCGACTTTTTGCGATTTCATTTGCACACTGCCCTATTGGCTGCCTTATAAGGAGCTTCGGAGGCGTGGTTTGTATGCAAATGACTTAGACAGGGACGCCTGTTCATGTTTCTGAATGGTGACATTCCTCATCGCCCGCATCCCAGCTGTGTTCGTTTGAGCCACTTAAGACAGCTTCCCCACGCGTTGGGGAATCAGAGTGATCTTGTCGTCGGTTCTATCTTAGTCGGTCCCAAGATGGTTGCCCTAAGAGAAGTCTTTGGAAAATGTTGGAGAATAATGGATTATAATAATTATATGCAGGTATATGACCGTCATCGTGACATCATCCCAGTTACCTGACATAGTCGCTGCTCTTTTTGTTGACGCTGTAGTTGGTCAGGTGCATGAACTGGTTCTTGATATTCTTGGCAGCCCGGTCGTATTTCACTGTAGCAAACCTGCGAGGCAGACGTTGCTTATTTGAAAGCGATAAAAGACAAATTACCCTGAGAGATTTGTTATATATCTGCTATAACACACACATGATTCAACACACCAGCTGGCACTTAAATAAGCAGACGCTTAAATAAACACTTAATAGGGACACTTTGACTGAAGGTGAGCTCCTCGGGTCTGTACTCGAGAGGAGTGGACGCCACATGTGCAATAATGAGAATTCCTTGGCACGCAGCGAGTACCTGAATACCGTAAAACCCAACAGAACGCCAAGAGATAAAAGTGGGTTTTTGGAATTTGGCATAAGATTTATGAGCTACGGTTTATAATCAAGCGCAGCGAAGTAGCAGGACAGTGTCACTGCATTGTACTTATCTGCTGTAGTGATGATGAGACAGTTTTTATCCATCATTTACCCTTATCCTGGTACACCCCTGTCTGACTGCCATGACACTAATGAACTGCTCTGGCTCCCGGTCAAATCAATAGTGTCTATGGTTACGCTAAGTGATCGCAAGCCATCTTCGTAACAATGTCGACGCCAAACCGCATTTGATTAGCTCATTATCTTTGGACAATGGAGAGCTTTGTTTGAAAAACTACCACCACTACAGTATCATCAGTGGGCACACTGGAGAGTTGAGGCTGCCCTCTACTGGTCACTACAGAAGAAGTACCAGTGATTATACTTTCCCACCCCCTTGCGTGACTGTAGTGTCCCTGACTGAAAGAAATCTCTGTCAACTAACAGGCATGATAGGATATTGATTGTACTTCTCCAAATCAATGGGATTGTGCAGATAATGACCTCTTTAACAAACAATGCATATGTGAATATTATTGTCATGTACTGATCATTTTCCAGGATAGGTCTCATTCGCCGTGAATGAAATGGGGGGGGGGTGGTCAGCAAATAGGAGGCAGAGCCGTACAGGACAGATCTCACAAAATGACCAGGTGGTATCCATAACCAAACCATACCAGATCCAAAACACATGTATAAAGTCTTATATGAATGAGCCTTGAGTAGTAAGTGTAGAGCGAACAGTCGTATTTTACACACTACAGAGAGCTGGTGCAGACAGAGCTTACCTAGCCAGGCCCTCCTCATACAAGTAGATGAGGAGAGGATCATATGATGTCACCAGCACATACAACCGCACATCAAACTTAAAGTCTGTAGGGAGAATAAGACAGCAACATATAGTGTCAGGATCAAAGAGATCCCTTTCAAAACACTCTTAAATTATCCTGAACTAAAAGAAATATATAAAAAAAAAGACAAGACCAAGTAAAGCAACAAAGTGACGTTAAACAGTAAAAGCTGGAAGGCAAGAACTCACCATCTATCAGTAGTGGGTTGCTAATGTAGCGGGAAACCAAGATGTTTTCATCCATTGAAATCTGGCTTGGCTGTAAAGACGACAACAAACCAATTAAAACACATTTTCAAATAACAATAACAGCTCGGTAACTCATCGCAAACTAAAACGTCAAGAGCATTGACAATTACATTAACGAGAGTCGCTGGTGTGATACTGTTGCGGTTGCCGACCTTGTAAATACAATGTATAATCGGATCAGGGACTGTTTGGGGATCTGCAGTGGCCACAGTGGTCCAGCCCTCGAGAGCAGTGGTGGGAAAGCTGGGTCATTTATGAGGTTAAATGTGTTGCAGGTGGTGAAGCTGAGCAGAGATGGGAGGGAGGGGGGGGGGGGGGGGGCAACTAACCTCAGGACTGGCAACAGTTCAGAGGGGGGGAAATTAACGTCCTTCTTCTCCAAATATCACCCTGACATTCTTTCCACTGTTTCATAAAAATGCCTCAGATGAAAAAAAATGTGTATAAGTTGTCCAAGAGAGCGAACCTCCTCCAAGAGGCAGCGCCTTGAAGTGTTTGATTTATTCAGCGATGCTTATTAATGTCTATGACACACTGTTTCATATCTATTTCAAAGAGAGAGCTCGATCACTGCCCCCCCCCCACACACACACACACACACACACACACACACACACACACACACACACACACACACACACACACACACACACACACACACACACACACACACACACACACACACACACACACACACACACACACGCACACGCACACGCACACGCACAAATAACGTCAGGATGACCAGCGGTGTCGTGTTACACAGCATTTCTTGGGGTGGAGTTGGAGGAGAAGGCTTATCTGTATAAACACGCGTTAGCAGTGTGTTAGTCAGGTTGGTATGAGACTGACTTTTCCACCAAACTGACACAGTGCATCCAGAATACCATCGGCCAATGTCCTTTCTTAGCACCAAAAGTATTTTTTAGGAATTGGGATTAAAAGCATTTATTTTATTGAACCCAGGTTGGCTACCTGGCGAAGTGGCCAGAACAACTGTTGGATTTAACAGCCACAACAAAAAAGCATCAATATTTTTATCTGTGCTAATTTCTAAGGCTGAGACGATATGCCATTTGGAAGAATTGATAAATCACACACACACTCTTCTTTTCCACTTAACATGCAATGGCCCACATGTGGGCCCTCTTGAGGACGATTTTCCCACTGGCACTTTGGCGACCTCTAGCGGCTCGGGTGTGCATATTTTTTAATACAATCAAATTAAAACCATATTTGTTGATTGTCGATAGCCGTTTCAGGTGACAAATCCGTTTAGCGGTTCTCGAGTTACATGCCGATATGTGAGGCGTGCGCCGAAGTACACAGTGTTGTACAAATACAACACCGACTCAATCATTTGGCGATCTCGAAAATTATTGGACAGGGTTATAGCCAATGAGTGTGGCTTTCCAATGATACCCCACCTGGGGATGTACGAATCAGGGATCTAGGTGAAAAGTCACAAGCGAAAACAGGACGAGAAAAACCGCAGAATTAATTGAAATCTATGAGAAAAAGGAAACCAGGAACGCTACACAGTTTACCAAAATCGCTCCTAATCACTCATTTCTTAACGGATTTTTATGAAATTTGGACATGTACTACACAAGACTTGAATTACATTGGACCCAGGGTGTCGTTTCAGCCATACCAATTTCTGGGGAATTACTACTTCTGGACTACTAACTACTAGAGAAGAACGCGAGTAACAAGTTCAGACCTATGTTACTCTATTTCATTAGCACTAAGAGTTAATTTTCTTTATTGTATCAGAGACTTCAGAATGTCATCTTTCAAAAGAGACCAGGTTCATGCATGTGCTACAAGTATAAAGTATAGTGTTTTGGTTTGCAAAAAAAGTATGCAGTCCTCAAAAACGAAAACTAAAATGGCCAATTTTGGGGGCGCCTGTTAAAGAAAAAAGTTTAAAAAAAATATATAAATTTTCTTTTTTACACACATGCAAAAAAATCGATAAGTGACACCACTTATCGATTTCACGCAGTTATCGATAAATCGATAAGTGGTCTCAGCCTTACTCATTTCAAGTCATACCCGACTGGTATGTGTGACAGAACAGTATTTCCTACAACATATCCCTTACACTGCTGACCAGGTAGATCCCTCGTCCTCTCGAAGATGCTACTGGCTTGATAATCCAAGGGCCTTTATCCTTGGTGAAGGTACCTGGGGATAGAGGCGGGGGAGGAGCGTGGACGACATGGAAGCACTGTGAGAAAGACAGCTGGAGCACTGCAATAGTTTAAAAATTTAAAAGGTGAATAAACATGTCATAAAAAGTCATTCAAAGTCAAAAGGGGGTCTGCTGAAGGAGGAGCTTACTGCAGAATTCCTGGTACTCCGAGGGAAGCACAAAGGTCTGAGGAACGATGTGGAAGTTTTTAAAGCCGTGAGCCTTCTGCATCCGTTGAATGTTTTTATACAGACGGTCTTTACGCGTCAGCTCATACGACCTGGAAACGAAAAGGGGCCAGTGACCTTTAAGCTCAAAATGCTTTGAGTTCTCCACACACAGAGAGAGAGAGAGAGAGAGAGAGAGAGAGAGAGAGAGAGAGAGAGAGAGAGAGAGAGAGAGAGAGAGAGAGAGAGAGAGAGAGAGAGAGAGAGAGAGAGAGAGAGAGAGAGAGAGAGAGAGAGAGAGAGAGAGAGAAGAGGCCTTGTACAAACACAATGGCAATAAGACTCCTTCTGCATGACAATATGATTCATTTCATGTTTAAAAGGAGGCACCGGTCCAAACTAAATGTACTTTGCAGTGGAAGCCAACAAACACATTGTCTGATCTGAAGGGCTTAAAAAAGGCTCAGTACTAGTGTGAATTTTAACATTGGAAAAGGTGGCGGGACGTTCTCCCTCCACTCATAACTCGAGTACAGTACACAGACACGGTCGCACCTGGGAAAGTGGTTGACCTTCTGGAAGTCCTGAAGGCTGCGGAGGAGGTAAGGCTTGAGGTGAGACCCCGTCCACATGAGATTGAAGTCATCGCTGTTTGGATGGACCTGAAACACAGACCCATTTTGTTACAGGTTAAAAAGGGGCACTTCATTGAAAAACAAAGCCGATTTGGGCGGCTGGGTGGCGTAGCGGAGATTGCGCTTGTCACCAATGCAAGAGACTCTGGTCTCGAATCCCCGTGTCAGCATTGCCTGCGGCTTGGGCCAGTCGTCATACTATCTCAATTGACAGAGGTAGCGGGTGGAAGTCGATGGGTGGTGGGGATTGGACGTTGTGGACAGCGACTCCTACAGGTCGGTTGGGTGACGCCTGCACAGCAGAGACAGGAAGTATCGGGGGCAGCGTGAGCCTCCCACGCGTTACTCCTCGCCACTGAGAATCCGCGCTGTCTGGTGAAAAGATGCGACAGGCTGCCTCCTCATATACCGGAGGGGACACGTGATGCAAGGCTTCTATCCTCACTACAGCCGACCAGTAGGAGGCATAATCTAGCAACGTTCAAGACAGGGGAGGGGAGAATTGGCAATACGAAATTGGGATGGGAGAAAAATAGAAAATAAGGAGAAAAAGTGGATAAATTTTTTTATTTTAAAAGCCTATTTATTATGCACATAATCTCACACATATTCCTCTCTGGGGGGGCTTGCTATTTTTCATTTTGTTTTTCATCTACATAATTTCATTGAGCTATAGGCCTAATTAACACAACGCAAGGATTCAGTGTCTTCTGATGACATCACTGGAAGACAGAACGCACAAGTGAGATTTTGTACAAAATAAATCAGCATTGTTTCTTTTGGTGAAGTGCCCCTTTATGCTTGGGTCAAATCAGTTTGATTCACTGCACACACTGGACCAATAATAAATGGCAAAGGATTGTTCAGAAACCCAAAAGAAAATTATGTAACAGCAAAGTAGGGCCACTGATGTTAATACTATATGAACTCTGCACAGTTTCCAGTCACCAGCACCGGTATTATATTCTGACGTCCATCTCATGTGACAGCTCGGTTAGAGCGGATCTGAGAAGCAGATCAGATACTCTGCCGCTAATCTGGTGAAATATGGCCTGCTCTCCTCAAATCATCTTAAAGGCAAAGCCAACTCACCAGCTATTTTCATTGACACCATATTACTTTATCTGTTTTGGTTTTGTTTTTTATTCCAACGATTGGTGAGGGGGGCAGATCTGGCGCGGACCCTCCGCTAACTACTAGGAGAAAGCCAGATGTTTGTAATAGAGGGTTATTAAACGTTGGCTCTGGCGATGCAGTGGCAGACACTAGTCTGCCTTTGATGATGGGTTAGCGGGAGTCGAGAAGCATCGAGGAGAAATAAAGGGGGAATTAATGGTAACTGCTTGGAAGGAGTGATAATGGGGAGTGTGCTCTCTTGTGAAACGGGATTAATGCTATCGAGAGCCAATAAAAAAAATAAAATAAAATTTAACAAGTGCATTCCCAAGCTTTGACATAGGCAGTGTCAGACTTAAATAACAGTCTACCATCCCCAAACCTACACGACAGAGAGCAACATAAACTTCACGATGATATGCTGTCGAACTAGAACGAGACATTTTGGGGGACAACTTTGCCAGGAGAATACAAAACGATTTCTTACATTAAATGCGTATTGCTTTAAAACTGCATTTACCTCATGGAATCCATGGTTGGTCAACAGACCTCGTATCAGCCGGCTCTCCGTGCGTACAATCTTAAAGGCCAGGTTGTATCGCTCTACACAGCACATGGAAAACACAACTATTATTTTATATAATGACATGTTTCACCTGTAAAAATGTATTTGTAGTATTTAACGAGTGGTAGGCTACAAAATGTAATTAAGTTATTATAACAAGCTTTTCCCCATAGTAGTTACTGTACCTCCAACAAGGCGGATGTTTCCATCCTTACAGACAATGACTTCAGGGCAGAACAGCAGAACTGGGATCTTCCTACTGAGGCCACTCCACCCGATGCAACAATGCTCCCTGGGGGGGGGACACAGAATAAGATGAACCAACGTATAAAACATTATTGAGAGGTAGAGATTCTAGACGTTTCTTCAAATTCAAATTTGTTTAAATTCATAAAACCCGGATAGCTTGGAGAAATTAAGCCCGTTTGTGTAGATGAGTAATTTATCAACGCTGTCAAAAACACACTCTTGAGTCACATTTCACTGTGTGTAATCTTTGTTTACAGTCCTGGAGGATGATGCTAGCTAGCCTATACAGGGAGCTTACCTAACAGTGGTGGAATGCATCCTGACATGGTGTTTACTCCAGCCGAGCAGATAGAGGCAGAACCACACACAGTTTCAGAGGCGCTGGACAATAACAAACCCAGCTACTGTACTAACAAACACCCAGGTTAACACTGCAGTGAGAAGATCTGATAGTACCAAAAACAGCCTGTATATCCAGGACTAAGGAAGAGATGAGATAGCATGGTGATGGAGAAGAACTCTATCAGACGTGACCATTCTTGATAAGGTTGGGAGAGGCAGGGGGAGGCATTGCAAACAATAGTTGCTCCTGGCTCAAGTATCCAGGCAAGGTGGCAACTCCAATATCTAGGTTACACACCATTGAACAAAGTATTTCAACAGCACTTTATCACAAAGCAGACCAAAAGGGCTCAGGGTTTGCTGAAATCAAGTCTATGGGCGATGTTGTGTTAAGGCTAATTTAAGCAAGGATCAGGGTGCATGACACTTTTGATAACCTTTGCTCAACAGATGTTGTGCATTTTTTACAGAAAAGGTGCACTTCTTCATACTTTTATGTCGCAGACACTTAGGGCTGGGTATTTCTGATACCGATACCTGGGATTCAATACCAAAACGATCATTTTTTTCCCCTCTCCAATACCTTACTTTGCTGAGTTATGTGCGTCACGTCACATGCACTCTCATTTACAAGGAGAAAAATCTAGATTATTTTGCTGAACCATGGTGACTATTTGGTGCCACAGTAAAGAAATATTGCCACAGTAAGGAACTTTCTATTTGGAGACAGACAAACCTAACACGGCATGCCAGCAGGATCAGTCAGCTAAGAACCTGACTGATGCCAAAACAGACATTCTAAATGCAGACAGACAACTTTACAAGCTGCAGTATGGACTGTGAGCAGTGTTGGGTAGATATTCAGGCGACCCTGCAGCATCTGAAAGTAGTTTTTCATCAGGTATTTTAAGGTGCTCAAGAATTAAATGAGAATGAATGAATGAATGAAAACTTTATTTAACAGATTGCAGAATGGGTACAATACAGTACGGCTCAATACATACAATTGTTAAGGGGATGCAGACCTGAGAAAGACGTTTGTCTTGTTTCCATCAGGGTCCCCCATTTTCAATTCATATAGACATTTATGACATACACAACATACATGACATTTATGGCATAGGGACATATAGGTATTTAGTACTGATACATTTGTGACATAACGGTATTCAAATATACAGTACTGTTACCCCTAGATCCTGACAGAGTATATACATATGATGGGGAGGGGACTGTACATTAGGAGGGGGTGGGAGGGAAATATACATACGGCGGGGAGGGAATATATACATGCGGTGGTGAGGAGACTGTCTATTAGGAGGTGGTGGGGGTTTTGGGCATTTACGGTGGCCAGTTTCGAATTGCAGCCTCCCGTAGGTGCTCTTTAAGAGCGGTTTTGAATGTGGGCAGGGATTCACATTCCTTTACAGCTTTGGGTAGGGCGTTCCACATTGTTGTGGCATAATTGCGAAACGTGTTTAGTCCCTTGTTTGAGCCGAATCTGGGTTTAACATGATTTGTTGAGCTTCCTCTGGTGTAGTGGTTGTGGTATTCACTGACCTTTGGGAAGTATTTTGACATGTACATGGGCACCCCGGTCGTATAGTGTATCTTGTAGACCAGGCCCATTGCAAGTTGCTGTACTCTGTCGTCTACTCTAAGCCATCCTAGGTTGGCAAAGTGGGCAGGGGTGAGGTGGGTTCTGGGGTTCAGGTCAAGTAGTAGTCTGACCAGTTTGTTTTGTGATGTTTGTAATTTTGTTTTAAGCGCCTTTGAGGTGCTTTGGTACCATGAGGTGCAAGCATAGTCATAGTACCCTTGAATGAGTGCTCCTGCCAGAGTCTTCAGGGTATTCTTGTTTACCAGAGAGGAGATCCGGTACAAGAATCTAGCGTATCGTTCCTCCCCAACCCCCCCCCCCCCCCACCAACCAACCTCCTCCAATGTACAGTTTCTACGTCAAATGTATACTCTCTTTTCTAGACTATTTTTGTACCACAAACAGTACTGTATTTGCAAATCTGGTATGTCATATATGTATAGATGTAGCAGTACTGTCTATCTGTATGTTGTGTATGTCACATATGTTATGATGAATTGAAAATGGGGGACCCTGATGTAAACAAGACGAAAGTCTTTCTCTGGTCTGCATCCCCTTAACAATTGTTTGTATTGAGCTGTACTGTACCCATTCTGCAATCTGTTAATAAAGTTTTCAATCAATCATTCAAGCCTTCTCATCCCTCCTTCTTGCACCTGACTGGAGTCTGGACTATGCCTATGGCTATATTCAACGAGGAGACGAGAAATATGCCCTATTCCAAACTTTAATCAGCATTAAAGTGCCACTTACTCCTGCTCGTCCTCTGAGAGCTCTGAATCCTCCTTATCCTGGATCACAGCAGGCATTTCCACCACAGTGAAGGGGGAGTGTTGCCTGGTGAAATCTTCCTGGGATCAGGTGCCTGCGCTTATAATGCCATCATCCCAAACAACCTCCAAAGTCAGCTGGGAAAATATCAATCAAAATAAACACCAGTCACAAGTTCGCTAACGCCAATGTTAGTCTAGTCATTCATTGGGCATAAAGTTACAATAACGTTGCTGTAAGCAATAACTAATTGACTAGTGCTTACAAATAGGGTGTAACGTTGACTTAGCTGAAAATATATGTTGCTAACGTTAGCTAACTTGTTATGTCAGAAACTCATTTCTACGACTCGCAACGTAACATTATCCTACGTAACATTAACGCCTGGTTGGCATTAATGTAAAACTGCCACAATCAGCCAAGCCAGGTAGCTACAGTGGGGTCAACGTCGCTAGCGCCAGTTAGCTAATTGAGCTATTTAGACGTTATCGTTAGCTGCCTACAACTTACAAGCTAGCCAGGTGATGGCTGAATTTAGCAAATATGTTCCCCTCTTTGCTATAACACATACCTAAGCACGCCAACATAAACGTTACTCTGTTTGTTAAGCCCGGCGCATGTTAGCAGCACCGAGGCTAACCTAGCTGCTTGACCATACCGTCATGATTAACCTTCCTGCCTGGTAACTACAACAACTGAGTAGCAACTGGGGAGCGCATGCGCAGTGCGCACACGCTCGGACATTTGTGTTGACTTGAATTGAGTGAGCTAAATCGAACGCACCCACCAGCGCCATGCACCCATGCTGTTCAGCCTACACGTGATCAGATGAGAATGTTTTCATTGGCTGAACACGAAATAAGGCGGAACCTGCCGTCTCGAACGGCCCAATCATATTAATGGGGCGATACGATGAAGCCATCCTACGAGCTTGCTTATTGGTTACAACCAATGTCCAACAGTGAGATCGGATGGTCTTCACAACACAACACAACATAACACAACGTTTTGCCTACTATTGCCTTTGCCTATATTGTTGTAAGGCTATTTTTATCTTCACTATTCCCATTTTACAGGAATATGATCTAGTTTGCGACGCATACTCAGGTAAGTGTATGCAACACCATGCTGGCACAGTGTCCTCCATCGTGTCAAAACCAGTCGTCCTTCCACGAAAACAGGTGCACTGAGAGACGTCACATTAGCCAACTAGCTTTGCGTAAAAGCTAATTGTCTTGTTGAATGGTAACTCAGGCAGTCTACACCTGAGACACGACGTGATGTGTCTGGAAATAGGTCGATCCAGCAAGCTCCTGCACCGTCATTTGCCTTGAACAATGGTTAAGATTGTAGCTAACGTTAACGTTCACACTTCTGCTCCTCCTTTCGACAGGTGCATCTAAGTGACCGAATGAAATGAGTCGATTTCTGAATGTCCTGCGGAGTTGGCTAGTGATGGTGTCTGTTATTGCCATGGGGAACACTATCCAGAGTTTCAGGGACCACAGGTTCCTATCAGAGAAACTCTACACCGGAACACCCGAGTTTGGTGAGTTTGACTTCTCCTCCTAAAACCTATGATATGAACTCACAGTGACAAAAAGGGGAACACTTGATAAATACTTAGTTGAATGTAAATTGTCACCTGCTCAATCATTTATCTTCGTGAATAATAATCTGTTTAAGTGGTAGCCTACCTAAGCAGTAGTTGTGGGTGTCATCATGCCTGTCCTAATTTAAATTTTTCTATTTAATTCTCTCTCCTCAGTAAATGGTCTCCAAGCACGAACGTTTGGTATCTGGACATTACTGTCATCCGTTATACGCTGTGCCTGTGCCATTGACTTCCAGAACAGAACGTGAGAATGGAGCATAGAGCACCACTTCTTGTTACCTTGTTATATGCAAAATTACAAACACTCTTCCATTACTCCCTTTGTTCTGGTTCTTGCAGGCTGTACCACATCACCTTATGGACATTTGTGCTAGCCTTGGGACACTTCGTGTCAGAAGCCTTCATCTACAAAACTGCACCGTTGACTATAGGTGTTATGGCACCTCTCCTTGTGGCAAGTAAGTAGTTAACGTAAGATTTGAGTTGATGAATAGTTGGAATGCTTGTGTGAGAGATATCGTGTTTGGGAAGCAGAGCACTCCGTTTCCTTCTTTGTGTTCCTATATCCTAATAACACATTTCCAACCGTCATGGAAAACCTGGAAAAGTCTTAATTCACTCAACTGTTTAATGTCAAGCTTGACTGCTGTTAGATTTAGTCACCTTTTGAAAAGAATAACCCAAATAACACATTTCCCGATTACATAAGTATGACGAGCCAAAACAAGACCGCTGAGACATAATCTAATCAATCATCTAGTCAAATCCGTCATTCAATAAAAAAAAAATATATGTAATGTAACATTTGACATAGACGCTGACAAATATTGGTGATGTACCTTGCACCATGGGTCATGGAATTCGATCACCAAAAAAATACAGGAACCCCTATAATGAATGTGTCTCTTATATTTCTCCAGGTTTTTCCATCATGGGAATGCTGATTGGTTACCAGTGTGTCGCAGAACCTCAGGAAGAGGTGGGAGCGCGACAGAAGAAGCGGAATTGAATCCAAGCGGTTGATAATTCCTGTTTTTTTCCCAGTGCAACCAGCACTGGACACTTGTGGGTTTGTTCCTAGTGTGCCGCCCGCTTCCCTTCAAGAACAGTAGATCCAGGTGTCAGGTCAAGACTCCGAATGGCACTTTCTTTAATATACCTGGACAAGATGTACCTTATTGTACATTTAAAGATGCAATAACTTGAGATTTTCGCTTATTTGAAACGAGGACCATGTAGACTCAACCACATCAAATTATGTGTGTGTGGGGGGGGGGGGGGGGTAAAAGCACATGATTTAGTGGTTGAGTCTACAAATTCCTCATTGCCAGACCGTTGAATGAGGATCGTGTAGATTCAACCACTAAATGACATGCTTATTCCATGTAGATAATTGTGTGTATGTGTGTGTGGTTTGATTCTACACGGTAGAGGTATTTGGGTCTACCAGAACCCCTGGACACCCGCGGTCGGAACCAGCACACAAAAAAACAGCCCGTCCAGTTTGGGTTCAGTACTCTTTGCTTCAGGTCTTGGATCTTTGACATTGAAGTGTTGTGACCGTGAATTATTACATAATTTTATTTTTGCAACACTTGAAATCGTTTTCAGCTGCCAATTTAAATAGCCTTTTCAAATTTTTCCATCCTCCTTTGCCAATGCGCTTCTGTCATATTGAAGCACACGCTCATTTCAAATAATTGAAAATCTTAGTGTATCTTTAAAGTTTTTCTTTTGTTGTTGTTTGTTAACAATTGCTGCTGTTTTACTGTAGGCACAATTGAAAGGAAACGTTTATTTTGCAGTGAAATGGTCATATGAGATGTTGTACGTTTTATTAGCATTGTTTGATAAGCACTGGTTTAATGTCTTTTTCCAAATATTCAATACAATGGATGTCAATTTGATTTAACTCTACAACATGTGAACATAGATCCAATCCCAGAGAAATTGGAATTGGTGTGGAACTCCCTCTCCCCACCTGATTGGAGTTCACATTCTACAGGCATGGTAGATCAACGAGATCACAACCTCTGGCATGGGAATCAAGAGAAATGTACCTATATCAAGCCCCTCCCTATTTCCTTGATCCTCCAATCACAACTTTTGTTTTAGTTTTTCAGAGGAAAGCAAAAGTTGTGATTGATGGATCAAGAAAAGAGGGCGGGGGTTGAGATGGGTCAACTGCAAGACAGCATGAGGGGCTTTGGGGTTTCTCAAATGGCTAGTAGGTGAATGAAAACTGTTAAATACTGAATAAGACCCAGATCCACTCTTTGTGTCCAGACAAAATAAATGTAATTTTTGCTAAACCTTCGTATCCTGTAATTGGTTCATTCTTTCAGGCTGGGGACGTCATGTGATGTTGCTGTGCATGAAACATTTGAAGAAAGAAAGTAATTTTTTTCTCTAAATTGTTTCTTTTATTTCACCAGAGTAGCACAAGTTTGGCAACAAGATTTATGGTTATATATATAAAACTATACTACAGAGAATGACAAGCAGTTAAAATTATACCACCATTTATTCATTTATGATGCATATAACATGTCTTACAAAATATACCGTACCACTGAAGTGATAAACAACATATTTGTCATGATTACATAATCATTTAAAAACAAAAGGGAATCATTGGACAACTAGCCACCACACAAAAGATGCAGATGACTCATTGCACTATAGACATTCTCTTGTATCCAACTACTGTACTAATGCCTTGAGCACAGCATGAACTACAGGTGTCTCAGTAAAAAATATACAGGTTAAGACTGTCCTACATAGAAAAACAATACTGCCTCCTTGTGCAAAATGACGAGCGCAAATGGATTAACGCGTCCAGTCTTTCCATCAACTCCCTACACCGATTGGCATACTTAGTGGTAACATTCTCTTATCGTTCATAGCGTTCCAAAGGCTCTTACGTGTCAATCCAAAATGATGTAGCATCAGCACGGGGTGCAAGTGTCCCACTGTAACCGAATTCTGTTCCAAATAGAGATCACTTTTAACAAGGACCAGATTGGCCTTCCAAGATATTCTCAGATGCACAGCATCGACCGTATTCATCACCATTATCAAGCAGTACTCTGAGGCCGTGCCTCCTTGTAATCCTGAATGGCAGTTGGTGGACGATCTGAAAACATATTTTAAGCCACTGGGTGACTTTGCTCAACACACAAAACTGCCATTAACAGGAAAACGGAAATCACAGAATCTTTGTAGTCTGCCATTGACATGCACATTCTAAAAATAGAACACTTATTATACGAATACCTTCAGCAATGCAAAGATCAGTTCAGTTACGCACAATATTGGTCAGATATGAGGAAACGACTATCACAGTTTGAATATTGTCCATCAGAATGCACAGATGACTACTTCTTTGTCAATATTAAGTGGAGGGTATGGGGGGGGACGGTTTAAGTTTAGGAAACATTAAATGGGAACATTTTAAATTGTGAATGTTATTTCCATGGCCTAAGCAAGTTCAATTAATATTTGCGAACACAAGCTACTCCCTCCCAAAGCCAGAAAACAGAGAAGTAAGAATCAAACTTGTGATGTGACATGTTTGAGCTTTTGCACTCTAGCTTTTGGATTTGGGAGAGAGTTGCTAATTTTCACTCATTGTTGTACTGTGTTAGACCAGAGGAATAACACGTATGAATTCTGAAATTGGGCGTAGTTCCCCTTTAAAAGAGATTGATGAAATAAGGGAAAGTCATAATGATAGGTGTGTCACTAAAGTGGCAGTTGCATTATACTGTCAACACACTCAATCACCAGGTGATCAATAGTCTCCAGCTGAATGATCTTCAGGAGTCTCTCTCTACTCTTAATAGAGGCTTGAAGGCTCCACCCAAGGACAATATGCTGTAGTTTCAATATATAAACAGTTCAGTTCAATTCAGCTTGTATGTGCTAACTCTTCACCTTAGAAAAGGAGAAGCAGCTTGTGTATGTGTGTGTGATAAGTTACGTGGCTCAATTAACTTTTAATTTAGTTGTGTCTGTCAGTATTTGATGAATTAACACGGAGTGACGTCCGTCTCCTCAGACCAGTTGGATCTCCGCCTCACAACTTGACCTCTTTCAAGATCCGACGGACGGAGATCGACGGACAGAACGGTGGCGTGATTCCACCCTCCGGGTCACCTGGCGTTTTCTGTAAAATTAGGATAAAATAAAAAAAAGTATTATATACATTCACAAATCACATTGTTCCTGATAAACTGTGTTTACTCTCAAAAGAAGCACAGACACTCAAACACGTCTCAGTATTCAAATGGACTGAATTTATATAGCTCTTTTATCCAGCTTTACAACTGATGCCACGCACTCACTCACACACCGATGGTGGAGGCGACCATGCGAGGTGCCAACCTGCTCATCGGGAGCGATTAGGGGGTTACGTGTGTCTTCCTCAAGAACACTTTAACACACTGCCGGGGAGGAGCCAGAATCGAGTAAATTAGCATTTATTAAACATCACCCTGAACATGCACTGGTACATTCTGTACATCTCACATGCAAGCAATAATCACCTGTACAATATGCAAATCATCCCATTTAATTTAAATCCATACACTTTGTGGCACACTCAAAAAGAACGTGTGTTAAATGTGTTAATGGCTGTACCAAACACAATAAAATGGTGTGAACAAATACACTTTCTATTAGCTAGAAAGACACAGCATGACCCGTTTCACAAGATCTTGTTTATCTTGACCTCCGGTAGTATTTGAGGCTGAATGAATACTTACAAACGATGGATTATATATTTTCATTAACACCCCGGACACGTACTTCAGTTGCCTAATCACCTGACTTAGAGTTTTATGAAACTTCTACCGAGCCATGTAATGAGCTTTAAGCTAATCTCTTGTGACATTTAAATCCTCGTTATTTCTTGTTCACTCAGTGGCAGCAGCAGGTGTAGCTGTTCTCTTTAAGAATGGGTAAGGAATGTGTCTGGTATTTTAATAATTTTCTTTAATGTATTGAATACATAATCCATAGCAATATTTTCTAAATGCAAACAGTGTCACGAAGAAGCGAAACCATCACTCGTCATTGTCAAAAGATATTGTGGTTTGTAACACATTGTTGTAACACTCATCGAATGGCATTTTCACGTGAAACAAAGAAATTAAAAGGTTTGTTCAACATTTGTTAAAAGTGCCAACATTTTGGGAGATTAGCTTATCGTCTTTTCCAGAGAGAGACAAGAAGATATATACCAGTTTCCTCTCTGTGCGTTATCTGGCTGCATGTTAGCCTAGCTTAGCACAATGAATGGAAGCGGCCATGACCGGTTAGCCTTCAGGAGAGGTGTTAGTTGGACAATGTCTAGGCTAACCGGTCATGTCCGCTTCCATTCATTGTGCTAAGCTAGGCTAACGTGCAGCCAGATAGCTTTCTACTGAACGCACAGAGAGGAAACTGGTATCTATCTTCTTATATCTCTCCGGAGAAGACGATAAGTTAATTTCCCAAAATGTTGGCGTGTTCCTTTAAATATTGTAATATCACTGTCCTTCATGGTGTCACGGTTGCCTCTTCAGAGTTTTCCCTACCTTGGCAGGCGTGTGTGTTTGGTTTTAGTGTCGCTGTGGGTTTAGGGTCAAGATAGCCGCTGCCAGCCGCTGCTGGGCGCCGTGGCCCCGTAGTCCTGCACCGAACACAGGGACCCTGTGGGCTGGAACAACAGCTGCGGGGGTCACGCCTCGGAGAGGCCCTAAGGCCGTTTCTTCATCCATCATCTCCTCCACCCGTACCACCACCACACCCTCATCACCTCCACCTCCCAATAACACTGACTGCCCACTAACCCGGCAAGCTCCCTTCAGAGTCTCCCCTTACACACCGTGGGTGAGAACAATATGGAATATAAGTAAATGTTGTCTTATATCACTTTAAACATTCCCCTTGAGTAGCTCCATGGTGTTATTTATTTGACAAGTGAATGGTTCCTGTCGCAGGCTATCTCAATAATATTCTTCCCACTTTAAACATAGCTACCGGTGTTTTAGTATGAGAGAAAGGAGAATGAGAAGTGTCGAATTGACCTATCTCAAGCCCCGCCCCTCTTTTTCCTCTATCCTCCAATCATAACTGTCTTTGTGGGGCTGGGTTTAAGATAAGTCCATTGAGCATGCTTTTGAGTTTAGATTCTGCGATGTCACTGGGAGTTGCTATTGCAGTTCCATTTTAACCATTGGTATATAGAATATAGTGACTGTGAGCAGATAAAGTAGGAGAAGAGGTAGCGAAGAATATTGCCAAAAAGAGTGTTTCCAGAGTGCAGGCATTGTGAATGAATTGGTGAAGCGTGACCGCTAATGATTCAAAGCTGATCTTGAACAGCTGATCATTCTATGTCACTGGGAATTTGAAGTACGACTAAAACGGATACATTTTAAGGTTTTGAGCACAGTGGCGCTTTCGTTGCTGTCGCCAAATCAACTGAATTGGAAAATAAATTGCGTTTTAATTAAAATAAAGTAAAAATAAAGTTATTCTACATTATCCATATATGTAGTTCCTCACAACACCTGTTTGCCAGCTGTCAACTGCGGCCATAATGAGCTGCGACACAAAACACCCTTTGTAAATAGTAAATGAAACAGAAATGTTTGTTTACCAAACACTTGCCAGTCATGCAGTCATGCATTGAAAGTCGTGAGAGCTGTCACCCGGGGCGTCAGACTCCTGCTTTCAGGAAGCGTGTTTTGGGGGGGGGGGGGGGGGGGGGGGGTAGTGGACTAAGAAGGTAACTGCCAGCACGGCGGTTTGACCCCCTGCGTTTATCCCCCGTGCATGCCTGGAGAGTGGCGCAGAGCAGCAGCCAGCAGAGAATGTGAACGAGTGGGAAACCAACACATCCCTTCTCCATGGAATGTGGAGATCCCACCTCCGACTGCACGCACATAACACACATGCAGGTACACTTACACTCCCCGCCTGTGTCTCAGCCATCTGGTTGGCCTTTTGCCGCCGAAGGTCAGACTTGATGAATCCTGCGATGTTGCCCATGGGGAGGGAGGAAAGATATAATACAGGTAATAAAGATCACTTAAATATTTGGAAATGTATGGCATGTGTTAGCCTCTGTTTAAAATTGTGGAGATGGAGGAAGCATGCGTGTCATTTTTGCAAGGGAGAGAATTACAAGACGTTGATGGTGTGTTACATTTACTACACATAATAAAAATAAAAAATAAAGGAAGGAAAAAAGGAATAGGCATTGTTCATTTAGCCACTAGAGGGTGTCCTCGTTCTATGAAAGATGTGGAAAAACACAAGCTCTTATGTAAACACATGGGACTCCCAACTGGACAAGGAGTCCTGCTATACCTCTAATCTGCATAGGCTGCAACAGTGCCCCAATGGGCCACAGCACATCACATGCAATTGACCTATCTCAAGCCCCGTCCCCTTTTCTTGATCCTCCAATCACAACTGTCGCTTCCCAGGGTGGGGGTTGAGATAGGTCAATTGCATTTTACATTGTGAAAAACAAAAGGGCGGATGAGTCCAATGTTCAGTGTAGTGTGATGGGTTTGTTATGAGAGGTGTATATTATATGAGGGGAAGGTTCGGTGACTGTACCTGTCATTATGGTTCCTATGAGGAGGAAGATACAGAGGAAGATGTTCCCGGCTAGCGTGCCCCATCTATCTATGATCTTCCCTTGGCTGATGGTGAAAATGATTCCAAATATCTGGAAGGAGATATGTGATACAGTCATTCTGTGATATGTGATGCAGTGTGTTAGTCATTCTGTGATATGTGATGCAGTGTGTTAGTCATTCTAACACATTCTGGTGGTCCCCAGGTCCAGGCTTAAAACAAGGGGTGATCGAGCCTTCCAGGTGACAGCACCAAGGCTCTGGAACGCTCTCCCCCTGGACCTGCGAATTGCCCCCTCTGAGAACTCTTTTAAAAAACAATTAAAAACACATTTGTTCAGACAGGCTTTTGGTCATGCATAGGCACTTTTTCTTGTCCTCACTGTTCTATAGTTTTGTTTTAATTAGTGACTCATGATTTTATCCAAATTCTTTTATTCTACTTTTTCTATCTGGTTTCACTGTTTTTAACACTTTGATTGCCTAAGGCTAAATTCATGATATACCATCCGTTGCCAGCTCTATTTAACATGGAGAAGTTCCCCTTCTTTGCAGGGCTATAACTTTTTAAATTCTATTGCTAGATTGCCATTATTAGGGCCCATTCAAGGTCCTATATGTATTGTTCATTGTGTAGCAACGTTAAACTTTTTCATTCACATATTCATAGTAAAATATGGTCTAAAGTATAAGTATGTTTTCATCTCTTTCTGCAGCTTTCTCCAGAACGTGATTTATAGCCCCAAATGCATTATATTGATGATGAAATACAGTTTGGTAGGAATCTGTGCGAGATCAAAAATTTCAATTGGACGTACTTCTAGAAGTTTCTACGTATCATCTGATGATGACCGGATGGGCGGGGGATCGTTTATAATTCCGTGGGCAGCGTTATATCATTCATCTAGTGTGGGTGATCTTACCGTATCTTCCTCGCGCCGTTGGACGATGAGCGTGGAACTGAAATATTCCTATTATGGGATGTAGAAATACGCGATCTATTTCCAGGTTGTATAATAGTATATACGTCCAAATCATGTTGTTTATCGAGTTATTGGCAACGGATCGCTATGTATTGTGTCGAGATCGAGTCCCGGGACCTATAGAGAGTGCCCGGAAGTAATATGGACGATCACCACTTCATCCACATGACTTCCTGTTTGGCGCTTCTGCCGATCGGCCACCAGATGGCGCTCTTGAACCGCTAGAGGGTTGAGAGGAGGCCAGCACTGTGTCTCAGGGCTGCGAAGGAAAAATATGATTTCGATCACAGATTTTTGAAATATTGATATTAAAGACGAGTTAGGGCGTCCGCGGCAATTTTAGCATTGCTAGGAAAGACGCCTAAACACGTTTTCGGCACTTAAAGTGTTAACTGCTGTTTGTTGTTGTTGTCATTTATTTCTGATTTTGTTTTTATTGTGTTTTTATATTAAGCTGTAGTGTAAAGCACCCTGTGCATTCGTGCTGTGAAGGGTGCTATATAAATAAAGGTCATTCATTCATTCATTCATTCTGTGATATGTGATACAGTGTGTTAGTCGTTCTGTTGTGAGTCATCCTCTCTCTCTTACATGTTCACCCAGACTCTCCATAGTTACATTAACACAGTGTCACAGAAAACATAAACTATTGGCAGAGCTGTCTCTACACCTGTACATTACAGCCTGCAGTTCTGCCCCAGAGAGCCCAGATCTAGTCCAAATCTGGACATCCGTGACCAAATGAGTTTGAAAGAAAACGTGATGTAGTTACTGTATCAGAAAAGTAAACAGAGACTATCTTTCCTGCATAAGGAAACCATACTTTTATGGCTGCGTTCATTGTCGTTTCCATGGACACAGTGAATAAACTGTGAAATTAAATTATTTAACCTTGTTTAACACATTTCTGGTACTTATTTATAAAAGACACAAAAAAATATCGGAGGAACAATAATATAATATTATTTATTCAATGTTAAGGGAAAATAATATGAGTATAGGTAGCACTGGTTAGTTTACTTCTTGTTTGGGCAGAGATGTTTGAAGTGGAACATCATCCAACTTCAAGGAGAATGTAATTTTTCAGCTGGAGCTGTAGCCACACTAATCTGCGCTGAACAGTTGAGCCGTACCCACACTAACCTGCGCTGAACAGTTGAGCCGTACCCACACTAACCTGTGCTGAACAGTTGAGCATTACCCACACTAACCTGCGCTGAACAGTTGAGCATTACCCACACTAACCTGCGCTGAACAGTTGAGCATTACCCACACTAACCTGCGCTGAACAGTTGAGCATTACCCACACTAACCTGCACTGAACAGTTGAGCATTACCCACACTAACCTGCACTGAACAGTTGAGCATTACCCACACTAACCTGCGCTGAACAGTTGAGCAGCCCTGAAGAGGTGCCCTCAGACTCTGGATAGGTGAGCTCCACAGCAAACTCAAAGCCCAGTGGCAGGTATCCTGTCATGAAGAACCTGCAGACAGAGATTGAGGTGTCAACAAAAGACCAAGGACAACCTGGGGTCTGTTGAAAAATCCATTATTCAAATCAAATGAATGATATTTGAAGACTAGGCAAGCCTAGTTAAGCCAGACCTGGATGGATGCCAGTGGGGGTTTGTGTTTGTTGTTAATTATGATAAATGTAAACTAAAGTCAGCGGTAATTGATGCATGCACTATAGCCAGAGACAGTATACATTATGAGACAGAGTACTGAGGGAGTTTTGAATGGCGGAATCTGTAACACTAAAGATGGCAGCAACAAACAAATCTACTTGCTACAAAACAAACATATTAGGAGAAAATAATTAAACATAATGTTTATGTTTGCTGTGTGCTTTGCTGCTATGTAAAGATGCAAAAGAAAACCAAGCTATAAAATCAATGATGAATTGATACGTGTTTGTGAAAGTGCGTGCTTGTGTCACCAAATGTTGTGTCCTGCTGGTGCTAACAATAGCAGCTAGCATCCACCATCACTAACATTGTTAAGCTAAGCCAAAACTAGAGGCGAATAGATAACAGAATATTGGCATGATTCTGCAAAGCAGGGCCTGCGGTTGCTAGCAGCTGGCGTCCACCATGACCTGCTAGGCAAAGATAAAGCAAACGTTACCCCTGGGCCATGTCTTTGCTACAATTGTTTTGTTCTGATGGGTGGGTTGGATTTGAATGGGTATAGGCGAGGGGTATAGAAGTGGGTGGTGGCATTCAACAGGGGTAAGGCGCACCGCATTTCTGGTAAAGTGTTACGGTGACACTTTATTTTGCCACAACCAAAGTTGACATTTTGTTCATGTGGTCCGCTATTATACAGATTATGCTATTTTAATGAGTTTGTGTGGCTGGCAAAAATAATACTAATGTTGTAATAGAGGTGTAGTCCCTCCCCTTCCACTAACCACCATGGACCCCTATTTCGGGAAAAATATGTACGGTACGGTACATTTTTTTTATCCCGTTGTGTCACGAATTATGTGATGTTCAATAATCAATTTAAAAGATAATTTTGCAAGTCAAGAAAGTTGATTGACAAGCAAGTTAGCTAACGTTAGACAGATGCTATAATGTAACATTAGCTAGCTGACAATTACACTTTAAACAACTGGGGGTAAAATGTCTGAACTTTATGCATTGCTTTTATTCTACACGATTCCCAATACAAGTGGGGCCTCAGACCCTGGAGGTGGGTGGGACGCGTCTATACTTTAAGCAAGTGGCTTGTCCTTCCGTGTTCCCGCTTTGCGCTCTGATTGGCCATGCACGTTTCTGGTCATGTGACATGTGCGCCAATCGTGGGACGGCAAGTTCTGCACCTATTTCCGGGTCTAACAGCCTGCAAACTACCTAACGCCTAGTTTATCACTGGTTAAGCTTAGGCGACTCTTTCGCAGTTGGTTAAGGTTAGAGTTAGGAATCAGGGCAGGCGTTCTATCGCCATGCTCTAAGACAAACTCTAACCTTGACCAACTTCGAAAGAGCGCCTAAGCTTAACCGTCCAAAAACTTGCCGTCCCACGATTGGCGCACATGTCACATGACCAGAAACGTGCGTGGCAAATCGCAGCGCAAAACGGGAACGCGGAAGGACAAGCCACTTGCTTAAAGTATAGAGGCTGTCGGGACCTGTGCAGGAACCCCTCTTGGGGTTGGACATTTTAACACAGAAATCTATTACAATCTTTTTTATAGATTTTAATTACAGAAAACCATTACAATCTTTTTTATTTTAATTTAATCTTTTATTATTTTTCATAGATTTTAATGACAGAAAATCTATAAAAAAATTCTGGAAGGTTGTAAAATAAATCTTATGCTCATTTTATGCCTATGTCTATTTTGTGTCTACACCACTGCTGTGAAGCACTTGCAATTCTTGTATGAAAGGTGCTATACAAATAAAGTTTATTATTAATATTATTATGCATAATAAACAGGGATTAGATGGTGTTTGTTCATAAACTACAACTTTAGAACAAAACAGACGCTGAAGACCATCGTTACCGTCATTACCTCTTAGTTTTAGGTCACTTGGAGATTCATAAGCGTAATATTAAATGTGCAGGTAGGGAAATTAGGAAATATCCTGCAGCTGACTGGGGAAATAGGCCTGAAAACGGATCAAACCTAACTTTTCACAATGGAGTGAACGCTCAGTGGTGGCCGGTGTTGGAAAGTAATTGCTTGACATAACTTGGTGCACTAACAAAACAAACGTTTCAAACAAAGTAAGTGTTCTGCAGACCGTTTTTATATAGGCCAAATACAATGGCAGTAGGAATAGTGTCTGTGAAACAAACCCATGCCTCCCTACTAACCCTCTGACACAGCTGTCACTGATCAGGCCAAAACAGTCGTTTGCTTTCTTTCCCTCTGAGGAATAAAACATTGTTTATGAACTTGGTAAAAATGTATAATCTGGACAATTTATTTATGTGCTTTAAATGCTTGGGTCACACAAATATTCTGACTTCCATACGAGGTCACATGAAAGAAAATTAAAACAAAATAAAGTTTGGATTGCCATGAGCCCCACAAATAAAATGAATCCGGTCTTGAATACTTTTCTTTTTTTAGCCACTTTTTCTCCTCTTTTTCTATTTTTCTCCCATCCCAATTCTGCTGTGCCAATTCTCCCCTCCCCTGTCTTGAACGTTGCTCGCATATGCCCCCCACTGGCCGGCTGTAGGGAGGATAGAAGCCTTGCATCACGTGTCACGTGTGCCTGTCACATCTTTTCACCTGCCAGCGCGGACTCTCATTGGCGAGGTGTAACGTGTGGGAGGCTCACACTACCCCCGCTATTTCCTGTCTCTGCTGTGCAGGCGTCCCCAACCAACCTGTAGGAGTCGCTGTCCACAATGTCCAGATTACCACCCATCGACTTCCACCCGCTAACTCTGCCAATTGAGTATGATGACTGGCCCAAGCCGGAGGCAACGCAGACAGCCGGAGTCGAACCCGGTGTCTCTTGCGTTGGTGACGAGCGCAATGTCCGCTGCGCCACCCAGCCGCCTGGTCTTGAATACATTAATACAGTTAATATATGGGAGAGGAGGATATGTGTGCACACTGCAAATGAAACAACTTATCTCTTGGCTTCGGAAATGGAAAACAAGACAAATGAATCGCTATGGAAACCACTTAATAGCTTAACAGGCTTACTATAAATACAGCTCAAATAATCAAAGGAATGAAAGCACGTGGATTGAGGAGTAAAGAAGTGTTTTTTTCTGCTTGGGGAAAAAGCACAGAAACCAGAATCTAAGCTCAACGGTCACATTTTCAGGGGATATTAGCTTAATCTTTACAGGCGTTCACTCTTGCTAATATCCTCCATACATGAACTAACCATTGGCTAACTAAGGATTGGAGACCCCTAGGGAATCAAATCTAGATTATGACGAGACCTCAGGGATTAAGCCAAACATAACCGTTTTACTAAACCTGCATCTTTAGACATTTGACTTTTTTTTTTACTTTACTTTAATTTAACCTTTATTTAACCAGGTAAACCTTACTGTACCTCAAGACGCAAATGTTAATTGTTATGGAGACATGTGCTGGGCTGGAGCATTGTGCAACTACATCACACTGTTATTGTTTCTTGATGAATTGAAAATGGAGGACCCTTATGTAAACAAGACAAAAGTATTTTTCTGGTCATCATCCTCTTAGCAGTTGTTAGTATTGAGCTGTACTGTATTGTACCCATTCTGCAATCTGTTAATAAAGTTTTCAATCAATCAATTGTGACCTGTGATTCAATCCTCTGACTGCAGTTTAATAACCTGGGCCCAGGAGTTCAAAACGTGTAATCCCTATCTGATCGGATCAGATTTGGATTAATTCATTTCAACTCATTATGAATCGAAAATGGGGGACCCTGATGTAAACAAGACGAAAGTCTTTCTCTGGTCTGCATCCCCTTAACAATTGTGTGTATTGAGCTGTACTGTACTGTACCCATTCTGCAATCTGTCAATTAAAATGTTCAATCAATCAATCAATCAATCAATCAATCAATCAATCAATCAATCAATCAATCAATCAATCAATAGGGATTCAATGTTTTGAACTCCTGGGCCCTGATGATCGGATTACTCCGAAATATATGAATAGTTTGACTGACACCTAAATGAGCAAATTCTCTTCAGGCAGGTGAGTCTGACCACCAACTCAGAGGACTAATCCAGGCATACAGAGTTCAGAGAATGGAAGTTGATCCAGCTACATGCGTGCATTTGGCTATGGTGTGCGAGACCACGGTGGTGAGCGTTCCTTATGACGTACCCCAGAGCGGCAGATGTTACAAACACCACCCACAAGTGACCCAGGCTAAGGGTGAAGGAGTAGACGACCATTCCGACCAAGGAGAGGAAATACACCACCAGAGTCGTCTGTCTGAAGGGAGGAGAGAGGAGGACTAGTCATTACACAGAATACACGTCTATCTATCTATCCAGGCTAGTGTTGTCACGATACTGGAATTTCGAACTTCGATACGATACCTTGAAAAGTATCGATAATCGATACCATTTTCGATACCACAGGGAAAAAGGTTCAATCTTAAAATGTAAAAAAAGAAGAAAAAAAATGTAAATATATATTTATTTTAATAAATTTTGCTTTTGTTGCTGGTTGATTCTCCTCAGCTTCTCTCTGGTACTATAAGAGAAGATAAATATAACACTTTTAAAACCATTTGTTTATCTTTAGATCAGACATTTAAAAATAACTAAATGATATAATCTTAGAAATTAAGTAAACACTGTAATCTGTGTTGCATGTACCTGACAAACTGAACTGTTTGTATTACAGTCATATTCCAACTTAACTGAATGCACATGTGTGTGTGTGTGGACTACTGTACTATTACAGGTATTGAAATAAACAATGCAACTTCCTTATACAAAATATATATATATATAATTTTTCTTTTCTTTTTTATGAATAATTAAATATCGATAATGCGGGAAATGAGTATTGAAACTATTTTAAATATTCAGAATCGATATGTATAGAAACATCGATATTTTTGACAACACTAATCCAGGCTACCTGATATTTGCCAGCTTGTACTACCGGGACACACTGAGAGGCTATTAACATTCCTAATGGGCTTACGAATCTAATTGAATCGGATCTGGATTTTTGTGTTTACATTTATGAACAACATACCATGGCAAAGCTAAAACCCGAAGGAAAACCTCCCACAGTCAATAACCCTTTCACTACCACACTACAGAATATTAACCTTTCACCTGAAAGGGTTAACCTTCTGTAGTGTGGCAGTGAAAGGGTAAACCTTCTGTAGGGTGGTCGTTAAAGGGTTAACACGTTGTAGTGTGGTAGTGAAAGGGTTAATGGGACTGTACAAAGTCAAAAAAAATAATATTCTGCTTCAACGTACAACGTAATGTTATGCTGTTAAACGTGTAAAGCGGTTAGATGAGGCTGGAGAGCCTCACCGTCAATAACCTCATCCCCTCGGACAGGAATAACAACACCCCTGGGCAGGGGATATAACCAGGGCTGTTTCAACACAAACAGGCTTACTCTGGTGAAGCTCTCTCTTGTACAACCACGCGTAAAATACGGATCCCAAATGATTTTGTTAATACAACAGAGTCCTTTAACACTCTCCCACACAGGACGACGAGGCCGCGAGTGTCAACAACAGATATCCAGGCTGACTGCTGCGTACCCTGGTGGCATGTGAAGAATTTGTGGTCACATTTCTCAATGCCATGACTTGGCGTTGCAGGTGAACCAAGAGCCATCAAACCACAGACGGAGCTTTTAACGAGTGTTTAAACTGCACCAATAAACAAATAGGCCTGCTGTAATAGATAATGATGTCTACATTTTCAGATAGGAGAATGGCTTTACCACATGCGCTATCTCTAGTAGTCAGGTTATACAATGACTAGTTTCCTTGCTTTCGTGCAGTGGGGCCAAGCCTCGGCCAGCCCGGGAGCAAGATGAGAGAAAGCCTGTCGGCTCAGATATGAGAAGAGGGGCTTCAGACGTACAACTGAGTTCCACTGGGATCCTAACGCTGCCCACAGTCCAACAAAAGATGTAATTCCCTTTGACGCCTCACTGTGATCAGGAGATTTAAAAGACATCCATGCAGGGAGCCCTTCATTTAACCCAAAGCTAAGACTTTGACCAATAGGAGCCATTGTAGAGCTCAGGGTGCACAAATATTTGTTGGAGCGCATCCTTTTGCTGGTTCTATTGCAGGAGTCAGCAACCTTTTTGATACGATGTGCCATTTTAAAATGTTCTTAATGCCATATCAACATTAAGGTTAACATTAATTTAATTATGACACCACATCAAAATGTAAATCTCCAACAGCTCTGTAATTCTATACCATCCATATAACCACTGCACTTCCGCGTTACATGGAGCTCATGGGAGAGCATGGGGGGATAAAATTAATGAATGTTGATGAGAGCCTTGACGTAAGTTGTTGTAGCTACGGCTGTGGGGGTGCTGGAGACATTATCCAATATACTTTTTTTTTTTTTTTTATAGTATCCCAGTCAAGGCTCTCATCAATATTCATTAATTTTATCCCCCACGCTCTCCCATGAGCTGAAAAGTGTTGTGGTGTTCTATAGGCAACGTGCATAGCAATAGTTTTAATAACCATTTTCCTCTCATAATTATATAAGAGCACTATACAAGAATGCTGCCATCTTTATGAGATGCTTGCTTGCCATACCTGGACACATTCAGCCTGGTCTGCATCATCCTTTAAAGTTTTCTCATGTTTGTTTGGTCTCAAATTGGCGTTTAACACTCAATCAATGTTCGGCAAACAACAACAGACTGACCCTTCTGATTGACTCTGACCCTGAAATATCCATGATATATCAGTCAACCTACCATAAATGACAGGCTGTGCAACTGCCAATGGCTGTGAAAGAGGTAACTCGGCATGGGGATGAGAGGACACTTCAACATTTCCAAAAAGGTTCCTCTCTTACACACTTGCTAGCGTGCCATTGGTTTAGATACCGTGTGCCAATGGTGGCACTCGTGCCTAAAGGTTGCTGACCCCTGTTTTATTGAGTTCCATGTTTTTGTGACCTCAGCTGACATGAGCATAATGACACCACAACAGCACGGAATATGCCGCGTATCATAAGGTGTCACAAGGCAACCAACCATCCTTTATTATGTGGCCTATATAAAGACAATGTGATCTGATGACAGGGTGTGACTAAATTCACATTACAAGGATCATGTCACAAAACAATCTTTGTCATCAAGACAGATAGAACATTCAACCTTTGGACCAATGTTTGGTTTGAGTCAGTGTTTGGTTGCCTCAGTCGTTGAACAGCACACAATAGTGCTCTTATTTGTGTTCAGGTTTACTCTTTTGCATGAGTAATGTGTTTTGCATGAGTAAATGTGTTTTGCATGAGTAAATGAAGTTGAACAGTCTATACAGACATGATTACAAAGGTAACAAATAAGGCCAAGGTGAGGATCCAAACAAATACAATATGTATTCACCCCCAAGCATTATTGAAACCTAGTCAGACCTGTTTCCCTCCTTGAAGCATAGCATATGGATGAACAAAGCAAAAAGGTTTTACTTTAAGCTTCAGAATCATTCAAATGGCATCTCACTAAGTGTCTCACTCCCTCTGTGTGTGTGTTAATGAGTGTCTTACTTGTAGGTTTTGGTCTTGTCCAACCAAATTCCGCATATGAGGGACCCCACCATGCCAGCAATGACAATAGTCAGACCGATTCTCCCAGCGTTAACCTCTTCACCCTGTGTGTGTGTGTGTGTGTGTGTGTGTGTGTGTGTGTGTGTGTGTGTGTGTGTGTGTGTGTGTGTGTGTGTGTGTGTGTGTGTGTGTGTGTGTGTGTGTGTGTGTGTGTGTGTGTGTGTGTGTGTGTGTGTGTGGAGGGGGACATAAACATTTATGATGTGACTCCAGGTTAAAATTGAGACGCTCAAAGACATTTCCACACCCCTTCAATAACTTATATGGAGTGAGATGGGTCACTACTAAGCCGTTATTGGTGTCAGGGCCATGTCGTTGCCAGTTTTAGTAGTCCTCTTTCTGGTCTACTTGGTGACCAATCTTTGTGGACCGATAACATCCTCTGGGTCTTCGTCTTCCTTTAAGGACGTAGGGTTGTCCTCGACTAAAGCAATTCTTTAAATCTAAATGGTGTTCGATTTAAATCAACAAATCTGTAAAATTGTGCACCCATGCAGAAAGATTTTTAGACGTTATTCTCTAAAGTGAATTCTTACAAGAGATGTTCTCATCATTTTTCATGAAATATTTTATTCAGCATAGGAAAACAAAAAAACCTAAAGATCGACTACCAATGATCAATGAACAAATAAACTAAGAGGCAGCCCTATAAAGAAAGAGAGAAAGCAAGAAAGAAAGAAAGAAAGAAAGAAAGAAAGAAAGAAAGAAAGAAAGAAAGAAAGAAAGAAAGAAAGAAAGAAAGAAAGAAAGAAAGAAAGAAAGAAAGAAAGAAAGAAAGAAAGAAAGAAAGAAAGAAAGAAAGAAAGAAAGGCAGCCCTGCTGTTTGTTAGGGAGGGGGCGAGGGAGGCAGTAAGTGGGACTTACGGGGTAGTGCTCAATGATCATCCTGTTCAGCAGCGTGGAAACAGAGTAGAAACAGCCGACATTCAGCCCTGCAGAGGAAGGGAGACAAGTTGTCAAGTATATTCTGAGACCTGTAGGAGAGACAGAAAATCCAGATGGGACCTTTTGTTATGGTTTGAAACCGACCCCAATAGCACAACACAAGACAGGTATGAGAGTAGCCCAAAACAGGGCAATATTTATTATATAACAAAAAGCGGCACAGTCCCTTTAAGGGAGAACACAAAAAAACACTAGAGTCCATGAAATATGAAAACTGCTGCACTGTGCCTTTAACAGGCGAACAGGCTAAGGGACTAGGGGCACTGGAGAGGGGGACAGGGACAGAGGCCCGGAGAGAGGGGCTGGGGACGGGGACAGGAATCCAACAGCGGAGGCCGGGCACGGGGACCGGGGCCCGACGGCGGAGGCCGGGCACGGGGACCGGGGCCCGACGGCGGAGGCCGGGCACGGGGATCCTCTTCCGTCCCTACACCGAGTAGGGCTCTGCTGCTCAGAAAGGAATCCTCCTCCTCCTCCTCGGATGCTGCATACGGGCAGCGCAGAACAAAGGGGGTCCCAGGGGACCGGGGCGAGAACACGCCATCCTCCCGTGGAAAGGGAGCGATGGCGAGCCGGGGTCCGAGGGAGAACACGCCATCCCCCCGTGGAATAGGGAGCGATGGCGAGCCGGGGTCCGAGGGAGAACACGCCATCCCCCCGTGGAATAGGGAGCGATGGCGAGCCGGGGTCCGAGGGAGAACACGCCATCCCCCCGTGGAATAGGGAGCGATGGCGAGCCGTGTTGACGTCTGGAGTGGGAACACTGGAGTCCTCCCGTAGAGAATTAGAGAGCAAAGGCGGTGTCCCACTCCAGGCACACGGCGACAGGTGGTGATGGCTGGCACGTCATCTCACGCCGGAGACGCGGCAGGTGATGGTAGCAACAAGATGGCACGACGTCTGGAGTGAGAACAAAGGGATCCTCCCGTGGAAGTATAGAGAGCGAAGACGATGTCCCACTCCAGGAAACGGCAGTAGATGGTAACGTACAGAACCAGCGTACAGAACACAGAACGACCCGAACCAGGACTGGAGGGGAGTCTGCAACCTAAGTACTCTCCCGAGCTGATCGCAAACTCCCAACAGGTGCGTGAAGGTAGAGGAACAAGAATGTCCAAAGGTGGGGGCTGGTGAAGAGTAGGAGACAGGGAAAAGTCCTCGCAAGGGTGGGGGCTGTTGAGGAGAGTAGACAGGGAAAAAAGGTCCAGGGACAGGCGAATCCTCACACCTTTGTGTTCGGCCTTGTCACTCTTCCCTCTTAAACACAGCTGGCGAGTTCACACGCACGCACGCACGATACGCACAGCTAGTATCCATAGTTAGCCACGAAGGAATCGTCCTTCTGTCTCTGCCTTAGTGCTTAATGTAATGTAGCACTCAGCACTGTGACATTGAGGGTCAGTGAGGTTGTTCTGGAGAGAGGGGATATAATGAATGAGATTGGTGGTGGTGGTGGGGAGGGGGTTGGGTTGGGTTGCCTAGCAAACTGATGATTTATACACCCTCTCTGCATTGATTACATTAAAGCGGTTTGGGGGGGGGGGGGGGGGGGGGGGGCTGTCAACATGCGCCTTGACTGACATGCTGCTAATTCTGGACTGAGGAAGACCAGGATCCACCATGGCCTCTCTTCATGGGGTTCTATTTCAGTTGAGAAAGGAGTTCTTCTAAGAGAGAAATTAATTCTGTAATACTGTAATACTGTAATG